>NW_027526203.1:167713162-167762353 GCF_048455015.1 Haemaphysalis longicornis
ACTTCTGACACGTCTATTTGTTTTGTTTTTTCATGCGTAATGACGTCTGCAGCGTGGCTAGCAATGCAGCCCTTTCCCTTCCCCTCTCCCTCTTCTGGCAGGTCCTTTTTTGGAATGCCCGGCTGTGAACGGCTGGCATGGCCCAACTCCAATCCTGCCCCCCGTGAAGCGGCGACCGCCAGCAACTCGTGCCCATCGCGCTCTGCGGCCAACCAAGGAGCACCCGCTCTGGAGAGGAGGATTTAGACTCGTCGACAGGGGCGCGCGAAACACGCCGCCACCACTTCAGACGGTCAGGAAGAAGAGATCCCTACGACCAAAGACACTCTCCCGAGAAATCCAGAACAGCGCAAGGGGAGACGGAGGACTGCCGCAAACCAAGAAGGCAGGGCAGCCTCCCCCTCTACTTGCCGGGAGGACAAGGAGCCGAGCGACACTGGAGGCAAGTGACCGCTAAGCAGGGTAAGCCCCCACCCCACGATGACAGCTCCCCTTAGCTCGATTAAAATAGTGACTATTAACGTTGTAAGCTTCGTTTCGTCCCAACGAAAGAACTGGCTGCTCGACCTTCCGAACAACGAAAATATTGACTTCGGCCTGTTGCAGGAAACTACATTAACATCTCTTGAAGATAGCCAAAATTTCGTCCGCCTATTCGGCCTTAAATTCTGGTGCTTCCACACCTTAACTGCAGCAGGAGCAGGTGGTACAGCCATCTTAATTCGGAAAAGCCCTTTCTTGAAAATTGTCGGCTGCGAGCTGACGCAAAACGGGTGTTTTTGCGTTGTGGACGTCCTGGTGGGGAAAGAGCTGGTGCGTTTTGTGTATATTTATGCCCCCAATGAGGCAGCAGCTGACTCCGATCTTTTTACCGCTCTACGGTCTTTCTTGTGTGTGTGTGTGGGGGGGGGTAGTTTTTTTGGGGGGCGACTTCAACTGTGTGTTGGGGGCCAATGACCGAGCAGGGAGTGGCGGTGGCATCGACGCATCGTCCCGTGTATTGAGTACAGTCTTACGGGACAGCGATCTGTCCGACGTGGCCTTGGGGCATAGCTGGCTAACCAAACGCTACACACGCTGGCAGGGGGCTCGTCCCATGCGCGTCTGGATCGTATTTACGTCTCGGGAGACGGCGGTTCACGAGTGTCTGAATACACCATCACTCCCATTTCGTTTTCTTACCATGACCTTATAACATTCACAGTGGCCTTCGAGACATATAGTGCAAAGCAGAACTCGGGTACGGGATGGCTAATGAGTTCCACTGTGCTTAAAAATGAGAAATTCATCGACAAGGTTCCAAGGGAACTCGAAGCAGTGCGGTCGGGAACTATTGGCGTGGAAAAGTGGGAAACGTCTTTCAAAGCACAGATGAAAAGATTTGCAATCACTATAGGGGGCGAGGAGGCCGCCCGCAAAGAACAAAAGAGGCGCCTCCTTACCGAGACACTCTGCGCGCTAATTGAGGAAGAGAGGCCAGGGTAGTTTAGAGAGGATATTCGGTTAATTAAAGAAGAGCTCCGGGGAGAGCTTGAAAAAGGTTACTGTGGAGCTCTGGTACGGAGCAGGGAACAAAGGGTAGAGTTTGAAGCAAGACCGTCGAAGTTTTTGGCAACCTTCGAAAGGGAGCACACGGCGCGCAAAACAGTCACAGAGGTCAAACATCTTGCGGGCATAGCAACAGGCAGAGAGGAAGTAGCTAAAGCCTTCGCGTACTATTACACCGATCTATTCTCCCTGCGAATATCCCAGCAGATGTGGTAAATATAATTCCCAAAATACTCGAGGAAACTAAAGAGGTGATCAACACCCCAGTAACAGAAGCGGAAATTGAGCGCACCATCAAGAAACTCCCACGAAACGAATCTCCGGGGCCGGATGGCATCATTTCAGAGTTCTATGGGGCCTTTCGAAATGAACTCATTTTTGCTTGGTTCATTCTTGCATGGTTTTTGAAGAGATAAGAAAACAAAAACGCCTACCACCCTCCATGCGCACAAGCCACTTAGCATTAATCCCCAAAAAAGTGTCCAGTTATTCCGAACCCCATGTCGCTGATTATCGGCCAATCAGCGTCCTCGCAACAGATTATAAGAACCTCGCCCGAATTCTAGCCGGACGACTGGAGAGCGCACTGAGCGCAGTGGTAGGTCCGCACCAGACGTGCGGTTTCAAAGGGTGGTCCATCAACTCAAACCTAAAGCCCATGAGGGTATAGCCTGTGAAGTGGCAGAATCAGGCTTTCTACCCCTGGCTGTTGTTCAGCTTGACCTAAGGAAGGCATTTGATCAGGCGGACCACAAATGTTTACTTGAGCTCCTCCAATACTGCGACATCGGGGAAACAATGATCGAGTTGATCAAACCGGGCTACGAGGACATTTCTACCAGCGCTGTAATAAATGGGGTGGTGGGCATGCCCATAGACATCCTTAGGTCTGTACAGCAAGGCTGCCCCATGTCACCCATGTTATTTACACTTCACCTTGAGCCACTTTGCCGTATGACCCTTCCATCTAAGTTCATTGGCCTCACGCTGGGAAGTGAGGAGCTCCGTGTTCTCGCATACGCCGACGATGTGGCCTTCGTTTGCACAGAAAGATCACAAGTGAGCGAGGTAATAAGGCTAGCGAATCAGTTTTGCCACTTTTCAGGAGCAGAGCTAAACCTATTGAAAGTCGAGGGGAGCCTGGTTTGGTGAAGGGGCCTCCAAACCAAGTTGCCTATTTGGAATGGCCTAGGAAGAGGAGATGTGCAGTTACTTGGGCGTCAACCTCAACCAAAGCGACGCACTCACACAACGATAGAAACTCAAGCTGTCAGCGGCGGAAAGAAAGCTGCAACCGGGGAGAAACAGGCACATCGCTCTGTTCACGAGGGCCCATGTATGCAACGCAATAGCATACCCCGCGGTGCTCTATGGAGCCCGCCTAACAACCATTGATGCAGGCTCCCCGAACAAGCTGCACCGGTCCTGGGCGGTGTTCCTCTGGCGTTACGCGTACGAACACATGCGCCGCTCAAACCTCTTTTTAAGCCTAAAAAGGTGTGGGTTGGGTCTTGTGAACGTGGAACTCAAGAACAAGAACAAGAATGCTTTATTTCCATAAAATATATGGTGGATTTGTTGGGAAAAAAGCCGCTCTAGGCAGCTTGACAAGCCCTAAAATCCATTGACAGAGGCAGCAGCAGGGGCGGAGTGAGAAAGAAAAGAAAAACAAAGAAAGAAACCTTTTCGAAAAGAAAGTAAAATGAAAAAAAAATAACAGAGAAAAAGAAGAGGGACTCCTCCCCTCAAAAAGAAGAAACATCACCAACAGCAACTAGTACTACTACTACAATAACAACAAATACAGAAAAAAGAAGAAAATAACAAGAAACCGGCGCTAGAGATGTACAAGTCAAGGCATAGGGTAATTCAATTCGATGTCACAAGTATAACGGCTCGAGTGGGACAGTGTTCAAGCTAGTGACAAGTAGAACGCTTGGGACAATGCAGAATGAAGGCGACAACCACTGGTAGAGGAACAAGAAGAGTGCAGCTTACAGGCATCAAACATCAATGATACACAATGCGCATTACTAGAGAATTCAAAGGCAAATGTGGTTTTGGCGTGGTGGGCGAACAAGATATCAAATCATATGAGCGTCAAAGAAGAAAATTGGTTTCTGCGCTAAAAAAACGCATTCCAAATTTCAGGCAGGGATAAAAAAGGAAAGAGTGTCACTACAGAAAGTACATACGAAGAGCTGTTAAGGATGTGGATGTGACGTCTATACTACTTGAGGGAAGTTTATTCAGTAAGGTGGGAAGAGTAAAGCTTAGCATTTGAGTACCGTAGTTTGTTCTTGGGCAGGGTACGTGCCAAAGTTCCGGTGACCGTGTGTTGTAGGTTAGGACGTTTGCTTTCAGATTTGCCAGGGAAGCGATAAAATTGGTGCCACTTTTCACTTCTTTGCGATACGCAGACACTAGTCGGGGATTTAGCAGATTATGCACTTTCATCAGGGTCAGCTCTTGGAATAAGGGCTCAGATGGTGAGCGGTAAGGCATATTAGAAATTATGCGCGCGCATTTTTTTTTTTTTTTTGCAGAAGAAACAAGTGGTGCAAGTTTGTAGCGGAAGTGGTTCCCCAAACACAAGAACAATAATTTATGTGACTTAAAAAGAGAGCGTTATAAATCAGAACTTTGACTCTACGAGGAAGATTTTTAACTGAATACAAAAGCCCGACTGCTTTGGAAAGTTTGCTTATTAGAACATTGATATGTTCATTCCACGACATGCGATGGTCGAAGAGAACTCCCAATGTTTTAGCACACTGTACGAGCTCAATATTAGAGGAAGAAAACAGAATATCGCTACTCACAGATGTCTTTGTTTTTCGGTTGGAACAAAATTGCTTTCGTTTTTTCGGTGTTAACTTTAAGACCGTTATCGATACACCACAAGCGCAGTTTCTCTAAAACCGCATTCGCGGTTGAGGCAAGATCATGAGCATCATTTGCTGTGAATAGTAACGTGGTGTCGTCTGCGTAAATTATATATTTTGTACTGGTGTCTATGTTTACTAAATCATTTATGTAAATGTTGAAAAGTAGAGGGCCTAGGATGCTTCCTTGTGGTACACCTGTGTGAATTGATTGTATCTGCGAGCGGATGTTGTTCATTTCTACGTATTGCTGTCTAGAGTTTAGGTACGACTTGATTAGATCGAATGCTACACCCCGAATACCGTAATGTAATAGCTTCTTAAGTAAAAGTTCATGATTGATGCAGTCGAAGGCTTTGGTGAAATCAACGAAAACTCCTAGTGTAAGTAATCGCTTTTCAAAGTTACTTAAAATAAATTCTTTTTGGTCTATTAGTGCAAGCTGAGTTGATCTGTTTTTTCGGAAGGCATACTGGGAACTAGTTAAAAGGTTTTTCGTTTCAAGAAATGTTGATATGCGGTTAAAGATAATTTTTTCAAGACCTTTGGAAAAGACTGGTAGTATTGCGATTGGTCTGTAGTTAGACAGGGCAAACTGACAATCCAGCGACTGCTGTACTTTCTGGAGCGAAGGGACTCGTTCCTCGGGGCAGTCACGCAGAGCCTGGGTGCCAGACCTTTGGCACCATGGATCTCCCCCACAGCACCTCCCTGCTTCGGCACACGCGCCACCGGATTCTATAAAGTTGCGCTAGCCCCTGCTCGAGCAGCATTTTTTTTGGGAGTACCTAGTCAAAGAAAAGGCCAGGAAACTATACTGGGACCTCGTGGAGAAGGTCCTGCCGCCCCCTCTTTACCTAACCCCCAACTCCTGAGGACGTATTGAAACAGGTAAGAAGACTCCCTGTGCCCACAGGTTCAAAAGACTTTTTCTTCTGCCTCCACATGGGAGTGCTGCCGGCGAAGGCACGTTTTGAGGATAGAGGTTCTTTCTCCTTCTCTGCGGAAAACGGGAAACGGCAGAACACGTCCTCATTGAGTGTAACACCATGGCCGTCTTCTGGGACGAGCTGCAGACTGCGTTCACTGAGCGATGGGACCTGTCGTGGTCAGGCCTCCAGCGCATGAGCGCACCTACAAGGAACAGGGCGCTTCGAGACTGCGTGCTTTTCATCGGGTTCCACTCTCTGTGGAGGGCCAGAGTAGACGCAGTGGAGTGCGCTAAGAGCCCCAAGCCTTCCTGGCGGCACTTTACGGCAAAGAGTGAATGGACCGTGAGGGTGATGGGGGAACCAGATATGAACACAGACCTTCGCGACTCACTGCAAAAGGGATGCCAAGTCCTGCAGAAGTTCAAAGCGAAAGAAATGTAAGGCTGGCAACGGCTGTAACGCGCGTGTGGTCCTACCACTGCTGCGTTCTGTCAACGCTGTACTCCACTTGTCAGGCGTCCTTCACATGAACCAAGAGTATACACCGCCTGTGAACTCGATTCTTTTCCAGCGTTCTCTGTTCAGTCCGTTTGATTTTACGGTGTTCTGCAACGTCATCGTTTCATGCTTGTAATGAATTTTGCACCCGCAGTCATGTGTTGTGTATTTTGTGACTAGGCGAAGACTCACTTGAAGGTGGCCGAAAATTATGTCGCCACAGTATGTACGCGCACACTTTTCCATGACTCGTTCGTGCCTGTGTATCATGTACATATGTAAATCTGTGTAAATAAATGTTGTGTTACAAGAAAAAAAGTATTTTGAGGATGGCCGAGGGATTCTACTTCCGGCTTCCGAGCGGAGCGGTC
Source organism: Haemaphysalis longicornis (assembly GCF_048455015.1). Lineage (NCBI taxonomy): Eukaryota > Metazoa > Arthropoda > Arachnida > Ixodida > Ixodidae > Haemaphysalis > Haemaphysalis longicornis. The sequence goes on from NW_027526203.1 coordinate 167,719,397, forward strand.
GCAGAATGTCAGGCTCCGCCCAAGGAGCGGTTTGGGCGGGCCCTTGGGCCCGCGGTAACAGGTCTGCTGTTTCTTCAAACGATACCCAGAATATCCAGTTATGATGCCTCATCTACCATCTGGACCATTTGCCATCAACACAATTTTTTTGCACGCAGCCGTCAAAGGAAGACCGTACAAGGTTGAGGATTTCCGTGATACGCTGGTTCGTTTGGCTTTGCTCCCCGAGGTTATCTCGTTGGGGTCATATCAGATGAACCATGTGTGGGCTTTTACGTTGAAGGATGCGGAAGGTGCGAAAAAGTTGGTGGCCGCCGGGGAACTACTAGTGAAGGACCGTCGGTGCCTCGTCATCGACCCGAGGAACGAGGACGTTCCTCGGGTCGATGATAAAGATAATAAACGAACAGTGGGGAACTGAAATAAAGCAACGGAGAAAACAGTAATGGAAAGCGACGCTGCTTGTTTTTTATTTGCACTGGCACCGTCGCACATGCAGTGCTGAAGCACAGTCGTAGATTCGCGGCGTTGCGCGGCCAGGGCATACCATGTGGCTCACGATGATGCAGCGCGTTCCGAGCTCCCGTCACCGTCGCGAATGCAGCTTGCTTGGAAGCGCGGCTGCCCTCTACCGAGGCCTGACGAGATGACTGTCTTGAATAGGTAAGGGCGTATGGGTTTTCGTCGTGGATGACTGCGACTTCACTGGCTGCCATCGCATGGGAACATCACGGGCAACGAGGTTGCAGACACCTTGGCCAAGGGTGCTGCTCGCCAGGCAGGGGTCCCAGCCTCCCGGGTTGGGGTGTCATTTGACGCTGCAAGGACTATCCTGGCACGAGTGGTGGAGCCAATGCACCAGATGCCCGAGTATTCAGTGACCAGGCCCCACGGGTCCTGCCCGGACGCATCAGTAGGGACGCCCGGTCACTCCTGATTCGCCTGCGGCTTTATTGCTGCAACGTGGGAGCCCGCTTGCACCACTAAGGCCGCCGGGCGTCCCCCCCCCCCCTTTGCGCCGACTGCTCTGAGCTCGAGACGCTAGAGCACTCACTGTGCTCTTGCCGCCTGCATGACACCGCGAGGGCGCAACTCCGGGCCGCACTCCAGCGGCTCGGTGCCCCAAGCCACAAGCTGGAACACTTCCTGTTCCCCACCGGACTGGACGCCATCCGACGGGAGGTCTTCCAGCACCTACTCAATTTCCTGGTAGTGACAGGACTAGAGCTGCGTTTGTAGACATCGACTCATAGACGAAACGAACGCGACATAGACTGTCCCCCACTCTTCAACCACTCTTCTCCTCCCCCATCTCTTCCTATCCTTTGAAACCCCACCCCTCTACCCTGGACTGGGTTGTATAAGGGTATACCCGTTGAGTTCAACAATATCCCCAGTTCTTTTCTCTTCCCTCCTTTGTTAATAAATCACCACCACCACCACCCACCGCTAGGACGCTGCTCGGGTCCGAACGCCCGACCACCATGAGTACCGGTCCAACTCCACACCACTGTCTTCTCTGCGCTCTTCCTTTATTCTCCGGCTCGTCTACTCCATCGTCGCTGGCAGTTCCGGATTGACCGATGCCTTGCACGAGCTCGTGTGAAATGAATTGAACTACATTTATTAAGATTGGGGAGGCCACATGGCCGTAGTTGTGGAAGGAGAAGAAGGGAGGAGAGGGGGAGGTGATCACTCAATCGTAAGGGATGATTCATTGGAGATAGATTATCAGTGATTTCTTTGGGAAAGGGGAGTAGACCCCATCTCACACTACCCTTGCCAGGCCACTCTTAATTGAAAACACACCTAGAGCATGCAGAAAATTTTGGTCTTTGTACGGCGGGTCATCAGGAGATGAGTTGGGGGGCGGAGCACTGAGCAAAGAATCACGAGAAGATGCGAAGCCTGCACAATGCCAAGTGAGGTGTTTGAGATCTTAGAAAGCATTTCGCTGGCATCGGGGACGGTACGGACAGGCTGAATAATCCAAGTGCAACCATTTCTGCAGTGTGGAGGGTGTAAGGGCAGCATTAGCGATTGTCTTCTTAACAAAGACTCCTGCGGAACGGGGTAGAGTGCGGACACTACGAAGGTAGCCCTGCGGAGTCTTCTCAGCGAGCCGATTTCTGCGAGAATGTTTAGCATGATCCAGTTGGAGGCGCGTATGTAGACTGGACCAGGTGCAAGATCGGGAGTAATCAAGGGAGGTGTAGACTCAAGGCTCTCCCACGCTGCATTTTGAGCAGCGTGATTGCCGACCCCCTGGGTCATATGCCCCGTAATCCAGGCTACGCGGACTTGCGTTCCGTTTCGGGTCAGTAGGTTTACCATGGCCTGGATGTGATGAACGGTAGGGTGACCAGAGTAAGCCATATATTGAATTCTCTGATGGCGGCATGGAAATCAGTGGGGAGGTGGACTCTGTGTGGTGGTGGTGCAAGAGCCATGTAGGTCATGTGATCCAGAGCTTCTAGGAGACCATGGAGCTCGGCTTGGAGAGGCGACGGGGCGATGGTAGCCATAGTAGTGGCACCGCTAAAATCAGGGCGTTCTTCACAGTGCTACGTCAAACCGATAGAGTTGTCTTGTAGGCTGGCGTCTGTAAATATGTCCACCTCGTTTGGTAGCCTCTGTGCCATGCATCGGCGGAGAGCGCGCAGACGTGGAGAGACGCTAGCTCGAGGGACAGCCAACCTTTGCGAAGAAACCACAGTACCTCGAGCCCAAGGGGGAGTAGGAGGAGATGTCATGGGTCCGATTGGGAGTGTTTGAGAGACCCATGGAGTAATAGCGGCACCCTGGATAGTGAGCGTGCGCCGGTGTTGATGGTGCTACCGGGTATCTTCAAGAATGTCTTGCAGGGGAGGCAGAGGAGCAGCTTTCTCTAAATCGCAGATCCTAGTGTGCCGTGGGAGGCCTGTGATCGTCCGCAGGGATGCACGATGTAGAATTTGTAATTGCTTCATGTAAGCTGGACGGAGGTCATATGCCGGGGTGCCATACAGAATTCGACCAAGGGCAACTGCTCGAATGAGCGCGAGGCAACCAGCCTGACTAACTCCACCATACTTAGACATCCTAGAGATCAAATGGAGCATTGGTTTCTATTTGCGTCTCAGTTGAGTGATACAACGTCTGGCACTGTTGTGGCTGCCCAATGGGATTCCCAAGATGCGAACCTGGTCGACTTGGTTTGGATTGGCGTTCCGGCTAGGTAAATATCGGGATGGAAGTGAGATGGTGGATTATGTAGCCCATGAACACGATGGTTGTAACAGAGTAGGAGGATAGTTAGGCTGACTGTGTTAACATATGGCTTTATCGAACTCCGCTTGCATGTAACCTCATATGTTGATGGGCAGGCGCTATCCGGCCATAAGATCAACTTGGAAAAGAACTTGAATCAACCTATAATAGAACTCCGCCTGTAATAGAACTTAAATTTAGTTTACAAAGTTCGCCACATTTAAAAAGAATTTCTATTGTGTCATCGCTTTTTTTAAACAGCCTACACACCATAATATAGGACGCAACACTTTTTCACACCTTGACTTGGCTATTGGCTCTGCAGACTTCTTTCCATCTCTTGAGTCGGGCGTGGGCACAAACCATAATGGTAGTGACCACTTCCCAACCACACTGACATACATAGGTAAAGGCTGACAGTTCACCTTCCCATAAGGGGTTCAGTGAAGCAAGAACAAACTGGAATACACACTACTTTTTTACACTCTTCTTAGCCGCAAAGGGTGTAAAAATCTTGTCCCGTAGCGCCAACCTTCAACAGGTCTTTTGGCTAAAAAAAAGGGTGTAAGGGTAAAAAAGGGTGTGCTTGAAAGTCCTCTGATAGATTCGGTGGGCTTGTCGCAGAAATCAGATATTTTAGCGATAATTTTGGAATTATGCATTTTAATGTTAGCATATGCAAGTCAGCATGCAGATTTGCAATAAGACAGAATTTTAATAAATACCAAACACTTATTCCACACTATTTCAACACCCATCAAGAAGGGTGTTCATTATTTCAACACCCTTTTTCCCTCATGGCTGTAAAGGTGCAAATTAGGGTGTGGAAACTGAGAAAAACGGTGTGAAATACCACCAACTAAGAAAAAGGGCGTAAAAGATTTCCATCTTTGGAGGTATTTTACACCCGTTTCCACGGGTGGACTTGAACATTTTCTACAAGCGGGAGATGTTTTGCACATCCCGGTGTTTAAAACAATATGAATTGGCATAACTTATTACCTGCGGGCCTATTTAAGCTTGAACTAGGTTCGATGGCGTTTGCAAAACAATAATACCAATAAAGAAAACAGCGCCACCTGTAAAGGCTGCGCTACTGCAGATAGGGTAACAGTGAAGCCGGCTTTCGCGCCTGTTAGAGTGTCAGCACTAGGGGCATATGAGTATGTGGACCTCTTACTACACCATTTTAAAGGTAATGGTCTTTTTGTGGAGAGCAAATCGCAAAAAAAATCCGCAACTTTCCGTAGTGATGCAAGGCTGGAGAGACGGCGGAGCTGGGGGTCGACCTAGGGTGCTTCCCCCTTGGATCCACTGTTAGTGTGGGGGACACACTGCAACAGCCTTGTAAAATCCGACTAAACTTGGCCTCACCCCTCAGCACTTAGCCTAGCCTAGCAAGAACACCCCAAAACCTAAAAAAATTAGCAAAGCCTCGCAAAACTTAGCAACACGCGAAGAAGCTACGTCGACCCCTAGCTCCGCTGTGTGTTTTTTTTTTTTTTTTTTGCAACTGAACACTTAACTCACACCCTTCCAACACTCTACAGAAAACCAAGGTAGTTGCGGTTGCGGTCGGTAAACACCCTGTTTGCCACACAAAAATGGCGTAAATCTACAAATTATGGTGTTGAAACCTAAGACAAAGGGTGTAATGACTTCCCAACACCCTTATTCCACTTATACTACACCTTTTTTAGGCAACACGGGTGTAAGTAGTTCAGTGTGTACATTTAGAGAAACATCTAAACTTCATCACACATCCATAGAACACCGACACGTTGAAGAGACGACCCAAGTCGTCACGGCGCACATCCTCGACGGCGCCGAAAAGTCCCTTCCATAGGCCTCCGGTGCCACGCGCAACCCAAGGAGGCCGTGGTGGAACGAGGACTATAGGCGTGTAAGAGGGGCGTAGTACAAGGCGTGTATACCCTACATCAAATAACTTTAAATCTTTAACGAGCAAAGACTTCTGTGAAGCGTGTGCGCCTTGAGGAAAAGATGGAGAGTTGGCCCGCCTTCCTCACATTAATAAACTCATACACAGACACACAAAATGTCTCGACACGAATACGGAAACTCAAAGCACAACAGACATAGCCCGCCCCTGGTCATCACAACGGGGGCACACTTGATGGCCAGGCTAACACACTTGCACAACACTTCCAACACCTGTCCAGTTCTGCACTACAAAAAAAAAATTCACGAAACACAAAACATCCTGTGAACGGAATTTTTTTACGTGACAATAATAAGTCAAACCCCTCTTCAACTCCCCCTTTTCACTTCATGTGTTGAAGGTAGCTCTGAGCGCTTCTAAGCTTTCTGCTCCTGGCGCAGACAACATTGCATATACAATGATACAACATCTACATACAGTCACTCCTGAAAAGCTCCTACACCTATACAATAGAATATGGTTTTCAGGGCACCTTCCAAGGTCTTGGAGGGAGGCCATAGTAGTGGCTTTGGTGAAGGAGGGGTAAGACCCCTCTTCGCCTGCAAGTTATCGTCCCATCGCACTGATAGGCTGCCTTGCAAGCTTTTTGAGAAGATGATTAACAGGATACTTGTGTACTCTTTAAAGTAAAATGGTCTTCTCGAGATCTGCCATGCTGGCTTCAGGGTGGGGTGGCCCTTACATCAAGTTGTGCCACTAGAGTCGTACATCAAAGATGGTTTCCTGAATAAGCTGTACTGCATGACGGTATTCTTCGACCTTGAAAAAACGTATAATATTGCTTGGCGATATGGCATCCTCAGAGACCTAAAGTCTTTTAGTATGCCAAGCAACATGCTTAACACGCTTACAAGTTACATATCTGGAAGAACATTCCATGCGAGAGTTGCAACTGCACTCTGTAGGGTCCGTGTGCATATATAAGGAACTGGTATGCCGCAAGGCGGCGTTTAGAGCGGCGTTTAGAGTCACTGTTCCTCGCGCATGCGCAGCACGGCCCTCAAGGAGCCACGCGAAACGGCTATCAAGCCGCTCCTGCGCAGCGTCAGGCTTAGCTACTGCGCAACGGAGGCGCACAGCTAGGCACGCGGTGGTGCCAGTGCGTCTGCCGCGGCCATGACGCCACTTCTCTGGAATGCGCAGACCGGCGAATGTGCAGACCCAATTCTCTACACACCCGTACTCTAATTGGATTGGATTTCAATCCTACACAATCCAATTTAATCCAATCCAATCCAAGCCAGTCCAAGCCAATCCAAGCCAATTCAATCCAAGCCAAGCCAATCCGATCCGATCCGATCCGGTTTGATCCAAACCAAGCTAATGATCCTCGCGCTTGCGCAGAACGGCCCTTCACGGCCCACGCGAAACTGCTCAAACTCGGCCAGTGTAGCTTACGCTACAAAAGCATAACTATTGTGACACAACGAGGGACGCATAGCGGAGATACCACTATCTCTTCCGAATAACAAAATCCTGGCTTCGTCTTATGGCGAATTCCATTGGGAGAACAGGAGCAAGTGGAGCGAGCAGCCAGAGCAGCACACGGGAGTAACGGGTGTGTTTTTGTTCCGCGAATGAAACATTCGCGCTGCTCCGGGAGCAGTGAAAAGAGGGGGAGGGCGTGATGTCAAGAGTCATGTGACCAAACTTTTCCCGCTGTCGCTTCCCGGAGCATTTCGCGCGCTCGTGTCTTCCGCAGGCGGGTAAAGCTGGCTCAAAAATGTGTCTAAGCACAGATGCCGCCATGATGCCACGCTGCAGTGGCCAGATCAGTAGTTTAAGATGTGGCTAACAATTTTTCTTAAAAATGAGGCACAAATTTAGGGCCCTAAGCTAAAATTAGGCAACTTTTATGGCAATAACTGTGTTTTTTTTAGGAATTTGTATGCTTTTTATTAGTTTTCTTGAAGCATTCATGCTTGACGAACAAAAATAAATGAAATATTAAGCAAAAAGAGGACGTCGGCCTGAGGCGCCAAATTCAGTTTCGGTGTATTGTGAGGAGCGTCATTCATGTGGGGGTAATTTACAAAGGTTCACTCTAACACGTCAGTGTCTGCTGTGTTACTTCGTTGCTTGCGAAGACAAGCTTGCGAAGACTGCCGACGATACGGAACAAAGCCGCCGCCGCCTATCTTCAAGGGCACCTCTACATGTCCGTAGTGGCTGCTGCCGATTTGAACTCGCCGTCAGCCGATCATGTTACGCGAGACATTGCTGAGCAGATCGGCTCCTTTTGACCGTAAATAAAAATAACCAAATGTACGAAACATTTTACCGTGCCTAGCGTATAACTAGGCTCTTGTTTACGAGTGCCGTTATACTTTCACTGAACGGTGTTTTACTTGAGTGATTGAGTGAGAGATAAAACAACCGCCAGCTAATAATAATAATGGTAACTTTATTTGCACAATAAGGTGGTTTTCTAGAGGAGGACAAGGCGAAGCCGAAAGGTAATCCCGAATGTAGGTGCAGAAATCTCCTGTATGCGTGTGTGCAATTGGCGCATGCTCCTTCGATCGCTGAAACACGCAATCTGAAATCTTCGAGAATATATTTGATGCTTTGCATGACACATTTCTTAAAATCGGTGGATCAGCGACGTTGTTTTATTACGTCTACTTGTACCTCTACTCTCATATGGCCCATGTATATACATGCACAGAGGAGGAAGGGGAGGAGTAAACTTCATTCATCTGAGATGGGCACCTGTGTGGTGGGGAGTTAAGAAAAATTATTCTGTGCTTCCCTGGGTGCCTTCGCAAATGAACGGAAACGGCCACTTCTGTTCACGCCCAATTATCAGGACCACCCCGCCTGTAGGCGGTTTTGCCTGAAATGCCTGCGGGTTCGGCCAGAAATCTCTCTGTCAACAGAAACCGCCTAGGAAGCATGTTGAGGTAACACACATATGCGCTTTCTTGAGTTGCGAGGGTACCGTCATGTATTTTGTGCAAGGCGAAGTTGACGAAGGATATACGTCTCCCTTGAAAAGTAAATTAATTTGAGTGTACCTATAAATTGTTATTGCCCCTCATTAGTTTAATCATAGTGGTTAATTTTGAAACAGGTGCCAAACATAACTATTGCAGGTGAATCAGACTGCCTAGCATGAGACTATCAATCGCTAATATAGAGTATTCAGACACTTAATGTGTATTGCATATGACAGTCATTAAGGAAGCGGGCAATAAATTGAACTCTCAATTTTATTATTTGCGACAGTTACATCGCACGTATCCGTTCAGTCAGTGCCACCTGGAGACGTTCTTCAGCTGTATACATTTGATAAAAGGAAGGAATGCGATATGCGAATGCGATACGCGATAGAAGGAAGGAATTCGATATGTCTAGCACAGCCTTCTCATTTATGTCAACATTAAACCGGTGGCCGCAAAGGTGTCACACCAGACCTTGTGGAATTTCCACGCTTCCATTCCAGCGTGCTCACAGCAACAAGGATGATGACGAAGTTGCATTACCGAAGCTGGGTTCCAGTAATGATGTAGCTGATTAGAACGTTCTGGCTAATGCTCATTCAGATTGTGGTCACCAGCATTGTTATTTTCCTCAAAAATAATGGGCCATCACAATGCCATCAGCCCGTGTATCATGTGCTTCACACCATAGAACATATTCCGTGTCGCAATTCGGGCAACGAAAAAAAGAAATTTGACTTTGCCAGCCTTACCTTCTCATCATTCTACTGGTTTTGTTTGAGGTGTGAGAAGTTATTTGTGCAAGCTGAGCCCAATAAAATCTTGTGCACAAGTTACTTTTCATACGTACATTACTCTTTGGCTGCCAGAACAAGAAAAAAAAAACACAGAAAAAGCAAGAAGGTCATATGTACAAGCAATTCTCATCCAACAAATTTTATTTCACTACCAGTAATACCCACAGACCTCTAGGGAAGTTTGTGATGGTAAGAGCAAGGCTAAGATGACCTATGTGCGGCTTTAAAGAAAGGAAGAAACTGTAGAAGAAAGCTAGGGAGCTTAACCAAGGAAAGAAGAAGAACTGCCCAGCTGGATGTGCTACATGTGGAAATGGGAACAGGAAACTTGAAAGGGAACGAAAGGACTGGCATAAAATAAAGGATAAAAAATTCGGGAGAAAAAAAAACATGGCGTGGAAATGGCCAGTACAAAGACAGCACCATGGGCGAAAAAAAGAGAGGCATAAAAACATGCAGGCAAAACGACAAAATGGGAAAACGAAGGGTGCTGCATGCAGGTAACACCCCTTCAGCACCTGTGACTGTTTCTCTCTCTTATTCACTTCAATCTGCTTCTTCAAGGCAAGAACTGATTTGGCTACTTCAGCTCCATCTTGTCTAAAACCACTGAAATATGTCTGATTTTCCGTGTACATGATGCAAATAAGGTACATAATTTCTAATTTTTTTAAAAATTCTCCTGAAGTGTCTGTTCCTTCATGGCAAGCTTTCGTGACTAACTGCCTCGTAGAATTGCATTGCTTTGTTCATTTTTTGCTCTTTTATGCTGCCTCTGCTTGTATTTGTTTATTTCATTCTTCTCCTCTTCTCCAGTGCTTAAGTTATTTTAATAATGATATTGTTTTTTCTTCAAAAAGGTTTTTTGGCTTTTAGCCCTGTCTGTTTGTTGGCTTTAAACCTGCCATAGCTTTGCTGGAAATAGTTAGTTCCTCACATAATTTTCCTCTTTCTTTATTCAGGGAGAGGGGGCATAAAATTTTAAAAGGTAACGAACCCTGCAGCGACTAATGAACACTTGCACTACTTTCTTTGTGGTTGGAAGTACTGAAAGCTATAGTTCCACAATCCCTTGAGTGAGTTTCATGATGCACATAACATAGTAATATTAGGCTTCGGTATTTCACGGTTATTGAATCTAAGCTAATGCAAGGGCCACTACCTAAAAGCATTTCAACAGGAGAAAAATGTTGACACACGTGCTGCAGAGACCTCGTAGACAGGCACAGGCACAGGCACAGAAAGCGTGTTTGTTTAGCATAAAGTGCAGTGACAAATACGATTTCCATTTACAAGCATTTCTTGGAAGCTTTGTCCAGTTTGAACTTCCATTCGCTAGAAAAGCAAGTAGTTGTAAAGAGCACCTCAATAGATTGCGAAAACAATCAGCTGACGCATACAGGGGGGGGGGGGAGGAGGCGTGTGAAACATGTTAAATTGGCGCTGTACAGACGGGACAACCAAGAAAATTCTACACAGGACTAGCGCTGCATATCAACTGAACTCCTTTACCACACACAAAAAGATATATACAAAAACAGCGCATGCGCGATTACGGGGGAAGGCACCAAGAAAAAAAAAACAGGGGAAAAAAGCAATCAGGGGGAAGTGATTTCTTTTTTAAGGAAGAAGGAAAATAAATGAACTCGGGATATTATTAAGCTCTCATGGGAGCTCACCTGCATTTAACACAGTCCAGAAGCGGGAATAGTAGGGGAAATAGGATAGGAGAGAGAAAAGTAAAGATTAGAAAGGTGAGGAAAGAGTAGAGATGAGTAGTTCCACTGTGGTCGATTCCGTCGCACACAACACACCACGAATACTGTTGGCTGGCGTAATGCTGCGTCCGGGAGACGAGAAGCCTCGAAGGGAACGGTGAAGCGCGGAGGAGAGCTTGGTGCGACGAAAAGCGAAGTCTGCGGCGGTGCCGACCGCTTTGGAGTTCGCTGGATAGGAGTGCGGCCGACAGACGGCACAGGAAAAACTTTACACAACGTTTATGCACAGCAAAGTTGTCACGGCGCACACACAGCAACGGTGGCTGCCATGATAGAATGCGTATGTTGCTAGGGGAAAACCCACTACTGCCGCCGAGTCTAGTAGGCAAAAAGACAGCGGGCAACGCTGTGAGGGTGGCATCATGTCTGCGCCCGGGTGTAGCACGGTTTCAATGCACGGGCTGGCCGGGCAGCTTTTCCTCTAGAGTCAGTAGTATTAACTCTGGTTTTCCGCACGCTGTTCCTCGCCAGTTTAGATGCAGAGCATCTCATTCACTCGCCTTGTCCCTCCGGCGCCGTCGTCGGCGTTGTCCGCCCCTCCCCCATTCTCCTCGCCGCGCCAGCTGCGCTCTCCGCCGCTCTCCGCCGCTCACCCCCTCTCCTCTCCGATTGCGAACACTCTCTCCCGAGGGGCATTGGATTGGATTCGATTGGATTGGCTTGGATTGGATTGGCTTGGCTTGGCTTGGCTTGGCTTGGATTGGATTTGGATTGGATTAAAGTGAATTGTGTTGGATTGTGTTGCGTCATAGCCGCGGCACGTTGCGTCATAGCCGCGGCAGACGCGCTGGGGCCGGCGCATGTGCAGTACTCTCTCTTCCGCGGTTTCCTCTCCGTCGGGCGCGCTGCGCATATAACCGGTGTGCCGTTCTCCGGCGAAGCAACATCCACGCTTGGCTCAAACACTTAGAGTCCACGCCGCTTTACAAGTACGCCAACGTCGTCATTGATTGGTACCGGCTTACGCAGTCCCCTCAACGTTATGCGCGCTATAAAACGCGGTCCCTTCGGCGCTCCACCTATGCGTCGCATCTACACGGGGGTTCCCGCGAGGGGATGTGGGAGTTTTGTGCCAGATACGTGCCGGTGGTTTTGTGTCTGCCTTCCGCATGGCGACGAATGAAGAAGCCGAGCGGATGTTCATGTCCATGATAGGGTCACCATCGTATCTCCCTAAAATTAGCTGCGAACGATAACAGCATCCGCCGTATTTTCCAGATACGACTCTACCTTCGGTCGCTGCTCCGGCGGGGTGAACAGGTGCTCTAACATAAACTCATGCAATGTCAAATCGATGTCGTCGTCGCTGCTGCTGCTGCTGTCCGATGATGAGTTTGCGCTTGAATCTGTGGTGCTTTCATTATCTAAAAGTAGCAGCATCGTACAGACGGCCGCGCTTAGCTGCTGCCGTACGCACTGAGCGACTATCGCGGCTGCTGGATTCCGCCATTTTTCCTCCGCCAACCAGAAATGACGTAAAAGAGGTCATGTGACTTCCTCGGCGTTTCCTGTTACTCCGCCGCTGGCGGCGGAGCACCGAGAACTGCTCTCGACTACTCTCGGCGCCAAAAAAGTGCTCCTCCTCGACCAATGAAACACAACGCCCCTGCTCCTGCCCGACCACTGGAAGACGCCAGAACTCGCGAGAGCACTTTGGGTGCAGTTAGAAGTGCTCCTGTTCCCCCAATGGAAAGCGCTATTAGCCACACTCACTCAATGAGTTAAAAAGCCGAAATTTAGATTTTGTTCCCTGCTCAGGTATTCAACATTGCGGGGGTCCGAATCTCCCGCATAGGAATCCAAACAAGGCGAAGTCATACTGAAACGTGTCTACAGCAACCCGTACAAGACAAAATGCAAAGGAATGTAATGTAAATAATAGTGGCGACCCGTTCAGGAATCTAAAAAAATGCAAAGCCAAAGATCAACACAAAATGACGTCAAAGGAGGGCTTGCGAAATCGGAGAGACGCCACTGACGGCGCGAAAGTCAAGTCTCGCGCTTGAGTCCACCGGACGCCAAATGAGAGGGGAAAGAGAGGGGGCGGGGGGGGGGGGGGGTAGCTCTTCGCCGTGAGAAACGCGGCACTTGCGCTCGCTGCTATCAACGTCTGCAGCACCCAAAGCCGATGACAGCGGGTAACGAGTAGCGAATAAAGGTGATCGGGACAAAGAAAAATAAGGGAAAGCCCAGAGACAGCGAGGCAAAACCACTATAAATAAAAAGAAGGAAGAGAAGAGGACACTTGCAGGCCCCCTCGGAAGCAGCCGTAAAGTGGGTAAGGGGGACCTATAGAAGAATGAAGGGAAGGTGGAAGTAGCAGAGAATATATCGAAATACAGAAGGGAGGAGGGGGAACGGGCCGAGTGTCCGGTGAGGCGTGTATGAATACGCGTACCATAATAGCCCGTGAAGCCCTCTTCCCCGTTCCCCTTTCCGCAATCCACGTCGTGATGTTCTCGCGCTGCGGACACGCAACGAGTGAGCGGCCCTGATTAGAATGACAAAGCCGAGCCGCCCGCTCTCTTTCGGCCCCTTTGGCTCCTGCCAGCTATCGGCGGCAGCGTGCACGGCGACGATTGGCTTCGATCCGGGCAGCTGGTTCGTGCGTGTCCCGCCGCGCGACACACGGGTGGAATCGTCGCGAAGCGCGCTGCTGCCTGCGCCCAGCACGCAGATCGGCGCTTTGGGATCTGTGATTTGCATGCGCGATGTGCTACACACATTTATAGCACTCGCACAGTGACGATTGCGGCAGTTTCGGAGTATGACCGTAATAACACGCGTCGGTGGAAATGAACGAAAGAAACGAACACTGACGTTCACTTTTTTTTTTTCTTCCTTCCGATTTGAACAGTTATAAACCTCTGAGAGCCTTCTCGAGGGAGAATTTTTTGTTTATTTCGGTCGAGATTCCGAGCACGAGTAACGTTGCAGTGACCTGCCTCGATGTTTTCCGGTTTTTCTCATCACCTTTCACGTAGTTGTTTTTTAAAGCGAAGCTTTCTTGATCTAACTGATGGCGGTGTCGTAACCAAAACGCACCGCAGGAAAGCCATCTTTGCGCAATCGGAGGACACATGGTGATGATGACGACGAATTGAACCTAGGCCTCTCGCGTTATGAAGCTGATGCCTATGCGACTGCGCAATTCCGAAACAGTCGACGATGGGTCGGAAGCTTTTTCGTGAGGGATTCGTGGGATGTCTGAGTTTGGACTGACGCCTCAGGTGGTGTGCAGTTTGTTGACGATTTGACTTTCATTGCAGCGACTTTGACATTGACTCTTAGCCGTTTGATTTTGCACGCAAGAAAGCTTCGCGTTTCAACCATCGTCCTCGTTAGACGATCGGGATTTGATTTCTTGTTCACCGTTTCCGTAATAGCGTTATAGTGGGGTAAGCACAAGTAGAATTAGGTAAAAAGTAATGAACTGCCTGTATGTTTGCGCTGTTTTGTGTAGCCCGATTGATTACCCCACTGCAACAAGGGTGCCTTCCATGACAAGGCGTGAATTTTGAACTATTAATATACAGAACCAACCGTGTGCCCCCGCGGACGTTGTGGGACCAGAAAGTGGCGATGTTCGCTTAAAAAGCGTAATGTGTCGCAACGTGCGCGTCGAAATCGGCTGAAGATAAGAGCGTCGAAATCGGCTGAATTTTCTCCTGAGCACGTGAGTGCAGAGTTCATTACATACCGACGCCACAATCACTTTCGGGTTGCTTCCAACTTTGCGTTCCATTTAACGTCTTAACAATTCATCAAGAAACGTAGGTGCGTCGAACACAGACTTTTTTTCTGTGCATGAGGTGTTAAGTGGCACTTGTCCCAATTGCGTCGTCGGCCGCCATGAATGAGGGACGTTTGCATAGTTTGGAGTAATATCGAAAACTGCAACTAATGTAGTATCTCAACCACCTCCCTCGGTGTTTGCGCATTAAGTTTCTGTGCTTGCGGTGGCGCTTTATTCAATTATACCACCAGCTGATTTTTTCGCAAACTATCTTGAAAAGTATAGCACGAACGTTCCCGTAACTGTTTAAAACGCAGCCTTGGGCTTGTGAAAACTTAGGTTTAGTCTTTCGGCTGATTATAGAAGATGAATCCACCCAAGACGAAGTACATCTAGCAACGTGCAAGCACGCCACTTTAGATGTTCTGTTACAGAAAATTTAAGTAAGCTTTCAGACAATCTGATGCAATACTCGGCTTCATTGTAGCAGGGCGGCGGATAAGTGACGAAAGCCCTGAAGAGCGGGCCGACGAGCGAGATTTGGGACGAGGGATTACGCGTAACCCGACGCTCACCTTGTGGGTGGGGAGCGGGACCATATGTCGCACCCGCGGGTCGCAGCAAGGACTAGCGGCACATTCTGTTTCATCGCTTTGTCCACGTGCCCACCCGAGAGGCGTTGATGATAGAGATAGGAGGAATTGATCCACCGGCTGATACCCGAGGAAGTGTGCTCACGCAACTTTCGGAGCGTGTGGGACAAATTCTCTGCGGCACCTTTTAGATGACGATCTCAAGAGATCAATAGAAGTGAAATAATAAATTGTGCACGTGCGCACCAGGGGGGAGGGCACCGAACCGCTCCTTCCATCGCACGCCGCCGCGTGGGCAATCTACGAACGGCCGGTGTGTCCATGCACTGGTCAAAGCCGCACCGCCTCGATTCTAGTTTGGCACAAACTGTTAAGTGGACAGTTGTAGCCTCAGAGCAGGCACGGCTCTTCATATGTCTGTTCAGTCAATTTTATGGTCACTCACTCACTCACTCACTCACTCACTCACTCACTCACTCACTCACTCACTCACTCACTCACTCACTCACTCACTCACTCACTCACTCACTCACTCACTCACTCACTCACTCAATTTCCAACATACACCCCAAAGGTTCGCTCATGATTGAACTCATCGATATTTGGACTATGCTTTGGGATACTAGCCGAAGCTTCAGTATCCTGTTGAATGTCTAGTTAAACAGCAGGTGTTTTGGTGAAAAAATGGTGTAAGGATGACAAAAGGGTGTTCGTATGAACACCCCTAAAATGGTGTAAGGTTGCTTAACGCCCTAAAATGAGGGTGTGGGCAGTGGAGCTAGCGTGACTGTGTGGATGGGCCGATAGTGCAGCATGACATACACCCTTTTTGGCCAAGAAGGGTGTAAAAAATTACACCATCTTCCCACGTGGGAACCCTGAGGGGATGCAAAGCCGTGGAGTAGTAGCGTGTTAATTGGTTGTTAGAGTAAAGACACGTGTAGTAGCGTATTAAATGTCTTCTTTATTAATCGAGTAGTGGGGAACGTTTTGCGGCTTCTCGTTCTCGAAGCGAGGAATCCGCTGTTCGATGCTGGCGTTTCGTAGCGTTGTCACGTTGCCGAACGCCATCTGGATCAGCTACTCGCCGCTGGCATTTCAAAGCGCCTTCTCGTTCTCGAAGCGAGGAATCCGCTGCTCGACGCTGCCGTTTACGTTCGGCGTCGCGAGCTCTCCTCTGTGCAGCCTTGTCTTCGTAGGTGCTCGCGGCTCTGTGTGCTGGCTGGCGCTAGTTGAAGGTGTGCCAGCCAGTTCACTGACGGAATCGTTGGCGTCCATTTCCAGTCATCGGACGGCGCAGTACCGAAGAAGCAACTGAGCGGAGCGCGGACCGGGTTTATTTGCAGAGCAGAGGGAGTGGAGAGGAGGAGCAGCGCGCATGCGCGTGATTGGACAGCTGGTGTGGAGACGGGGAGGGGGAGCAGCGGGCGTACCGCACAGGTGGTGTGGAGAGGAGGAGCAGCGCGCGCTAGCGCACAGGTGGTGTGGAGAGGAGGAGGGGAGAGAGATCGGCGTTATCACAGCTGTTGTGGAGAGGAAAAGAGGTGCGGAAGCCGGACCCCGGACGACGGAGGGTCGACTAAGAGATGCTTTGCATCTAACAAGTTTTGTGTGTAGAACATGCCCTTAAGTTGGACAACTTGGGCAGATTCTTTTGGGATCACAGGGCCTTGGCTGTCAGTGCCGGGGTTAAACAAATGTAGCTGTCGAATGTGTTGAGAAATATATTATATCCTTCATTATCTTATTCAATGATGAAGTTAAACATTCACTGCCTACCACAGAACATTCGAACTATTTGCACTGGACGATTGAAAAGCGGAAGTCCTCGGGCCGTGCTCATTCGAAATGTGAGTGCGCTTTTTTGGTGGTGACGCGCAGCGGCAAGTTTGCATAGGCTGACGATTATGATACGCGGTGTTAAGCAGTGCCGTCTTCTAAACACGCCGTGCCAGCGGCCAAAGGACTCTGTGATCTTCTGTGGAACATCCTTTGGACGCGGTGTGCTGAAACGTTTCTTATGTATTTTTTACGATTGGTAAAGAGTACTGCTATGCTTTTTGTCTGTCGGAATACACGCCAAGGAGACCTGGCCAGAAATTCTAAAATTCGCTCGTCCATACGCCAGTCTGCATGTTTGAGTCGACGCAGCCACGTTTTCTCGTTTCTTTTCACCTCTCCTAAGAAGAGGATCGCTCATTCTTGCATCGAACCAAAATTCATCGGCAATGTCTCATGCATTTCTAAATATTTTAACTTATAACTGCCCCTGCAGAGGAACCAGTCTGTTTTTGTTCCTCCCCCTAGCCCTTCTGCACGTTTACCCTGCCGCTAGTTTCACTCTGCGTCGTCGTCTCGTTCAATGCGTTCCAGCTTGTCGAAGGCACCCGACCGGGCCCTTTTCGCCCTCACCCTCTTTGGCACTGTTTTATTTGAGCCCCAGTGGCGCGAGGGCCTCTTTGCGAGGGGCGCTCGAGTGGCCCCCTTCCGCAATCAGCGCTATAGAACAAGCCCGTAACGAGATAACTCCGCGGGGCACCCGCCCCGAAGCGCAGCGCGTGAGCTGCGGCCCCGCAGCCCAAAACGCGGCGGGTAACACGTTTACACGAGGGCCAAGGGACTATAAAGCTAAGCTAGACGGCTAAGCAACGCCTTATCGTTGGGGCTTCCAGGTTTTATTCTGGTTGGCAACGATGGGGTACGTTTTCGCCATAGCTAGGATTTTGTGTGCCCGCCAGCACGGTTTAACCCGGGATGAGGGCAAAGAAATATAGATTATTTTTTTCGCTTAGCTCCAACCTAGCCATTTTTCTTACATCTAGCGTGCTGCACACACCAGAAAGGAGCAACGCTTTCCTTTTCTACACTGCGTAATAGCCGCGATAAACTCGAGCCCATGCGGAAGGGAAATAAATGTTCCGGAGCCGGCCGCATACGGTAAGACAGTCAAAATATACGCCAGGGAACACGTAGAGCCACTGCTACAATATGGCAACGACCTAGAGAAAAGAACCCGGATATACACAGTGGAATCTCGTTGATAATATTCTGGATGATACGTTTTTTTCGGCCTAATACGTTTTTCTTTGCATTCCCAGCCAACGTCCCATAGAAATAATGCATCTTTGATGGGTTAATACGATCACATTTTTGCCGAAAATTGGATAGTACGATCGCGAAGAGGGGATCTTGACCGACATTTATAGAAATCGTACGTTTATTCTTTGTTATACTAGCTCAAACCACATTCCAACAATGCACGATATGTACACCCGGCGTCAAAATAAGCCGGGGCACGGCAGCGCGGGGCAAAATTCATCGCCGCGACATCTCACCATCTCACGTTGCACATCTGGTGTCGAGACACCGATGATCGCGTGCGCGTCAAACCACGCTTGCTAGCCTGTCTTTTCATTCGCTTCAAACGGCAACGCTTGTCATATTCAGCGCTTGGCGCCAGGGACCACTTTCGTTGGGCAACCCCTCTTGCTCGCACACGCTTCAGCGGCCGAGGGCGAGGGTGAAGATGCGTTGCTCGCTCTGCGCTGCTCTGACAAAGGATACATGAAAACGGGACTGCTAGCTTAGTGTTAAATACTGCATTCTTTTTAAGTGCGAATGCACTTTATAAGCGACCCCAAACCATCCACCGGCGGCGGCGGCGGCGGCGGCGTCCGCAGTGCTCTTCTATATTTAAAAAAGAAACAGCATCCGGCGCCAGGTTTCGATCCGAGGACTTTGCGGCCGCAGCGCGACGCTCTACCGACCAAGCCACGGACGCGACGCTGATATCAGTTGAAGTGACGCGCCTTATATCTTTAACGCATTCAAACTACGTCGTCAGCGGCGTGCGTTGGCGACTCAGCGGCGTTATAGCGGCTTGATAACTGCGTGGTGTACACGTGATACTACAAACCCGATGGAAGAGATGGAAGAGAAGGCGGCGAGGCGGTGGGCTGCGGGGGCCGAGCGCAAGCGCCGCAAGCGGGCCGACAACCGTGCATTCGCACTTTCACATTCTCCCCCTCGGGGAAATGCGGGGGAATTTTTTTACAGGAAAGCTGTCTACGGCTAGCATCCAGCAGATCGTCTCCGCTAATAGAGCAATGTAGACAATGTAGGCAAGATGTAGACAAAAACTGCGTCTTAGGCCGGGTTCAGAGTGTTGTCGCAATTGTCGTAATATCTTTAAGTAACGACGTCATTTGACGTCTCAGCCAACCGAACTCTGTAAAACGCCGTTTTTGTACGTCCATAGCGCACGATACGGCTGTTACGTATTTAGACTGAACATAGCATTAAGCGAAGGCACATCATTGTCGCGTGAACGCCCCCCTCACGTTTTCTCCAAGCGTCGAGCGGCTCGTGCGGGCACAGCATACTGCCCCTTCCCTTCCCCCACCGCACAATTTCGGAGAGCGCTGGCTCGCGCCACTACGGCGAACCTACTCCCCTCCCAATTTCGCGATGGTCTCTCCCTTTGCTTTCCTTCACTCGTCGGTCTTCCCATCGTTCGCCGGTCACGACGACGCCGACGCGGCTGAGCCCAGAGAAGAGCGCCAAAGGGCTGTTCCCTAAAATGTCTTCCCAGCAATTCATTTGTGTTATGAAGTGAAGCAGACATTAAGGGGATCGTTATAAGCTTGATCTTTGTAAGATGGCTTTTCCACATCTACTGTTGAACAGTGAGTCAAGTCAATCTTCGGAGGGAATATCATCACAGAAAGTGCCTCTAACGCTTGTTTCATTGAAACTAAACCGAAACAAATTATATGACAATTAGCCGCTAAGACGAATCTAACACAAAGCCGGGTTTTATATTTTTCAAAATTGCATGGTTCACAGTGAAATTGTAAATATTATGTAATTCTCGTCCGCTGTCAGTACACATGGGATTTTACGGGAGGTAAACAGACCGCCCCATGTTTGTCCGCCGGAAGAAAACTCTAGTTAATCAAAAGTTCATTCAGTCAATTAACCAGGAACTATGCTGAATCGCAAATTACACACAAACGTGTTTTGCTTCGTGCAACCTTTGAACCCAGTCAAAGCTCACGTTGAGGCTCGGCACCGAAGCTTTTGATGGTCATCCTTCTTCACAGAGTGGAAGGGCACTGAATTTTTTGTTAATTTTTTGTCAAACCCAGGACCACGCCGAACTCTCCTCCCGTTTCCCCTTCTTTAATTGTTTCAGGACGTGTGCAAGGTGAAGTCTCATCACACCTTCATAAAATAGATTATTTCTCGCTTCAGTTCGTATTCTGTTTGTGTGCTCATTCTTAGTTAACAACCAATTGCATGTTTTACGAAAAAAATAATAAAACTCGTTCCACCGATTGTGACTGATATCTACTGAAACAGCGCCGAGCCGCAGTTACGACCGTTTTCTCCAATACAAGGCAATCTCTCTCCGTAGATTGCGTTATAATGACAACAAACTAAATCTCCAACGTTTACAACTTCACTACCTAATTTCGACAAGTAAACGAAACTCGGCATAGCGGTATAATCATCCTATCAGCATAGTTTCATAAAACTTTTGGATACATTTAATAACACATGAGGTAAAGCCGCTTTCTTTAATCATGCTCCCTCCGTAGATTTCCATGCTTCGCTGCGCAACAGGCAGTGCCGGAAGGCCAGCTTACAAAGACCAAGCTTCCGCCGATCTTCATAAGTCGGCTTTACCTGTAAACACAAACGCTTTGCTGGGAACTCCGGAGGGAGCGTAAAACGATTCAAGGACAGCCCAGCCCAAGAACAGCGTCGCTGTTAGAAATACCGAAGTGGGAGAGCATATGTGGGACACAATTTTGTCACCCCGAGACGGGCAAGATTAGTTATCTGTCATAGCAGGGCAGGGCGAGCAACGCATCTTCACTCTCACCCTCAGCCGCTGAAGCGTGTACGACCAAGACATGTTGAGCAACAAAAGTGGCCCCTGGCTCCAAGCTCTGAATGTGATCAGCGCTACCGTTTGAAGCGAAGTAAAAGACAGGCTAGCGATCGTGGTTGGACGCGCACGCGCACATCGATGTCTCGACACCAGAAGTGCAACGTCAGATGTCGCGGCAATGCATTTTGCCACGCGCTCGCGTGCCCCGGCTTATTTTGACGCCGGGTGTACGTTGCAGAGCCGCGGAGGCCGCGGCAGTGCCGGTTTTGCGGCGAAAACATCGCAGCCAGGGGTGGCCGCTCTGTCTAGTGGTGATGATCTAGGCTTCTTTGTTTTACTCCACAATAAAACCCGTCTGTAAACACTTGATGTGTCGCGCTTCAGCCAAAATACTGTTATGTATGAAGGGCCATTTTCCCATTAGAATTTGACATGAGACTTCTTATGTTTCCCATCAAAAATGCCTTCCCAGCACAGCGTTTGTGTATAGTAGTGAAGCGAGCTCTAAACGGGCTTGTTGTGCAGCGCTCCATAAGGATACACGGGGTTTAAGATACAGGTAATAACGTAAAGGCCCTAGGGCCTTCCCATTGTCATTGAAGACCTCTAATTTTGCCCTCAAGATGTCTCCCAGGCAATGCGTTTTTGCATTGTTGTGAAGCCGAATATAAAGGAGCTCGATGTATATAGTTCATAATAATACAGGGCGTCTCATGTAAGTACTTAACAAAAAACCGTAGGGCCATCCTATTTTGGTTTCAAACTACTTGTAGGACGCCCAATAATGTATTTCGCTCAATGCATGTCTGTGTATAGTCGTAGTAGTGAAACAGACTTTAAAGGGGCTTAGGGTATAGCAGCGCGGCCTAGGCATTTAATCGATAATTCTCCTTTGGCAGTTTCTGCAATCCTAAACGCGAAACATTTCTTTGTAGACTCGGCGAAAAATCCCGTCTGTCCGTCTGTAACGCCTCGAGTGTCACACTTTCGCTGCCTGAGACAAGTCTATAAAAAAACAAGTCAGGCGGCATCAGGGTTTCTTGGGTTTAAAATGCAGGCATTTAAACCAGTACGTTATCAGTTCGTTCTCAAAATGAACATAAAACTGCACTGCGTCTATCCCGTTGTGCAATCATACCAACCACACCACAGCAACCCTGCGCCCATAGCAATCATAGTAACCACGATGACGCAATGACGCGCGCTCCTTTCACTATAGCTGGTAGTGAACTGACCGGAGCGCGTGCCGTTACATGATCACTGCACAGTTTCGCCGCTGTTCGAAGCAGTTCCCGCGCCTGGGAGTGCATACGGGGCACAAAGAGGCGCAGTCGCTCGCTGCGTACCTGCGCGTGCCATCAGATCATCCTTTGACCTTATGCCACCGCACGCGCTGTCGTCACTGAAATGGCGCCAAGACGAACACAACTGTGCACTCAGAAATGAAGGAATAAATGCCTAGAGACAGCGGGTGGGTTGTCTTCGAAAGAAAGAACAGAAGGAGGCGTAAAGTGTCGCGGCTTTATCTACCAACAGTGACGGAACAAAAGAAGCTTCATCCACCAACAGTGACGGAACGAAAGAGGAGGAGCGGCGGCGTTCCAACGCAGCCAGGCAGCGCCGCTACCGGAAAAGTCGCAATGCAGAACCAGCCATTAAGGCAAATACAAGTGCCTAATACCGAACCTTACTGCGACTGATGAGCTCCTGGATGAGGACGAAGCTCGAGTCATACAATCGAGAAATACAGACCGTCACAGGGAACGGAGAACTCAGTTGGACCGTGATTAAGTCCAGGCTACACGCGCCCATGAAGAAGAATGGCACCCTCAGCAATGTGCACAC
Source organism: Haemaphysalis longicornis (assembly GCF_048455015.1). NCBI lineage: Eukaryota > Metazoa > Arthropoda > Arachnida > Ixodida > Ixodidae > Haemaphysalis > Haemaphysalis longicornis. Next base: position 167,742,196 of record NW_027526203.1, read on the forward strand.
GAAATTTATGATAAACAGTAGCGACAGCATTCTCGCCACAAGTACTCTAGAACAAGTTCCTCGAAGACGAATTCGAAGCACGTGTAGCGTCTTCGGCAGATTTTAGTTTAGGCCCGATGTCCCAAAAGCGCAGTCGGGTCACTTCCGCTCGCTAAATGAAGCATTGTCCGACAATTCAGGATGAAGTAGAAGAAACACGAAAACCACAAAACAAAAGACACTGTACACATTACCAATTAAATGTTTTATTTGTCTAATTTGCAGATATCTCCCTACATTTCAACGACGCCAAGTTCTTGTCGAAGTTTGATTGATTGATTTTTAGGGTTTCGCGCCGACTCAACGCCGGCGATGAGGCGTGCCGTAGTGGAGGGCTCCGGATTAATTTTGACCACCTGGGTATCTTTAACGTCCGCCGAAATCTCGTACACACGGGTGTTTTTGCTTTCCGCCTCCACCAGAAAAGCGGCCGCCACGGCCGTAAATCGAACCCGTGACCTCGTGCTCAGCAGCACAACGCCTTAGCCACTACCGCGGCGGGTAAGTTTCGATGATGCGTTGCACTGGTATACCAATCGCAACTACTTCGTCCTCATCGGACTGGGATATCGTAATGTCGGCGCTATAACCAAATTTCTCACTTCCCACAAATCTTCAGCGGTGTTTCTTACCATTACACTGACCAACGCAGAACATGACGCCAAACACCAGGCGATTACTAGCAAATGCTTCCCATCACTTAGACAACTTCGAAAGAAGTTTCTGCGTTTTTTTTCATGCGTACATCAAAATGAAATGGCACGAGGAACAAAAAATCGCCCTGAAGCCGCTTCCAAAAGCTCATAACCAGGAGTATACATTCCGACATTGCTGCAAATGTGCTTACACAACGCAGCTTTTCACAGGAGTTAATACATGACAATTGTGCACATGATATTAAGCCGAATGCGTGCATGCATGTTCCTTGACGCAAAAAAAAAAAAGAGGAATAGGCAACGGGGGAGGTGGCTCTTGCTGTCCATTGCTACGACAGCCGGTACAAGGGCAGGAACGACATACATAGGCGTGTCTTAGGGCTTCAGTATCGCCACGAGGCGAAGAAGCGATGCCTCGTGACCGTTGCGCAGGGGTGAGTGCGCCGCCTGTTGGCCAAAGCGAGTCCCGCGGTGGCTGCGGCCGCCGTGACGATGAAATTAGCACCCAATGGACGGCTGCAGAGGAGCTTCCATAATGGAGTGTTTCCCCGATGAAGCAGGGGCCGAAAGATGGGCACAGAGGGGAATCACGTCCCGTCCATACGCGGGAAAAAAGGAAAAAACTGGGGTGGTTGCTTGCACGCTCTCACCCTCCGCTCCTCTCCGTTGTGGATCGCGCGCGGGGATTCCGCCGGCGCCATAGGGGATGAAGCTTTCATTGATGCTGGAAGGAAGAAAAAGGGAAAAAAGGAGAAACGCAAGCACAGCATGCCAAGTTAAAATGCAGGGGCAGAGAGCAACGAGATGACGGGGAATAGAAAGCGAGCGTTGCGAGCGGTTGCTTAAAGGCTCAGTATATATGTATTTAGCCGCTAGTAACGCTCCTCGCTATGGAAATGACATGCTCACAAACTTTCGCAATGGCGAGAGGGAGCCGGGCACTGTCGGAGAAAAAAAAGTGTTCCTGCGAGGACAAGGCGCACGTCGTGCGAGGGAGAGGGAGAGAACGCGTACGAAGCTAAGTAATGGCCAGAAAGTCCGGAAGGAATAAAAACTGAAGGTAGAAATGGTGCAGAAGGAAATGTGTAAGCAGAAGGGACTGAAAAGGGGAAAGAATGCAAGTCCCATGAAGTTTCGAGAGAGGGAAGATGGCACGCGATTAGTGATCGACTGACAACGAAGTCGAGACTATTGTAAGGGTGCGGCGTTAATCATTGTACCCGCACCTAGAGGGAATACGTGAATGATGTATCAAATAAGGAGCAGCGGCGAAAACACGAGAGGAAGAGTGCGAATAATGATAATAATGCGATAAAAAGATGGAGCAAAAGGAAGGAAGGAGCGGTAAGTGCAGAAGCTAAAAAGGGAATGGGGGGACGCCGACGGTGCGAAAAGGGGAAATTAGGAAAGAGCGGGGATGAAAGTGGTTCGCCATTGAAGCAGACAATTAGGGTGTGCGGATGCACCTGGAAAGGCCGACCGATGCGCGTGTGGAGGGAAACCTTGTTACGCTCAGGTCGCGGGTATAATGAGGTGCCCGTGGGTGATCTGAAAATGAGGAGAACGGAGGTAACAATTGGGGGAAAAGAACGCTTGCTCGACCTTTTAGGAAACGGTGACCTTTGAAATGACGGCCATACATTGGGTTTCGCTCGCCGTGAGACGGCTATTTGGCAGAGTTGTTTTTCAAGCTCTCGTGAATATCCTAACTCTCCGTTGCTCGATTTGCATTCAGACTTCTGCGACAACAGAGAGGCTACTGAACGTAACAAAAGCCTCGTCCGGCATAAAAACAGGCTTTATTTCGGGCGTCCCACTTTATGCCTAACATTTGCTCGTTAATCAGATGACATCGCTTTGACAGATGCCCTTCTCTCGAGAATGCCGCAAACTCTAACCTACTTTATATATTATAATAGGGCAACGATCTTTGTGCAAGGCTTTTCTGCAGCCCAATCCAAAGCTGCACTTCGCGCATCCCAGCCATTTTCTACCTTGATTTCCGGTCCAGTCCTCACAACTACATTGCCGTTCCTGAATGTCAGTGTACTGTTCCATGTATTTCTCCCCAACATTCGCCCCCACCACGCCGGAGTCCCGACTCCGTATGCCGAGTGATGTCCTCTCCAAAGCCTGACTCTGTAAAGCCGGAGTATGTTCGGCTGAACGCTAAGGCTTATTCCCGTTTGGCCCACCTGCATTGGCACGGTTCCAGACATCCCAGCCAGCTCCTTGATTTCTCCTTTTTTTTTTTTTGCATCATCTACCACGTTGCACGAGCCTCCCTCCTTCTCCATCTCCTCTTAGTCCGGCTTGTTTCCTCCTGTCCAGCATCCATCTTCGTCGTGCTATAGCGTTGCTCATCGCATTTCCAGCGCCGTTATTCCTTCGCCTTGCAAATGTCACCCGTCGCACCCAAAGGGCGCCCTTTGGCACGCCCCTCACCTCTGGTCCCACTCATTCAAAGCGGCCGCTTGGGGGCTGTCTTACCCCTGTTCCCGTGGAATGCCTTCTCCCCTTTTTTCATACCTTTCCTCAGCCCCTGGTTTATGTCGCTATACAACAGCACGTTTGCAAGTATACATGTTACCGAAAGGAGAGCCCATGAGCGAATGTTTTTGGCACACTTTCTTGAAGCTCCTTTCGATCAGCCCTTACCAGGAAACTGTCTTGAATATGCCTCACTTTTACTTGGATTCAAGTAAATTCAAGGGCACTCATGCGCCTCGAAGGCGATGGTAAAATGTTCGTGGTAGTGTCGATGACCACGTGGTAGTAGTTGCGAGCCTGGTTTGTCAGAATAGTTGGAGCAGAGCTCGAACTCAGTGACCCTCCTTCAAAAGGCTACAAACACCGTGTACAATCTTTCGCCTACACGTTGCCCACCCTCTTCAGGTAGCCATTCAACTGGAGAATGTGACCGGCTTTACGTGGTAGGAGATGGGGGTGTTTCGTAGATCTCACGTACAATCCATGCACGCAACACTGTCGCGCCGCCCCGCTTGTAGGTTCGCATGCTGTGCTTCCAATAATAAAATCGATCTGTCGAAGGTAATTAAACAAGACCGTGACCAGAAGCGCCCGAAAAACCGAAAATAAAGGTGCGCATGAGCCTTAGGCACGTAGGAGGGACATGTCTTTCGATTCGCCCGCTGAGAATTCAACGTCAATGGCATCTGCAACAGCTTTTTCAATTACTTGTTTTTATGAACTTCGTGTCTTGAACAGCTCCATCTCCGTCTTTCTGAAGTCCGCTTCGGCATTCACATTACTGAATTAAGCTTCTTCAACTTTATCGCAATCAATACAGCCCGCGTCGAAATCAACCTAAACAGTCAACATTGGCTCTTTGCCCTTGTTGGCCTTGCGCCATTAAACTCAAATCATCATCCCCATTGGCCGAATCCAAACCGTCCTCATCTGCTTTAGTGCACTGGTCATAGCCGTCACTATCGGATTTTCCCATTTCCTCATTTGTGCCCTCAACGAACTTTGTCAGCGCTACTAAAAACAATTATTGAACAGCGTTACTGTTGTCGTCTAAATTAGTTTCTGTTTCGGAGTCCCTCTGTTGCAGCGCCAGTCCCGTCGTCTTTCCTTGTTTTTTCGGTTGTACGCTCACATATTTGGCGAAAACTATTGATGTGTTTGTCAGGGCTTGATTTTCTCCCCATGCATCTCTGCCACAACAAAAAACTCAAGTGAGCACCAAATTTAATAGTGGAAGGTGTCCGAAAGCAACTCCCTTTCTGTGTTGCTGTTGTTTATGATCATGCCCTTGCTTTGATATCTGAAAAATGTATTTATTTCTCCAGCACTCAATTTTTTGCACCCTGCTGTTACAAAACTGATATATTTTTTTTTAGTTCCTGTTTGTGCGTGTGAAGAAACCTATAGCATATCTGTACTCAGAAAAGAAGAGGCAAACCAGGGAAAAAACCGAAACAGTGGCTGCGTCGGGCGTAAATAGCTTACTGACACAGCAACACGGAATATTTGTCGACTAAAACTTATTTACCGAGAACTGGCGCAACTTCAGAGTCCTGGTTTCTTTATTTCGCCCAGAACATTCGTAATCTTGCAGAAACATGCGGCCATCACCGAATTTTCCAATCATGTGTCAAAATCTACGATAAAAATGCTATCCTAACGAGATTTAAAAAGATTGTGTTCTTGTTTTAAGTCTCAAACATTCGTACGCTTTTAACATTTGTGCCCATAGCGCTAATGGTTAAATTGGCAGGACACTCTGGTTAAGAATAATTTGCAAATCACACAACAGGCGCTGTTCAGGACGCGACGCTTAAGAACGAAAACTTGCCGTGAGGTTTTTGTTGTTTATGCAAAATTAATTATTACCTATGCTTGTGGGCATGCCACTAGGAAGAGCTGGGAAACATGATGGTTTGATTGTAGCCTTTAAAGGTATCTTCCGGCGCTTTCTCTACCCGAGAAATGAGTTCAGATTCTTCAGAACCCTTTCAGCAGGAAGCAAAGCGTGGTGCCCCGACAAATTAAAAAATAAAGACAAAGTGGAGCAACATAGGTGGACCCAGAATTTTTTCTCGGTGGACCGAAGATAGCAAAGGAGGGAAGTTGGGGGAGGGGACTCGAACTCTCTGACACAGCAGTGTAGAGAGCAGTGTGGAGCAGTGTAGAGCGCTGGTCCTTGTCTCCCTCGTCCTGTGTTTACTGCGCTTAACGATTTATAATGGATTACCAACTCACTCCTACCCACACGTTGTTTTAACAAACCCAGCCAAAAAATCTAGCCAAAGAAACGTTTAAAGGTGATGCGAGCCCGTGGTTACAAATTCCCATTTTCCTCATATATTTACCGCTCAAAACAATACTCCATGAATTGCGAGGCTGTGATCTGTCATTTCCACCGCAATGCAATACCATTCTTACTTTTATGCAGGCCAGGAAAGACAGGATCCGGATCAGACGTCGGAGGAAAGGTTCTCCTCGCCATGGGATGGTGCCGCTAAGAAAATATAATACGGACAGGCAGATTTTCGCTGGAATCTGAGATTGTTTCCGTTCTGTAATAAACACCTCTCCTACTTTTATTGCCAGATCTAAGAAGTTGTGGGGGGAGGGGGGTCAAGGAGATGGGGGGTGGGGTGGATCGCCTGTCTGGAAACACTCTAAGTTAGCACGGCGCCGACTGTACACGATTACTTCGCCATATATTTTTGCCACGCTAGGCCTTCGAATTCGTCTCCTGCTCGAACACGCAAAGCGAAAGTTTTCAGGAATATGGATACCTAGGTGCAGCTGTCGAGGACACAACGTTGCCCCATTTTATCTGCGCCTTTCTTCTTGTGTCTGCTAGCTTGCGGGCTATGTTACGGTGCAATTACCACGCCAGATTTCGTTCCCAGGGGTTGCGGAGGGCAATGGCGTTCTCAGGAGAGCCCATCAACCTCGCGGCCTTGCTCACCCACCAACCCCTTACTGAGCCCTTCCAAAATGTCAGTATAGATCCGCTTCTGCGTACTTTCTGCTTAGAAATGTGCGCGCAGAATAAGCACCTGGATACATGTACAGGTGGACCATCCCTAGTGTGGTATTGGGGTAATGACTGCAGTGGAGAGGGGTATAGTTTAATGAACACACTTGGCCTGACCCTCCTGCATTGTATCAGACTTCAGTACAGGCATGGCAAGGAGGCATGACAAGCGAATAGAATATGTTATATATGAATAAACATGAGAATAAACATTTATGAAAAACCAGAGCAGGCATCAGGCGGTGACTACACTCTGTGCTGATATTTAGCGCGGCCCTTGTTGCAAGACACATAGGGACACAGAATGGACACAACAGGACGCTGCGCAAACTTACGCACCATCCTGGTGCGATTTTTCTGTGCACCTGTGAATGTCGTTACAGGTATATTGGTTCTTAAACATCTAGAAACAGCGCAAAAATGACACGGACACAAGAGCAAATTAGAGGACCGCTGCAACATAAGGAGATCCCTGTTGGCCATTTACATGGAAGCTGATTAGTATGAGCTATCTTTCTCTGGTGCTTGAACAGGCATTTTAAAACCAGACAAGGCCCGATAATAGACATATTTTATTCTTGAAAACAATTAATTGTCAGCATGTCATTTCAGAGTTGCCTTATCTGCGCGACAGGAATATCGGCTACAATGGGACCCTGGAGTCACACGTCCCTGCGTTTACCACGCTGCCGTGCTGGGCTGGAACCAGCGGCTTCCTAGATGCATGGCTGCACCTCATGGTCCATAATTAGACCTTCATAAAAATACATATCAGCAAGTCATACTACAAAATTAGGTCATATATAAAGCATTATTTCCAGCTTTCTAAGAACGTTGTAACGTTTATAGCAACAGCTGCGAGTAGTTCATTATAAATGGTAATTTTTCTCGCGTGTGTCTGTCGCCGGCATCACGACTCATGCATGGTTAAACACAGATCTGCAAAACAATTAATATGCTTTTGCGGGTTCGGATGTTGAAGGGACAGAATCAAGGCTAATGACTCACCCACAGGTCTTATCTGATAACAAGTTAATATTGCTGGTTTTTCTGTTGTCAAGTTTTGTGACCTGTTTGAGGCCCATGAATCGGCAAAATAATTCATCATGGCTTGTTGATTTCGCTTCAACTGGAGATAGCAACGCAAAAAAAATATTCCCCCCCTACTGCACCAGCCCCATGCTTCCGCACCTCCGGCACATACAACACACCTCCACGAGGGACATTGACCAAAGATAATAATGCCGATACTTACTAGCATATCGGAATGGTCACCTGTCCCAGGCCCATGGTTCACACCCATATGCCCACACGTTACATGCCCACGCTTGGATCATAAAAACGTAGTCTTTGTTGGGCTACCCAAATGTGAATATTTTGGTCTGTCTGTCTGTCTTTCTGTCTGTCTGTCTGCCTGTCTGTCTGTCTGTCGGTCGGTCGGTCGGTCGGTCGGTCGGTCGGTCGGTCGGTCGGTCGGTCGGTCGGTCGGTCGGTCAATTAAGCCGTCCGGTCAAAAGTTGTTACTGAAACTGGTGCAAGCCTCTTACTTGTCAACATTATCAATAAAAAAAGAAATCCTGCCGTCACCCTAACCCCTGAGGAGTAGAAGGATATTCTGGCCAGTCCACATCCCCACAACCAGTTTCAGCTGATGAGGATGGTTTGGCTGACGGTGACCTCCCAGGGACTTCTGGCCTGAGAAGGCCCCTCACCGCCATGGACCCTATCACCAGAAAACCTTGGTTACGATAAAGTTTATTCCTCCTCTTTCTAGGCATATTTAAGGCGAAACCTAAGTACATTGCTGACAGTATCAGCGTTGTTTTAATTAAAAATAAAAATTAGCTGTTCCAAGAACAATCGAAACAAAAGGTCCCAACAGATGGCAGGCGAGCAGTGCGAGAGCGGAAAAACTGAATCGTATTGAGCCACTTTCACTGCATCCATTAGAGGAAAAGGAAGAAGGGGCAGAGGACAGCAAGGGGGGGGGGGGGGGGAATGGCCTTTCGAGGCAGGGGTGGCAGGTGACTATTGTGTAGCAAAGAGATATGCGTCCATTTTTTTCATTATAAGGGGGCAACTTTAAGACAGACCCCATGAAATATTTTATTCGGAAACTCATCTAGTGACCTTGCCGTACGTTAACATATGTCGCTGTTTATATTTATATCACCGCGGTGCGATTGTCAGTGAATATTTTTTCACTTAAATATAGTGACAGATCCTTCCAAGATATTAAGTTCAAGAACAATATACTCGCATTCTGCCCGCATACGATGTCACTCCCAGTTTACCTTATCGATCGCATTTAGTTACTATTACAATGCGAAAGCCTTAGATGGCTCATTGAGGGAAAAAATTGAGTGTCATTCCACTCTGTGGACGTGGAGGACCAGCGGAGCTGTTTGTGAGTTTCTGGTTAGCGCTCAGTGGGATTCTGTGTGCAACACACAATGTGGGAAAGCCAGCTTGCAAAACCCAAGCCTGCACTGATCTTCTTAAAGTCGGCTTCACTTGTAAATGAAAATGCATTGCTAGGAAGACATTTTGCAGGGGCACTATACAAATCAAATAATTTTAATTTCCACTATCGACATGACCCTGAAGGGAACACAGACAAAAAGCCACTGTGATTTGGCAAGGACTGCGGCCCTTTAACAATGACATACAGTCAATATATTCGGACATAGCAGCATGTGCTTAAAAATCGATTGTAAGGTAAAAAAATTACTCCCACCTCCCCTCGCGGGAAGCCCTGTGTAGAGGCGACGCATAGGGGGTTCCGTTGTTGTTTCCGTTAGGTTGATTCTCCCATCGCGTGAAACGTGCCGTGAACCCCCTGCCGCGGCTATGACGCAACGTGGCGCGGCTATGACGCAACACAATCCAACACAATCCACTTTAATCCAATCCAAATCCAAATCATATCCTATCCAATCCAATCCAAATCCAAGCCAAGCCAAGCCAAGCCAAGCCAAGCCAAGCCAATCCAATCCAATCCAATCCAATCCAATGCCCCTCGCGAGAGAGTGTTCGCTATCGGAGAGGAGAGGGGGTGAGTGGCGGAGAGCGCAGCTCGCGCGGCGAGGAAAATGGGGGAGAGGTGTGGACGGACAACGACAACGCCGTATGGAGGGACAAGGCGAGTGAATGAGATGCGGTCGCATCTAAAATTGCTTACAGTTGTTAAGTTTCATCTGTGCACCAAAATCAAACGAGCAAAAGCGAAAAAAAAACACATACAGGAAGTCACAATTTTCCCAAAGCAAAACGCGATAACGCAATAGCACGGAAAAAACTCAGAGAAAACCCAGCCCCGCAAAAATGAGCTCTTTCCCAAAAAGAAGAATATGTTGCAGTGAAATACAGAGAAGTGCAAAAATAAAGCAACACCGCAAGCGCAAGCGCGCAACAAGTCACTTGGGCACCAAGAAAAATTTCAGAGCGACACTGCAGGCAGTCAATTCATGTGCCATATCACTTGCGCCCTAACAAATCGAGGCGGTGTTCAGTAAAATAGGCAATTGATAAGACCGCATCTCGCGACCATAGTTCGCCCGTGCTCGTGGAATTTTCCACAGATCATTAACACGTAAGTCACGCACGTTTTCTTTTAATGTAAGATAGTGCAACTGGGTCAAAAAGGCGTCATTGTATTTTACACCATTCTGGTATCGTTTCAGAAGGACCATGTTGTAAACTTCGTGTACAGAATGCTGGTTTAAATGCCGGAAGATAGACTCTGTGTGAGCGTCAAAGGAAACATTTGCTATCATGCGTACTGCTTTCTTTTGAATCATGCGTAACTTTGTTACGTTAGTTTTTGTCGTTGTTCCCCTCACCAAATGACAATAGCTAAGTTCCGATAAAAAGAGATTTATAAATTATACTCTTTATGTTTTGTAAGAGAAATAATCGTAGGCTAGATAAAACCGACTATTCTGGCAAGCTTATTTAGGACAGCTTCTACATGATTATTCCAAGACATGTGTTCTTCGAAGAATACAACGATGATTTTGATAGCAGATGTAACTTCTATAGCTCTTGATCCGAGTTTTAGATTAACTTATCTTATATCAAAATATGAAGCGCCGGAGGTGAACAGGTGGCCGAAGGGAGACGGTGTGCCGAAGTGAGGAAGAGGGAAGCGGATCCCCCCCCAAAGAAAGAACAAGACAGCCTATGACAACTCAGCTGTAGAAAGCCGCCGTCCGGTGAGCGTAACAAAAACGGCTCCTTCAGAAGCGTTCCGTACCACGAGGCCTTCTAAAGCGCGAGCTCAAACTCGACTGTACCTTGAGTGGTCGTCCGCGCCTGTGCAGCGCATCTGGAGAGAGCGGAAGGAAGAACGCAGCCCAGTGAGCGAATAGACAAGCAGACACATCGAAGCCACTCGAAAACGTTAAAGCAGATCGCAAAGCAAAGCGTCTCAAGCGGCAAGATTACACTGTCTTTTATTACCGTGCGGCGAATGCAAGGCGCCTCAGGCGTTGGACTAGACATACATGCTTTCAGAATCAGAACCCATAATAAGGGCTTAGGTGTCCTCGGACATTTTTTGTAGGGCGAATTCGTGAGATACACTTGCCCAAAACATCCACAAGTGCGCTTTGATATCGCTGTTGAGCAGATTCATCCAGTGAAGTGCTTATTTACTTCTTGCTTTATTCTCGAATGGTTTGGCGGCAGAACATGTTAAGAAGTTGTTTCTTCTGGAGTGTACTTGATACACTCACTCCGTTGATCGCCATGCAGGAGAAAGGCTGTACCTTAACCCACCTTGTCTGCGGTAAACGCTGTGCACGGCGTACATGTGCAGCGGTGCCATCTGTCGTTTGGAGAGATTGTGTGTGCACTGCTCTTTCTTTCGCGGCGTACGTTATTTTGTGGTTTCTTCGAACTTAGGGTCAACATCTAAAACTCCTACGTCTTGATCCAGAGGGAAGGCAGGCCTTATCAGCATCGGATGAATGCGACGAACAATTATAACTGTATAAGATATAGGGAAATAAGATTAATGCTTTCTAGACTTTGATTGCCTCATCGCCTCTTCGCTTTATTCTGCGTGCTGTATTTTATTTGAAGACGAGAGGCACCACGAGAGGCAGCATTTTAAATCTTACATGTCCTATTTTTTTCTCTCCCTACTTCATTCTTGGGGTCTTACCTGGGAGATTCGTCACCGCCTTCCTCTCTTTTTTTTCTTTCCCAAGTGGTTAACTTTTATTTTTCTAAGAACAGCACCTGTTCTCGAAATTAAGTAAAGACTTCAGTGTCATTCCTTTGCGGGAATAGTTTGCTTTAGAGTAACATACGACTGCTCAACGAACGCGGCTGGTGGACTTAACCGGAATACCTAGCGTGGGCAGTGACGCACTTCGATGAGTTACTCCTCTCGAGAAGAGGTGTGCCGATTAATGTACTCATTGGGTCAACTTCACCCGCACTGTCACTTCTAGGCTCATGCTCGAGGGGAAAAGCGCCACAGTTAACTCGTCCCGAATTTGCCAGCCAGCAAATACGTATTCAGTTTCCCATCGCCGCTCTCTCAAGTCCGTCGTCGCACAATCTCGGCAAGCAAACGAAAAGACACGGACGACAGGGGCGTAAAAACCCGCGCAACGAGAAATGGTGGAAATGCGAGGGAGCGAAAGGGTGAGGTGAGCGCGGCAATTCGGGAAGCGAAAAGGACGACAAAGCGGCGGAGGAAAGCGAAGCGCGAGGGCCACGCGCCGGACCGGTGCACATTCGAGTCGTGTCTACCCTAGCGTAAGGGGGGACGATGTGTGTTAATAAGCTTCGGCGGGGAAAAGGGTGAGTGCTCCGTTCCGTGCGCGACGCGTGCTGCCTGGAACAACAGACGGGGCAGCCAAGAGGCATCGCCTAAAGGGTGAGCGATCGCGGAGGAGGACGGCGGAGGGGGGAGGTTGGCGAATCTCGCCGCTGGGATTGAAGCGGGATAGGCCTCTCTGGGCGCAAAGCAGCGCGCGCTGCCGACGAGCGAATGCGCGGCGGCTCCTTTAATTGTGCCGCCCTTTCAGAGCTGCCCAGGCAGAAAGCAGCAAGACAGTGTTCGCAAGGAGGGGAATGTTCGCGAGCACCGGCACGTGCGTAACGCGGCTCGTTAGGGAGGCGGACTTCGCCGCATCCTTTCTCTTCTGCCTCGCCCTCTCTTCACGCCCTTATCCTCCTCTCTCTTACCTCTTTCCCTTTCTCGCCTCTCCTTGTTTCCATCCCGTACAACCTGCGTCACCTCTCCTTCCTCGCCGTCCCCCTCTCACTACTAGCCACTTCCACCGCCTTCTTTGATTTCGCTACTTTAATTATTCCTTTTCGCCTAACTGCTCCGCTCTTTATAGCCAGTCGTGTTTTCGTCTAAGCTCCATGGCACGCGCGTATGCCTGCGTCCGATTTGGCAACTATCAGCTTTCCCAGGAGTTGATTTCTTTCCAGGCCCGCTTGCTTTTCTTACCTCGGGAAATGGAGTATTTTCGGTGAGCATTTTACGCGGCTGCCCAACATGTCAACTGACCAGCGGAAATCTGAAATTGCGTAGAACGGTCGGTCTCATTGTGCGGGCATGATTGCTTGTTTGCATGAGTGAGTGAGTGAGTGAGTGAGTGAGTGAGTGAGTGAGTGAGTGAGTGAGTGAGTGAGTGAGTGAGTGAGTGAGTGAGTGAGTGAGTGAGTGAGTGAGTGAGTGAGTGAGTGAGTGAGTGAGTGAGTGAGTGAGTGAGTGAGTGAGTGAGTGAGTGAGTGAGTGAGTGAGTGAGTGAGTGAGTGAGTGAGTGAGTGAGTGAGTGAGTGAGTGAGTGAGTGAGTGAGTGAGTGAGTGAGTTGGTCGGTCGGTCGGAAGGTCAGTTGGATAGTTAGTTAGTTAGTTAGTTAATTAGTTAGTTAGTTAGTCAGTTAGTTAGTTAGTTGCAAGTAACGTTGACTCAGCTTCACAAATGTAGACCGGCAGCCAACACTGAACCGCAACCTAGTTCTACGGGGCCCAGTTAAAAACGAATAGAGATGATACGCCCAATATGCCGGCGTTGTGCGTGCACATAAGAATGCATTGCATAAGAAGCATTGCACAGTATGATTGATGAGAATTAGGTAAACGGCAATCATTTTTTGTCCATCTTCGTCCATTGAGGGTTACCTTGTAGTTGCTCCTTATTTCAGCGCCCTGAAAAAGCATGAAGGATTTATAAATTGAGTATTTTTGGAGATTTTAGTGCTCCCCTTTCCGGTGTCCTGATCAAGTTCCAAGTCGCGAGTGAGCTCCCTTTTCGTCGGTTTCCTGTCTCCTCGCCGTGGAGCTTATTTTGTATTTATTGGGAACCGCCATTATTCCTCACCCTGGAGGTGGTGTTTATCGTTGATTTTGTACGTGATAAATTGCGAACTTGGAGCCTATTTTGTTGCTATAGGGACTACTTTCTTCCTTTTTTGTTTTTCCTACTCATCGTAAGCGAATTCGTTGTATCTATCTTTATACAACGAGCTTTAGAATTTCTCTAGACCAGTTATTGATGAAGGCACTAAGAATCAAAGACTAAGGAATTCGGCCTTTGAGACCGCGACATAAATGTTACATCACACGAGGTACGGCGTTCCCAAAACTGTTCTTGAAAGGCGCAAAACCCCTGGTCTCAGCAGAATCGACGTGCTCTTCATCGGCGAGGCTTCTCTCTTTCGCTTTACCCGCTCTTCCTCGGCGAGGCAGGGACGCGGGTGGCCACGTGACGCCGCGGAGCGCCTTCCGATTGGCGTGGGCAGAGAAATAGGCTGCGGCCAGCGCCATGGAAATGAGGCTTAAGCGCGACGATCACCGCCAACTTCCGGCTCCACTTCCGGTTTCCCAGGGCAGATGCCTAACGACGTCCAGCGGCAATTGAGAATTGGCTCCCGCCGCAGCCATGGCCGCCGGATCCCGAGACGCGCTTCGCTGCGGGCCAGCTTCCGGCTAATACGCGCGCAGCGCCGCTTCCGAATCTTGTGCTTCCGCTTCCAATTCCACTTCCGCTCGTAGCACATCTTCGTTTTCCTTTTTCTTCCCCTGCTGTCGCCTCGTCCACTGACGCTTTCGGCCGTGAACGAGCATTGGACGTGACTCCGGCGATATGATTTGGAAAATATTTCTTTGCGCTTTCCTCTTTCTGCGGGAGTCTGTTCGTTCGTTTCTTTTTGCTTCGCTAGCCACCTTCGCGTAAGTAGCGGGGAATAAAAGGGAAATATGAAGACAACAAGCGCAATAGAAAACGTGGCCGACCATGTCATTTGTACGATCCGTCATTAACTAGCACACCCGTTGTGAGGTTTCAGTCCGCGTTATTGATTGTACGCCTGCTGAGATAAGCGTGTTCCAAGGCTGGTGAACGCCCCGAGTTCTGGGTGTAAACGAGCCGTGTCAGTGTTTTGGCACAGCACGGATGAACCTTGCACCCACTCATATATCACATTGAACATTTCTTTCTGTGCAGCCATCCTATCCTCCTGCAGAAAAAAGCTTACTGCCGTTATACATCTTTTCAAGTTACTAGGCGGCAAAACCTGGATATCTTTTGAACCTTTCACGCTGAAGTGGACATTTATTTGCTTCTGGCCAGCCTACGATACAGCGTACCTGCAAGACAAATTTATGGCTGATTAAATTTATCCAGACCCAGGAACCCATTTGTATTGCTATTGATTTCTTTTGCAGCTCGTTACACCCTGCCATAGAAGACTGGAATAAATAAGAACTATAGATTTTTTTCTTCTTATTTTACTTTTAAAGCTGGCGATGTTCTCGTAACGTCTGTGTTATAGTGTTAAAATGGTGCTGAAAAAGCGAAATTTCGCTTATATGTGTGCCTCTTCATTAAGGCTGTTGCAATCCGCGTCTGTAGCTGTGGTTTTGCCACAACGTCAGTGTGCTTGCGGAGAAGCCAAACCACGCGCATGTTCTCCTTTTATGAAGCTGTATTATTATTATTGACTGGTGGCCGGTGCTCCCGAGAGAGAGAGAGAGAGAGAGAGAGAGAGAGAGAGAGAGAGAATAAACGTTCACTAGAGCAAACGGTGGTGGTTGAGCCGTCACTTGGTGGGGTGGGTTCGCCTCAGTCCAGCTACCCTTGGGCCTTCGCTGCAGCCCTGGCACGGGTGACCAAAAAATCTGTTCAGCGTGGCGGAAGCTGGTCAGCAGGCCCTCCCACTTCTCTGTGGAAGGGTTTCGATTGTAAGTGAGCTATGGGGTGTTTTGACAGGCCAACACCATGTGGTAGGTAGTATTAACAGAGTGGCAGAAGTGACAGGTGAGGGTGTATTGGGTAGGGGAAATAGCGTGGAGGATGGGTGCGCTGTAATAGGTGTTTGTTTGTAATCGACGCCAGATGATTGCTTCCTCCTTGGTTAGTTGAGGGTGAGGTGTTGAAGCAAGGTGAGGCGAAGGTTGCGATGATGGTGGAGGATGTCGTGGTAGCGTGATGCAACAGCGGGAGGTGGAGGAGGCTGGACTGTGGCTTGTGTTCCTGTGGAAAATGGCCGGTGTGGAAGGGCGGGGGCAGCGGTGTGAGCCGCCTCATTTCCCTCGAGGGGCGAGTGGCCGGGGGTCCAGATGATGTAGAGCTCAAGGAGGGGAGGAATCTGTTACAATTGTAAGGTATTCAGAGCCAGTGGTAGCGGCGATGGGCAATTCCTTCAGCAGTGGTGGTTGATGTGGAGAGAGTTGTGAGGGAGGGGAGAAGTGTGCCGCCTGAGTTGACAACCACCAGAGCATGAGCATGGCGGGAGGGGTAGAGGCGGCGTCGGTATAGCGAGTATCGGGGTGAAAGGGGAATTGAGATCGAAAATTTTCTTTTAATCTTAGAGCATTAAGTGGTGCATTGTGCGAAAAAGCCGGCGTGCGGTGCCAGATTCGGTGTCTGCGACAGAAAAATGCCTCCTTGGGGACCATTCCAAAGCACGAGGCGTTCCGCGTTCTATAGCGAGAGCTTCTCAATAGAATAAAAGAGAAGAATCGCGCTGCGAGGCAACGAAGAGTCCCGTAGAAAGCAGAGAGTCGTAGCTGTGGCTGTGAGTGCGGTGTTTGGCGGCATATCAACCACGCGCCCCGCTGACCTGGCACAGCGGCGCAACAGCCACAGTTGCTCGCAGCGCAAACTGGGAGGAGCGCTCAGCGGCGTTCCATTGGACATAACCGCTTTCGCATCCCCAAATTATAGAAAGTGCTTGGTTGTCCTCGGTTACTTTTACTTTTTTATTCCCTCTTAGGGCACTAAAAATTACTGTGAATGGTAACGATATCCCGGCTTGACGATATCCCTTTACACGTTGGCTGAACAAACATCAGGCTTAACGTGGTCGCAGCTTTCTCTACTTGAATTTCTAGGCTGCGCATTCACTGGGTTAGCCCTATGTGTCTCGGTGACTTGGTATAATCCAGCCTTGAGGATCGGATATGGCAGGTTTCTGCATAGAAAATGGACGATGGAAGTTCACACACCTGCAGATCTTTCGAAGGTAGCAAGAGGGGGGAAGGGGGGGGGGATCCAGAGGGACTGTCTAGGGAGAGGGTTGAATACCTTATCTCATGACAACGAGCACGGGTTATACTCACCGGAACTTCAGTAGGAATAATTAAAAATGGCTTGGGCGTGTGTCTGTGAGGGGTGGGGGGGGGGGGGCGATGAGTGCCCCACCGGCCCCTCTCTTGTATCGGCCGCTGGGTAGCGAGGCAAGACGTCAACCCCCCCCCCCCAAAAAAAAAAATTACATTTTGAACCATTTGGCCACAGGACACTATCTGTGAAATAAGCCCATAGAAATCGTGATTTGTTATCTCTTTAGTATGCGTCCCACACGCAAATGAGTCATCATTATGACTGCCGTGAGTAAACCGTGGCTCCCATCACCATCAATCAGCCGTACAAGCAGTAATCTTGCAAAAAAATGTATTTTAAAATTGTTTTCATTATAAATAAATAGTGTGTCCAGTCCTCATGTGCACAATTGGGCCTGTTTAAGTATTTAGATTGCATTAATATAGTAAGTGCCCCTCAGAACTGGGTGCCCTTTTCCTATTTTACATGCTATTTCCTTCTGAACGCCGATATATGTCACGCTTCAATACAAACGCTTTATTGAGGCGAAACTTATGTGCCACATCAAACGAGCAAGGTGACCGTCGTCGGCGGCGGCGTCGACCCGAATGGACTTCGGCGGCGGGAACTGAGCAGTGCAGGAGCGCGGTGGTGCTTCAGCGCAGTTACTCTAATTTCGCATTCCAACACGCAAGCAGTTTTGAAGGGACCCTGCAACACTTCCGATAAACGCTTTCACTCCTTTCTTCGCGTCTGGAAGCACTGCGAAAGCTACCGCTATCGTCAGGACGGAACAGCACAGCGTGATTTGCTCGTCGCAGCAGATCTGCCTTCCGTCTCTTCTTTGCTTTTCCGGCTTTTTTTAAATGCAGAGCATTTCTTTAACGCACATGTAGCGTCCGCCGTCCGTCCGCAACAGCTCAGCGCGCAGGTGCGCCCTCTCCCCCACTCCTCCTCTCCCGCATCACGCTACCCTCCTCGCTCTTAACAACAGGTCCGCACCCCTCCCCCTACACTACATAAAAAAAAATAATAGTTATCGGCGCTGGTTTCGATCCCACGACCCTGTGGGCGGAACGCGAGGTACATGGTGCTCTTCCCACTGCGCCACAAAAGCGACACAGAATCAAAGGGTACGAACGCGCCTTATATCTTTGACTCATTCAAACTACGTCAAGAAGCTGCTGATACAAGGCAGCAGTTGCATCGATCTCGCCTTCACCAGTTGCTGCAACGCATGACCACTGCTTAAAGACCCCTTAACAGTACACTTTAGCGACCACGAAGCCGTCGTTCTCAGCGTCCAATACAACGACAACGGCAACAAATAAATAAATAACGGCTTACAACAACCTACTCCTTGCCTTCCCTTCTTGCGTCACAAAAAAAAGAAAAATTGGGCCCAGCTCTCCACGAGGGGGGACTCGAGTCGCAAAATCACGAAAGTAATAATTAATATATGAAAGAAATATTAATAATTAATAGTAATAAGCAATAATAGTTAATACATTCACTACCACCCCACCACCACCCCCCAAACACTAACGTTAACGCAATACACCCGCCCCCTACGCGACGCATTTGCTCGAGTCCCCCCTCGTGGGGAGATGGGCCCAATTTTTTTTTCTATCAAGTGGACATCGTAGGCGTTCATTGCTGCAACTGAAAGAAAGCCGACCAATAGCCAGTACACCGCTCTTATCACGTCATTCGAGCGCCACACAAGCGCCAAGACCAGGACAGAAAGAAAAATATTTTGAGCAAGATTATAAGTTATCTGATGGGCATAGAGCAGTAAATTTTGGTTGAGGTACTTTGCGGCGCCCTAATCTCAGTACCGGATGAATTGGTTGACTACGTTCTTCAGGAATTTAAGATTTCGAAAACAATTGAAAAAAGTGTTGCAGGGTCCCTTTAACTGACCCTGTCCATTTTTGTTCATAGGCGTCTATAACCAACGGTGCGTACACGCCGCGGTGGCTCAGTGGCTAAGGCGTTGTGCTTCTGAGCACGAGGACGCGGGTTCGATTCCGGGCCGCGGCAGCCGCTTTTCTGATGGAGGCGAAAAGCAAAAACGCCCTTGTGTACGAGATTTCGGAGCACGTTAAAGATCCCCAGGTGGTCAAAGCTAATCCGGAGCGCTCCACTACGGCGCGCCTCATCGCCTGCGTTGCGTCGGCGCGTTAAACCCTACAATAAATCAGCCGACTGTGCGTGCTTGCCGGCTGATTTTCCACAGGCTGAAGAATGAACTTGAAATAATGCCTTCTAATTTACTACGATTAATAGATAGTCCAACTATAACAACAAAATTGCGAGCGAGTATGCGTTAACAGTGCCCAAAATGAATTCCTTTTATTGCGATCCGTCTTTTTTTTCTTTCTCGTGGCTTTCTTCGTCGCTTTCCAGCGGGCCTTTTTTTTTCTTACGCGCAAATTGCCAGCAATAAAGTGAGTAGGTCCTCTCAAACCACACGCGCCTTCGCAAGCCTCAAAGAGTCACAACTGCTGCCTCCTATTGTGTAGCACGCAGATAAATGCAAACTGGCCAGAAAATGGGAGGACATCCAGTGAAGGCGGAGAATAAATCCGAGGCTAAAAGTTTAAAAAAACATATCAACAAAGGTTACTTACATAATGGTGGAATATACTAAAAACGACGCTGTCTTTTTCCTTTTTTTTTTTTTTTTTCTCGTAAGATAAAGAGGAAACAAGAAGCACAGTGGTCGTCGCAGCTTTTGAAAAGCAGCACGGTCAACTACGTCGCCCGCGGACACTTTATATGTGAGAGATGGCAGGAAAGTCTCGAGAAGGCGCCTACTCGACGCCACGCCACGGAACGTCCGAGGTCAAAAAGTGCTGCTGCTGCTGCTGTTGATGCCGCTGCTTTCGGGAGGTGAACTGGAGTCGGACAGCGGCGCGCTCCCCCGCGGAACATAAATCTTCCTTCCGGTCAGAGAAAGTTAACCTCTATCAAGCCCCGTCCCTTCCTCTCCGTCTTCCCTCAGCATCTCCCTCCTTCCCTCCGGTTCATCATCTTGCCGCGCCATTCGCTGCGAACGCAAGATCATTTTCGCTCGCTCCTTTTCTTAAGAGACGACAAAGTATCGCTTCGAGAAGCCGCGGCGGTGGCTTCCTCATCTCCACTGTCTTCGTTCTCGTTCTTAATATTTTCTTTCCCCTTTTTGCTTACTACTTCTGGCCATCGGTCTCCGCATTTGACGCGCGAAGAGCTATAGTGACCATAACTCACCCTACAAAGCACGGTACTTGTGTCTGGCACTGAAGACGGGAAAACGCGTAGGTGAAAGATAGAAGTGGGGAAAAGAAGTAAGTAGCACGGCGAAAGCGGTGCCCGGTCGCGTGAACCGCGGG
>NW_027526203.1:167762453-168034611 GCF_048455015.1 Haemaphysalis longicornis
TGTGTGAAAAATTTTTCCTGCTTACTGGTACGCGGCAAGTGCTGCCTTCGCGCTGGAATTAATTTAGCTAACACGGCTTAGTATTCGTTGTTTGGTACTTCCTTCCTATAAGGTTTTCTTATTGTTTCTTTTTCTATTTTCAGAGTATACCGCTGGTGTAGAGCATATCTTTTTGTTCCAACCAGTGAATAGTTCCCACAAGCCTCTGCTACCCAGGGTTCTTTCGCGACGGAGTCTGAAAACGCTTCACGTGTGCCGTCGCCGGCCACTGTTCTGCCTCACCTCGTCTTCTATGCTACAGTTCCTTTCACGGAACTGCTTGTACAGCCAGCCCGCATTCGTTGCTTTAGCATTGGCCTTCACTCTCGTGCCTTTTCCTATCGCTTCCCCTTTTTGTGTTTTTCTTCGCTAATACTCGTTAGAATTTGCGGGCGAATCATCAGCGCTTTATGGAGAGGAAGGAGAAAAAAAGCAACGGCAACTTCTTCCGGGCACTCAAACTTAGGCTCCAACTTTTGGCGGCAAAGCGCTGGGAAAATGCCAGGCGGACTGCATCCATCCGCCTCTTGGAAGCTTCTCGCTTTTGCTCTCTTCGGTCGTTGCAGCAGCGCAGAAGTTGAAATGAAGCGGTGCGCGAAAAGGCACTCCTCGCGCGTCCCGGAGTTCAATGGCGAAAATGCGCCGCTCCTCCACTGCTTTCCCGGCCTCTTTGAGGGGAGAAGGGAAAAAATAGTAAGAATAAAATTAAGACGATGAGCGTAAAACTTTCTTCATTTGGGGCCGGGCCGGAGCGAAGCCAGATAAATAGAAATGGCCTGCTTCCTGGAGCTGCTTTCAGAGTGAAAAGACCATTCGCCGGGAATGACCTCCCTCGCTGCTCCCTTCTTTTCCTCAGAACTCAGCTTCGCCCTTTATCCGCTTTTCGGTCGCGCGGCGCCGTTTTGTATCGTTAACTCGATAGGGCGTGTATATATTTACTATTGTGGCGCTGTATACCATGGCATTAGTGGCTTTGCGCAGTTATTTATCACTTTCTCCCTCCCCCCCTTCCAAACAAAGCTCCCGTTTTTTGGGCCGTTTTCCTTTGCTCACAGCTGAACTGGAGAACGAATGAGTGCATGCTCAAGAGAAGCATGCGTCTTGATAGTGCGGGAATGCTGGAAACGAATACTAAATAGATGCGCTAGCGCCTCCATTTTACAAGCCACAGTGTGTGGATGATGAGGGACTATGAATGAAGGACAAGCACGGATGGTGAGCACACTCGTTATTCCACCGAAAGACATGTCTCTCATGAGGACAGGAAGCATGATCCCGCTGCTCGCGAAAGACTCATGCGTGCTATCTGTCTACCAGCCGGCACTAAGCAGCGGTGCGGTGTAGCGCATATGCAGTGGGGGTCTCCAACAGGTCGGAAAGGTGCTTGTCCGGCGTTCTCGAGTCCTTATCCACTTCGGCCGTTCGCTGAATGACTTGACCGTGCTGCGCAGCTTCTCCACGATTGGTGGCTTCATCTGAGGCCGCGTGGTTCTGGGCGTACCCTGCAGTTTCCGTTTATTCCGGCCTGTCCCAGTATCCACACTCATACGTGTTTCTTTGTGAAACGCGTTTTCGGGATGTTGTCGAGGACCTTATCGGCTGGGTTCCCTATTCTACCGTTAAGGTGGCTTGTGCAGGCTAGCTTTGACTCGATTAATATTGTTAGGGACGTTCGTGGAACAGTGACGTGCGCTATTTCTAGTGCGATGGCCGATTCCTCCACCTCTGAGGCGTCTCTCGTACGTATTGTTGCGGTGCACACTTCTTACAGTTGATGACCACGGCCGCCGCATACCTGTAAGCGGGCTGTGCCGATGCGCCCGTGTAGACCACGCCAGTGCAGTTTACGTGTTGTTTTTGCATGGCTTCCGCTCTAGCTTGTCTTCTGCCTTTGTGCAGCTCCGTGTCCATGTGCTTCGAGACAGGTTTGAGCTTCAACAGTTTCCTATATATGCTGGTTGCTCATCCGTGTGGTCCGATGTAGAGGGTTTCTGTTGATGCCGAGTAGTTTTAGGAGGTTTATTTCTGTTCTTGTTAGGGTGAGTCGCTGTTTTTACGCTGGTGTCTGAGCTTGTTTGAGTTCGACAAATATATTATGTACTCCTTAGTGCTGGTAGGTTTCTGGCAGATGTGTTACGGGTTAGCTTGTGCGCTATTTCGTAGTCGTTGCGTAGGATCGTTTCGATTTGTTCTGTCTCTGCCTTGGTAAAGTTCTGATATGGCAAGCTATAGATACTGCGCTCTACTGAAAGCGAGGATGTTGACAAATCGTAGAGTGCCTTCTTTCACTGTCATTGTTGGAAGTTAGGCGTGCTGCAACCGTCGTTTCCAGGACGTTCGTCTCTGGGCGTCTGCCTTGCGGGGGACGGTGAACGTTCCCCGGCGACCAACATCCGGAATGACGGGTAGCGCCCTCGAAGGCCCACATCCGTAACCTTTTGACACTTCCCGCGTTGTTAGCATTGTAAATACCTATAGAAGAGTATGGTACGCACCATACGTCGTGAAGGTAAAAAATAATGGATGGTATACGATTGAGGGGGCTGCTATCTTCACTCTCTTGAAGCCGAATGCAGTGCCAAATAACATTTGGCAAAAAATTATGCTTCCGTGAAATTCGAAACATGGACGGATTAAAAAAAATGGAGTGGCGCAATTGACCCTGATATATTCTTCGTGATAACAGTCACTCTCAAGCTTAAGGCAACGGTTCTCACATGGGAGTCCGTGTATCCCAGGGAGTCTGCGAGAGCACTTCAGGGGTCCGCGAAGTTTTCCACAAAACTCTGTCTGTCTGTCTCTCTCTCTCTCTCTCCCTGCTATTCATTTTTCTTTGCTGCCAATGGAAAAATGTGGCTTCGCTGCATGACATTACATTTATTTTTTCTCCGCGTAGCACATCAGCCAAGATCGGCTTTTTGCACGACACTACACCTATGCAAAAAAGCCCCATGCACAGAATGGAGCGTACAAGTGTTCGTGTGTCTTTTGCGCAAATCGTTTGGCAATATCGTTTGGCAATATGACATGCATCAGCACAAAACCAGCCTCAAAAGGCCGATATTCAGTATGTGTGGCCGACTTCAGCTGCATGTGCGAATTGTTTGACTTGTGACATGAATCAATATAGTTTATCGTGGGGTCCTCCATCCCTTCTGCTGCCCTAAATGGGTCCACGGCCCACTCATGGTTAAGAACCACTGTCTTGAAGCAATTACTAAATGAAGATATTTGTTATCACAGACCAGTGACATTCCGATCCAGGCGTACTTGTGAATTGTCTCCGTATAGGGCGTCGTGGTATAAGCTAAAACCCATATTCCACTCCGTGAACAGCTCTGGTGTGCATTGACACGCTGCATTTGGATGGCACAAAATTATATTGGCGAAACGGTGAGACGAAGAAGGCATTATGGCCGCGGTCATGTACACCGTCGCGCATGCGCCCGTGTAGGCGCGCGCAAAACCCGAGAGGGAAAACAAAGAACGACGGAGAGAACGCGTTCTTTCTGTTCGCTCCCCTCGACCTGAATACACGCAGCGTCGGCGATCGACTCTGTCCAGTCACTCAGGATGAGCCGCAGTTCGCGTGTGTTGCGGAATAAAGACGGCCCACAACGGCGGTGCACTTTGGAGAACTATACGCCGAGCATGTCGTGCGCTCCCCTTTTTCTGCGCTCTCAGCGACGGCCATGCCAGGAGCGCACGTAGCGTTTACGTCTCTTTTCTTTGCTAGGCGTTTGCTGTCGCGTTGTTCCCAAAAAGCCCCCTTTCGAGAACAAGGACGAAAAAGCGAAACACAGTTTACAAGAAAAAAAAGAGAAAGACGTGGGGTTTAGGAGAACGAAGAACGAGGATTAAAGACTGGAAGTCGCCTCAATAAGACAACCTCCTCAGCTTGCCTGATGTGCGTAAATTTTCGTATTCCCGATAAATGTTCTACTTACAAAAGCTAGGAGATCTCATGTTTGTTCATATTCATT
This sequence comes from Haemaphysalis longicornis, assembly GCF_048455015.1. NCBI lineage: Eukaryota > Metazoa > Arthropoda > Arachnida > Ixodida > Ixodidae > Haemaphysalis > Haemaphysalis longicornis. The sequence continues at coordinate 167,766,476 of NW_027526203.1, forward strand.
TATTCATATACCCGAGGGTCATTCTCAAAGTAATGCCGGTTTTTTTTTTTTGTTAGGGTTTATTTATAACCCCCAAGCTAGATGGGTCTTCTGCTCAGGAGTGATATAACATCTGAGAAAACGTTAGTAAACCACCCGAATGTGGTAAGAAAGGCTAAAACTTCCTGTTGGTGCCATTTTTGCGAATGACATAAAGCTGCTTACGAAACAGCTGACCCCTGAGGTACAACTGCACCCATGAGACATTCATATACACTCGCTAAAGGTCTGCGGATAAGACAAATTCAATACGAGTGCTACACTGAAGGGGTGGGCAGTATACTTATAAATTTGAAAATATTTCCCAGGCTCGGTTGCCGTCATTCCAGTTGCAGTAAGTAGCTTGCCTCTTCTGGTTTACGTTTCACAAAGGCGGCATTCATCGCTGGTAGAAGTGCGTGCGGAATGTAGGAGGCTGCGTGAAAACATGTCTGTGTCTAGGTGAAATACTGCTTATAACGTAGCCGTTGTATTACGTTCTCTTCAGCTCTTCTGATCCATGAGAGCTATTACTTTCCAGATTACCGCCGCTTTTCCTGCAGGGTAGTAAGGAAAAGGTAGAGTGTTTTGCTTCAAGAGGGCCAGCAGCAATGAGTTTCCATGAAGGACGGTTGATTGATTGATTGATTTATTGGTTGATTAATTGATTGATTGTATGGTTTAACACGCCAACACGCCGACGCAACGCAGGTGATGAGGCACGCCGTAGTGGAGGGCTCCGGATTAGTTTTGACCACCTGGGGATCTTTGCGCCGAAATCTCGTACACACGGGCGTTTTTGCTTTTCGCCTACGTCAGAAAAGCGGCCGCCGCGTCCATGAAGGATGGACAGAGTGGAGCGTATAGGTTGTATTCACTGGCGAGGCACGCGTGCAGGCAAACATGTGAGTGCGCCGTCACTAGTTACGTCGGGCTCCGCGGGATGGCGCTACTTGTGCGTGCTAAGCACATGATGTGTGTTGGAGGTTCCGAACTCTACCCCACCGAACGCAAAGCAATACCTCGACTACAACGTGAGTGCTTTGATTGATTGATTGATTGATTGATTGTAGGGTTTAACGCGCCGACGCAATGCAGGCGATGAGGCGCGCCGTAGTGGAGGGCTCCGGATTAATTTTGACCACCTGGGGATCTTTATCGTGCGCCGAAATCTCGTACACACGGGCGTTTTTGCTTTTCGCCTCCATCAGAAAAGCGGCCGCCGCGGCCGGGAATCGAACCCGCGACCTCGTGCTCAGCAGCGCAACGCCTTAGCCACTGAGCCACCGCGGCGGGTTACAACGTGAGTGCGATTACTAGCATCTCTGTTGACACCACCGTTGAGTATCGGGTTGAAACGGAGCAGACGACGCACGCGTTTTTTTTTTTTTTTTTCTTGCGGCGTGCGGGCGCAGTGGCACAAGCCACGCCATGTCTGTGGCGCTTCGGCCATGTTCGTGGCAGTTTTCAGTGTTGCCAAGCGAAGAAATTCACAGCTAAACTTTTCACTGAATACCATCTATATAAAAATGGGTTTGGGAAAAGACAAGAGGGCCCCCACTAACTCCTTCAATGCGAAGAAGGGGTGCGTCAGCGTCTGGCGTCGATTTTTGGTAGCTAACCAAAGCGTTGCATGTTTCCACGCAGCAAGGTACTGGTACACCTGTTCAAACTGCCATGTTTACCTGAAAATATATAAAGTACGAGACAGTGCGCTGAGAAAAACGCGGTGAAAGAAGGGGTAAGCTGAAATTCATAAATGAGCGCTGCCTTCGTCCAGCGGGGGCCCAAGGCAGTGTCATCGAGGTAGGTGCAGATCAGGATACCGAGGCCCCGATTCCAGTAGCTTGGTCACTTAAACTTCCCAGGTTTCCCGCTCCACGGGAAGCCAAGAATCTTCTGGTTAGTTTCTACCTCAATGCAGCAAAAGTTCCATTGCCAAAGCATAAAGCATACGAGCGTCAAGGCACAGTACTGAAGAACCCTACGCTCCATACTAAACTTCGGCCAAACGCGCCCGCTGACAACAGCTAACGCCAGCGCACTGTATAGGACTCAGACGTTGTCGAGAAAGCTGCAGGCTGAAGCAATATAGGTGGGGCGACTGAAAGAAGCAAGCATCGCAGATCTAATCAAAGGTGTTTTTTGATCAAAGAAACACACCTGGCTCTGACTACAACGATGCTGGTGGGCCCACACCGATAGGTCTTATAGCGGAACTCTATGAATTTGCGACGCATAACCAGGAAAACAACATCCTGATAAGATCCGACTACCATGTTAGGTAGAGTTTTCTTTATCCGCTTATAGTTCGGGTTAAAAATGGCAGTCGAACGCCATGCTGTCAGGTATGACAGGCGAGTCTGGTCTTTGTAAAACAGAGTGATAAGACCCCTTGATGTAGACGCTTGAAGAACACCCGTAGTCAGGGCCCTACACTCTTAGCCAAAAGAGAGTAACGGGGGAGTGCCGGTGCTGCTTTGGGGGACTATCTGCCCTGCCACAACCATTAGTCCCCTACGAGATCAAATGCGAGGGGACGAACAGTTACTCCCACAACCGTTCGTCCTTAGGGAACGAACGGTTGCTCCGTTCCGTTACTCCCTCCCCTCCCCATTCGGAGACTAGCTAAGAGCGGCGAAAAAAAGCAGGCTGGGCGGGAAGCGAACCACCGCCCCGCAACACGAACCCGACGCGCTGCGGACTAGTCCACAAGACAACATGGAGGGCAGAGAGTAACTCCAAGCACGCTCCGGAAATCGGGTGGAAGGCTGTCCCTGCGCGGCCTTCGGTTCTGACTGCAGTTTTTGAAGGAGTGTAGCAGTTCCACAGCCAAGATATGCCAGCCTGCCTAGAGTGGCCCGTCTATTGGAAAAACTAATGGGGAAAAAAGAAAAAAGCAACATCTGCATCCTCGCTGCTATAGCGAACGACGTGTAATTGGAGAACAATGCTTAGTATCTCACTTGCATTTCTTACTAGATCTCCAGAGGTGTGCTCCATGGCGCAGAGGACAGAGCGACTTGTTTTTTAGCTTGACGCTTGCCGCTTGCTGCGAGTGACCCGGTGTTGTTTTAGTACGCGTCACGTTCTAGCGCGAGGCGTAAACGACTTTCCCGGTGTTTTAGCACCATGACTACAAAAGACGACGATTACGACGACGACGACGACGACAGGAGACGCCAACAGCCCCAGCCCCTAAAAGGATTCGCCCCAAAAAGCGGCTGCGAAGCAGCGCGAGCCACACCTTAATGTTGAAATAACTTTGTCATGACTTTTACAAGGACAACAGTATAATAGAGGGTTCTTTTGGTTTCACGAAGTCGGCTTTAGGTCCTAAAACACGTGCTGGGCGAAAATTAAAGTTAAAACGTAAATTTCGAATGTATAACTTGGGGCGCATCGTCTCTTAGTCATAGAACGTAGAAGTGAGAGTGTATTCATCTTCATCATCGTCGTCATCAGCATCATCATCATTTATTTTCCCTTAAAGGCCTTATCTCAGGAATTACACCAGCGGGGGCAGACACGTCAGGTTGCAAATGGGCATAATACCTGAGAGAGAAAACAGGACAACAGCAATTACAATAAGAATACATGAATGGGGAAAGGGAAGGACAAGACAGCTACATGTGTTCGTTAGAAACAAAAACACTAACAGAACAGGAGGAAAAAATAGATGGAACACCATTAAGAAAAAGATTAGAACACATGTAAAGAAGAGTTGGGGAACCACAAGAAAAAACTGATCCTAGCAGCCGTTTGACCGGGTGGGGTAACAAGGGCTTAACAGAAAAAGAAAGCAGAAGATAACAATACAACAGACGGAACACGAATAAGAAAAGGATGAGGCAGCATTACGGAGGGTAAACAAGCAGTGTTGGCGTACAGCAGGGTAGGAGTGATCACTGCAGCCGTTTGAGCGCATGTAATCACAAGGACACAAAATACGGAAGGAAACTACACATGGAACACCAATAATATAATGATGAGTCAACAGTAAGGCAATGTTACCGAACAGTTTTGGCGCACAAAAAGGTAAGAATCAGTTGAGCGCATGGGGTAACAAGGGATAAAAAAATTTAGTGCCCTTCCACTCTGTGAAGAACGATGACATGTGAAGCTGGACGCAGTCCACGGAAGTGCACGAAACAAAATACGTTTGCTTCGTGCACTTCTGGCTGAGCATACTTCTAGCTCAGCGAAACCTGGAAGAACGCGAGCGTTATTCTAGCGGACAAACACGGAGCTGTTTGTTTTCCTCCCGTCTCGTAGGTAGCTTACTGTTCGTATAACACACCAACCCAATCCGCCCGGTCAGGTCGCATTGGGCCGTTTGACGATCACGTTTAAACCTCCCGCATGCACAACGGACATGTCGTCAGTAAGGGCACGAAACCTATAGCTTCACGTGCACGCTCATCCACCCACCCAACGCGTGCACGCCAGCAACCGGTTATTTGCGCGTGCTTAGAAGTGAAAAAACCACCGAAAATGTCGCTCTGAAAGCCCTTTAAGCTGAACAAGTAATATTGGCCTACGTCGGCGTTCAAAGCGGGCAAGTAGCCCTTCATCTGGGAGGCATTCGGAGCTACTCGACGAGCTAGAACTTGATGCGGCAACGGCGGCGGAAGCGGTTTCCGTTGTTTTCGCGCCTATTCGCGCCTGTGTCCGGGCCGACGCTTCTTCAATTACGACGCTTCCTCAAAGCGAACGGCATGCGTCCGCCCCATAGCGAGTTCAACTTGGAAGGCCTCGAGCTTTATTCTAGCGGACAAACATGTGGCTGTCCGTTTCCTCCCCCGTCGAAGGCCTCTTTCTGTCCCTGTAACACACCAATCCAGACCCAAACCGCTCGATCACGGCGACCAGCTTACAGGGCGCATTGAGCCATGAACTCCCACATTTATATCTCCCACTAGCACAACGGGCATGTCATCAGTAGCGACACGAATCCCAGCTATGCGTGCACGCCCTCTTCCTTCCACGCCCAAAACGTGCACGCATAAACCGGCAACCAGTGATGGGCGCATATTAGGCGTGAAGTACACCGGCGAAAATGTCGCTCGGAAAGCCTTTCAAGCTGAAGAAGAAATATGGGCTCACGCCGGCGTTCCAACCGGGCAAGTGGATCTTCAAGCGGGAGGAAATCGCACCTAATCTGGGAGGTGAAATTTGAAACGGCAACGGCGGAGGCGGCTTTCGGTCGTTTTAGGGGCGAAGCTCCTTAAGTCATGGGTCTGTCCATCCCTTGTGTCTCGTGGTACGTGACCGCCGCATGCTTTCGGAGATGTTGCAAAGTGGGCCGCGTTGCACGCGCAAGAACCGGCTGCAACCGGCAGCGCAAACTCGGCACCGGGAGCGCGAGCTTGTCTGTGTTCGCCAACGGAGGCGCGAGCGCACGTGCACTGCGAGGGGGAGATCACGCAAGAGATCACGCCACGAACGCAGGCAGTCGTTCTCGGAGATCGAACGAGACGCAAGGACCATTGCTCGTTTCCTCTCGTCTTGTTCGGGCACAAGTTCGCCCTAAATAAAAGTTCTTTCTTTACCGTTGTGTCCCATCCTACGTGACAAATTGTGGTGGAGGTGCGGGGTAGTCCTCGATGGCACGGGGTCTTTCACCAGGTCTGGGCCTGGGAGCATTGACTCCGAAAATAAAAGTTGATTTGTACAATGTACGCACACAGTCTTACGTCTTTCTTAATGATGTAACGGGCGAACTTTCACGGGAGAGTTACGGTTACCGATGATCTCCCCCTCTCGAGCTTCGCCCCACTTATCATCCTTCATTCCGTGCATATGGCGTGATTTTTTTTACGCCCAGACGCGCTTCTGTGCATTCTCCACAATCGCCTGATAACGGCGCTACCACCATTGTCAGCCGATTTCGGAACTTCTGAGAGAGGCACCCTTGGTGACGAGGGTAATAACAGTTTAGAGGGGTCGGTGGTGGCGAGGAGGAGCCCCGAAGCGGCGCCGAGTAAAGCGGCTTCACCGGAAAGAAAACTGGGGGGTTAGACAGATACTGCTTCGCAGTAAAAAATAGCTGATGATTACTATACTTCCTAATACAAAATTTGTACATAGCGTGAACAGCAGTCTTGTCGGTCATGGCGCATAGCTGCTGCGTCTCAAGAAGTGATCGCGTGATCACCGAACGCACGACGGCGCGCGCTACTTTGCCGTTATCGCGCAGCGCGTCGGCGCCGCCGAGCATGTTGTAATTCGTGTTTGAATCTCAAGCCCAAATGTCACGTGGTTCGGATGAACCACGCAAGGAGGAGGAGAGAGAGAGTTGCTTTACTGAAAGAGAAAGCAGCAACGGGGAGGACGCCGAAGGACCTATGACGTGCATCACGCAGCGCGTGTTGAGCTTCTGTAGTGCCGCCTCGGCATAGTGCCCTTTCTCTCACACTTTCGCCACACTTTCCTCCGGTTTCCTTCCGTCTTCGGTGTTTCCTTCGTTCGCTCGGTTAGAAGGCCGAGAAAGCGGCTACACCGCAGAAATGATAACAAGAGATTAAGAGACACGGGAACTATACACTATCACCAGGATTTGATGGTACTACACGCTGATTGTTCTACACGCTGTTTACTCATGGGACCCAGCTGTACACGTGGACTGTTAATGACTGTTTGAGTTTATTTGGGTGAGGTTCAATAATTATTGATTCCGGCAGGTTATTCAACTCCTATGGCCATAGGTAGAAATGATGTGTTGAATGTATTGGTGGAACGATGCAGTCGCTGCTTGCTCACTGAGTTGTGTAAGCGGCGTGAACTGCGCAATGGCAGTAGCAATAATGAGCTGTGTAAGTCGGGGAATGCATAAGATAGTTTATGAAAAAGACAGGGTCTTGAGATTTTCCGCGTAAAAACGGGGGCAGGGAGACCGAGGGACGATTTTGTGGCTGAGATGCTCGAAGGAAAGCCGTACGTCGCAGTCATTTTTAAGGCGGGCTTCGCGATTTTGAGTCGGCTCAACAGTATTTATTAAACAAGTTTGATGGGGGTTACAAATTTTAGAAGCGTAGCGCGTACAAAAATTATGTGAGCCAAGTAATAGTGCAGCCATAATCATAACTCACGATAAATTTAATACATACCCTATGTATACTTCACGTCAAAGCATTCTTTCACCTGTTTTTGTGCGGTAGGTTGGACAGAGTGACAGGCAAACGAACAGAAAGGCAGTTTTCGTGTTTTGGTAGCGCAAGACAGGCTATCGTGTTTCATATACGAGGCTTTTCATATACGAAGTTGTTTTTATTTCGGTCAAGGGACAGCACAAAGCACAATAAGCCAAGGGGGGGGGGGGGGGGGGGGCTGCGCGCAGTTAATAATAGCGACCGTTTATGAAAGTGTTTCGCTCGGTTGTCTCCAGCGTTTCCGTGATGAAGGGAATCTGCGAATTATTGCGAAAGCGAAAAGAAAATCTAATCAAGAAGCAAATAAATCGAACATTTTCCTCTGGGTTTTATGCGTTTAAGCTGTAACTTCGGGATGTTGGTCCGTCTGGGGATCTCCATAAACAATGGCATATCGTACGCATAGGTGGAAATCGAAGTAACGCGAAGATTCCATCGTGGCATACCTGGATTGAAATGAGCTTGAGTGAGGCGTATTTTTAGTGTTAGTGTGCTTGGCGTAGTTGCTGATCTTCCAGAATAGTGACGAGTAGCAAGTGCGTCGAGTAATGTGAGACACAAGGATTAACGTGTTTAGCGTGTAAATTAATCCCCGTTTGCGAAGAAGCCACCAGCTTGAAGGGCAGAGAACGGGATACATGCATGAACTGAGACTTCCCCAGGCTCCCCCCCCCCCCCCCTTCCCCCCTCACCCGTTTCCTCACATCGCTTCCTTGGCCGACTCCTTGGGAGCGGTATGAAGTCATGGGTTCGATTCCCGGCCCCGCGGCGGCCGCTTTTCTGATGGAGGCGAAAAGCAAAAACGCTCGTGTGTACGAGATTTCGGCGCACGTTAAAGACCCCCAGGTGGTCAAAATTAATCCGGAGCCCTCCACTACGGCGCGTTAAACCCTACAATCAAATCAAATCAAATCCTTGGGAACGGTGCGGGTACGTCAGCGTTATCTCGTCTAACTTCCCCAGGCGCCTTCCCGAGTCGCATTACGGACTCCACGGTGGCGTTGTCTGGTCTACTGGTCTAAGGTAAAACCCAGTGGTGTACTCGGCCAGAAAACAGCAGCAACAGCAGCATTCCCCAGTAAACCTGGGAGAAGAACCAAATAAAATATAGGCTGCAGCGACCCGGATCGAGCCCGCGACCCTTTTCTGATCAGCAACACGCCCTAGCCACCGAGTGGCCACGGTGGGGTTCTGAACCAGGAATTCTTCAGTATGGTTATAAGAAGGCTAAACCATAAAAATAAAATACAAAGAGGCACAAATGTGTCATCATATTTACGTACACAACGCTGAATACATGAGCCAGCTAACGAGAGAAAGAGAGGTATGAAAGAGGGCAAACGGGGCGGAGTAACGGAGGAAAGCAGACGCGTGCAAGACGTCAGGCCCACGAGGAAGGAGGGTTCTTCGAGGAGAACTTATAGATCGCCGTGCGCAGCTCTCGGCTTTCAGTGACAATGGCGGCTTCCAATGCATAATAAACACGCCGAAACGATCGCGCTACGGCGCGGGCTGCTCACGGAATCTGTCCACTGCCTGCATGCGCGTGCGTACGGTGATTCTGTTGCCTCAGCGTCTTTCCCCTCTTCCTTTTCGTTTCTTACGGGAGTCGGGACGGCTTAACGAATGCGCGCGCACGAGCGCTACTGCCGTCACTTTTTTCTCCAACCGTGCGGTCATATTACTCTCCGCTGCGGTCATTTTCTTCTTCTTGCCGTAACCCCGGATTGTGCATATTGTCGTGCAGGACGGAGGGGTCTCTGTCTAACGAGCCGTTCTCGTACATACAGATGCGCGTTCCATAATGTGCTTTTGTCAATCGCGTGATGCGAGTAATGCCTCCCATTGTGCATTATTATAGACGCCGAAACCTCCGTGCGTGGACGTATGAAGAGAGCATGCACGCACGCGCGCCGTCTCGCGTGCGTTGGACCCTTCGGTTGAGGTGCCCGCGTGTGCCGTACCGGCCTTTTCTTCGCCGACGACGACGCGCCGGCGCACGCACGCGCTGCTGTACTGTAATCGAGGACGTTCTGCTTTCCTCAGATTTCTCCTTCCTTCCTTTCTCTTTCTCCCTCTTTTTTGCCTAGGAGCAAGCGCAGCAGTGAGAAAAAGACGGGGTTTTCGACGTTTTTTGTTACTAATACCCCTTCACTTGGTGCCCATAGACTAAGAAATAGGGAGAGGGAGGGAGGGAGGGAGGGAGGGAGGGAGGGAGGGAGGGAGGGAGGTACGTTAACTAGAAACCGCCCGGTTTAGTAACCCGCACTACAGAAAAGGAGCGTTTATTGGTGAGTGAACAACGAAGGAAGTAACTCAAGCAACAAAAAAACACCAAAAATGAAATACAAACAGCACTAAGAAAATTATTATTTAGCTACGCCTTCATTCGCCCTTCATCAGCTGAGCCGTACCACCATTACAGCACGATCTTTTTGGGGGGCACTGGCCTGAGCCATTTTGCATCTTCCTTTAGGTGGCAGAATAACTGGTTTAATGGAATCTCCAGCTGGAATAAGCCTTTCTATTTATGGAAGAGTGGACTACCCTGTGTGAGCGCAAATTTTCGAATTCCTCTTCTTTCACCACCTTTTCATTTTCCTTCTTTTTCTTGCTCTTCTTTTTATCGCCTTCCCCCTCACTCCCCACGTGTACAGTGGCCAACCGTACAATGTTTTTGTTGACATTGCAGCACCACTACCTTGTTATATTTCCTTCCTGCTGCACACAGTGGCACCTTGAGTGTTTTCCGAGCATAGTGTTACAGTGCGTCTGAGCAGCACACGAGCAGGGCGCTAGCACAAAGCCTAAAGCATTGCGGACATGTGCTGAGGTAAAGCCAAAAAGAAGATGAGGCTGGCCACGCAGGGAAAAGCTAGGAATGTAAATAAAGATTCGTGCGATTGTCGTGGCGGTTATCCCACTTTTGTAAATACGTGTCTTAAACACACCGTGCACTTCATGTCTTCCTTCACCGTACCATTTTTTTTTTTTTCAGATTGGTATTTTTCTTTTCTCGTGGAAGTTCGGCCAGAACCTTTGAGTCGGTGAGCGTGTGTGCGGGTTGTCCTCCTGCCCCGTCAAAATTATCGGACGCAAAAGTCCAGCGCCTAGTTCCGTTCCCGCGCATTCCGCTTGGGGGTCTGGCTCAATTTTTTTTTTTTTGGGGGGGGGGGGGGGGGGGGGGGGTCAAATGAAGGAGACGACGCATGCGCGGAAGGGCGTAGAGAATGCAGTGCACGGACTCAAGTTTCTCGCCACAGACCCTGTATTTTCGCGCCAGGCATCGTAGCAATGTTAACTAAGCCTTCACTTCACACGAATTAACATGCACAAAATAAGTACTGATAACTTAATTTTGATTCCCGTGTAGCAACGTCCATGTGCTGCTTGTCGTGTTCAGTGCCTGTGACGGGCTGGAATACAGGTATCTTCCTGCACCGCCTATGGATAAAACAGAAGAAAAAAGAGGTTGAGGGAGGAATAGTAGACGAAAGAACCAAAGGACACTTGATGAAAAAGGTACTGAAAGAAAAAAGAACATGTAGCGATCGAATGGACTGAAACCAATGTACCTGGTGCGGCAATATTATGCGTTTTCGTAGCAAGTTTTGAATCCCCGTTGCCAATGCGTACTGCCGGTGATGCCTTATGGGGTAAAGCCTTAGTGCCTGCCGAAGCGCCTTGAAGGAAAAATTAGCCCACCCCATACGAGCAATGGAAGGGGAGACGATATGAGTGAAGCTTAGGGATAGGAAGCGAGCATCCCGCATCAGAGAACAAGCTCGAGTGGAAGGCGTCATGGCTCAAGTTAAGATGGAGAAGTGGGCTTCGGCTGGGAATGGGATGTGGAGAACTGACAACCGGTGGACCACCAGGAGGGCAAAGCTAGGGGCTGTAAGAGACGCAAATAGGTGTGGAGGGAAGCGGTTAACTGAACGGACAGGCAAAAGAGAACAATTTTGAGGCCGATGAGGAACTAAGACATCGCATGACAGGAACGGCTCGAGAAACATAAAGCAGGCCTTCGTCCCATGAACACACACACACACACAAGCACGCACACACGCACACGCCAACACACACACACACACACGCACGCACACGCACACACACACACACACACACACACACGCACGCACACACACACACGCACGCACACACACGCGCACACACGCGCACACGCGCACGCACACACACGCGCACACACACACACACACACACGCGCGCGCGTGCACGCACACGCACACGCACACACGCACGCACGCACGCACACACGTGATGATGATGATGAGGACGACGACGACGACGATGATGATGCCGACGATTGAGGCACAGCTGCTGTAAGAGGCTTTTGGTCATTTTAGACCCGCTGGAGTCTATCTAGTAGCCTATATACCGGCATTTTTTTTCTCTTCGGTGCCATCAGAAAAGCCGCCATCAGGGTCCAAAATTGAGTCCGCTACCATGTGCATGCTCCCCACGTAACTGCTCGTAATCGCTGACAGGTACCGTACTTACCCGATTTTAACGCGCACCTTTTTTCCGCAAAAATAGGCCGAAAAATCGCATGCGCGCTAGAATCGGATACGAAACCGAAACTGCCGAAGCAACTGAAATTTTGTTTCACCCATCGTCATCGCCATCTCAAGATGGCGCCAAAGCTTTTAGCAACAATTTTTCGGATCTAGGCGCCTAGGCTTTTCTTTCGGCGTTCACACAAATCGTCAAATTATTCCACTTGCGTGCTTGATAACAGCAATGGCAGCAGCGGCAACGAAGGTGCGTCGCTTCCGCAGCTTACGAGCGGCTCCCACGCGTTCACAACGAGCGGTTGGCTGAAGCGTATGCCTCTGGAGAAGCTCGCGGAATGGGCATGCGAGGCGTGGGCCACGATCCCATGGAACATGGTTGAACGTTCGTTCAGAAGTTTGGCATCGCGAACGCGCTTGGCGGCACCAATGACGAGATGTTGCGGTCAGCGGAAGGCGACAAGGAGCTCTCAGAGAGCGACGAGGAGTGAGATGAGTGAGATTACTTCGGGGAATAAATCGCCCGTTTCTCTCGCATTCGTTTTTCTTGCTCACAAAGTTCCTTGCGCGTTACAAACGGAGGTGCAAGTTTTTTCGGTTTTTTGCCTGTAAAATCGGGTGCGCGTTAGAATAGGCGGCGCGTTAGAATCGGGTAATTACGGTATACGAAAATATTGGATCTTCAATCGTTCGTACATCAGGAATCAGGAGCAGGACACTATTATTTTTCTGAATTTCTGAGGGTTCCACCATAGCGGATGAAGTGGAATGAGGCCAACTTGAAATTTTATTGCGAAGGGCTCAGCGACAATCGCGTCATGTACAGGCGCATTCGCCCCTCCTGGGAGGCGTAGTGTCTCCCGTGTGGCTCGTGACACTAGCCATTACTTACAGCCCTCTGGTTTGCAAAGTCCCGCCTGGCTGTCGTCCAATAGCGCACAACGGGATTGTTTTATCGATATGGACTTACGCCAGACAATTGAGACGGCATTTACTCCACTGTAATTAGTCCCAAACGTTATTATTAAAAACAATAGCAGGTTGTTCATTAATAAAGCGGTTTTTAGTGGCAGTTACTTCCTCAGGAAACGTCCGGCGAGCCCAGTGCGAAAGCGGTGTGTGAATAACATCAATTCGGGTTTTCTCAAAAATTGGCGTCGTCACTAGAAACACAGTTCACATGACTCATTACAAGGTTCAGTAAAGATTGGTTCTAGTAAGTGACATCGCTTGTTCCACAGTAGCTCCACATTATAACAAGCGAAATACCAGGATGATTGTAATCGTCATCCTTTTCCCTCTCGGCAGAAACCAAAGGAAACGGTGGGACGATGAACCTAATTGCTACTCGTGGCAGCGTACGCGGCCTAAGAAGCCCGACAATATCGTCATACACAACACGTAGCCGTCGGAAGCGTTGCACGTAACGTGCGTTAGCACTGCGGCTAGATAACGAGCTGCCGAAAGGCGGCACTCATGTGCTCAAAGACCCGTGACATAAACTCGGACGGGCGCACGCGCTTCGAACGTGCGTACACGCCCAACATTTCTCTCTTCCTGCGGACGCTTCCTTCCCCGTCATTCGGTCGGAGCCAGAACAGAGAGAAGTGCAAGGGAGAAATAGAGCTGCAGATGTCCAGCCGCCACCGAACACCATCTCCTCGCCTGTAATAACAGGCCCCCGCGAAAACGTGATTAGTCAGTGCAGTCTGTCAAGGTGCGCTTCCCGCCTCCATAAAATGTGCCTGCACTCGATGCACTTCGGCACCGCCAAATGACCTCGCGGCAGCCGAGAGAGGGAAGTCGGGCGAGGGCCTTGACAGCCATAAAGTCCATATGTTATATAGCTCGTTGGCATTACAAGTTGTGTAATCTCCCGCAGGGCTGCGCACTCTTATCCCTTCTCCGGGCCTGTTCTCTTTTTTTCGCTCCCAAACCAGCGGGTGGCGCGCGCGCCGGCTGGCTGTGCGCAGCAACGGGTGTGACAGCTCAATTGCGCGCGGCCAGCCGGGCGCACAACTGGCCGCCGCTCGGCGGGTCATTGCGGAGTTTGATTGCGTAATGACCCTGTTAGTCCGGTTCGTTCTGGTAGAGGTGATGTGGCAGAAACAAAGACGGGCCTTCATTGCTCCGTTTCCCTCCCCCTCTATCTCGTTCTCCTTCTATTTTAACGGGCTAACAATGAACAAGGACCAGCTTGTAGTCAAGCCGCGCAAAAAGCGTGCCGTGCCCGCACAGTATGTCCACCTAGTAGTGCGCACGTGTACATTGTACACGTGCTTTTTAGCGCTTAGGCGAGTGCGACCATATACAACCCCTCAATAATAATGTGTTCCACGACCAAAGTTGGTCGTGTTAAAACGCGCACGCCCTCCAAGACAAGGCAGTACAGAGGCGTCTTGTACTGTAAGTTTGCCTGCCAGTGCGTGCCTGCTTTGGGGTAGTTTAACTACCGACTGTCCCAGTTCCGATGACTCCGAGACCGTATTTATAAGAGCACTGAATCAGACGAGCACATGTGCACGCCTGGCTAAAGAGCTGGTCGCAGCCACGTGGTTATTAGCTCGATTAGCCTTCGCTGGACGAGGTCCTCCTGTAAATTACCTGGCCAATCAGGCCTCTTAAAATTGTAAGTTTCTGAACGTGTTGATGTACAAACGTTATAGGAGCAAGAAACGCTTATTATTGGTTTATTGGTGGCTCTTAGCATCCCCTTTGTATCAGTGTAATGGAATATGCCGTTCGCATTGAGTTCTAAACGCATGTCTACGTTAAAGGGACCCTGCAACACTTTTTTCAACTATATTTCGAAATTCTAAATGCTTGCAGAACATAGTCAACCAACACATCCAGTAGCTAGATTAGGAGCTCGCAAAGTACCTCAGCCAAATATTACTGCCCTACCCCCATTAGATAAATAACTTGCTCAAAAGATTTTTCTCTTTCCTCTTTCTTGGCGTTCTTCGACCGCTCAAATTGCGTCATTACAACGATGTAGCGGCTATTGGCGGTCTTACCTTCAGTTTCAGCAATGAACGCATTCTATAGCCATTTCAAAGAGAAAGCCACAAAAGGAAAGCACAAAGGGAAGGCGTACCTGCTGCGACGAGCAAATCGCGCTGTGCCACTCCGTTCGGGGGATAACTGTAGCGTGCGCAGTGCTTCCAGAAGTGAACGAAAAAGTGAAAGCGTTCATCGAAAGTGTTGCAGATTCCCTTTAATACTCTCCTTGTAATTTTAGGGCTGCTTGTGGCGGCGGTCTCCAGTAAGCTAATTTTCCTTGGAAATTCGTGATAGTTCAGAAGTTCAACTCTCTGGGAAAGCTGGTGTTCTATTCCTGAATAATTTATAGCGCGCACTAGACAATGATACGGACTAGGAGGGACACTACAGAGCGCCATTGGGTGTCTCTCGTAGTTTGTGTACTTGTCTATTACGGGCAATGATTTGTTGAATGTGGTATTTATTTCGCGTCATGCCCACCTCTCTGCTCTTTTTCTGCGAGCGTTCCCGACTCCTTTTAATCCCCTCGACTTATTTGCAGTTTAGTTTATATACATTGTCTAAAACTCCAGCCCATCAGGAAGACGGACTTTCCCTTTCACGGATCAGGATCGATGCCATCACATTCTGATGAAATGTGTCGAATGTTTTTTTTGTTTCCTTCGAGAGAGCACACATGCCCGATCATTTCGGGCATACCCTTCCTCCTCAAGTAAACAACCTGCTTATTTTAGCGCTTCAGACTTAAGTAAGCAACCTGCTCTCACTTGAGAAGCAAAGCGCCTCCCTCGAAATTATCGTGGAGATTTTTCTCTTTGGTGCCGCACATCTGCAACTACGTTTTTATTTCCTTTTTTCTTCTCGTTATTATTTTAGCGGCGAAGCCCCTTAGGGGCTGGGGCTGCTGACGTCTCCTGACACCGCCGTCGTAATCGTCGTCTCATGTAATCACGGCACTAAAACACCTGGGAAACTCGTTTACGCCTCGTGCTATAGAACGTAACGCGTACTAAAAAAACACCGGGACACTCGTTTACGCCTCGCGATACAGAGCTAAGTGCTTCACAGACAATAGACTTTTACAGCAAAGTTGTATGCGTCTACCCCCCAACGGTTTCATCTCCGTTGGCAAAAACGCCAAGGCGCCACGAATACACTTATACACTGCATGCTTCGACCCTCCCTAAGTTTCCCGTTAGTGGAGATAGCCAGGGATTTTTTTTTCTGATTTGCCCGTTCATCTAGACTATATCTGGTTCCTTACTGTCCACAAATTCCATCTTTATAGTCTTTTTCTCGCCCCTGTGCATCCACGGTTTTCATGTAGGGGTACCTAAACGCTTTCGCTGCCCACTTACGCGGATTAAGTGTTTTCAACCTCTCCTCAATGCACATTTAACGCTAAGCTTCTCGAACTCCCAACGACACCCCACCCATATTTCCCTGCACCACTCCGTTAGTTATTTTACAATGCTCCCCTAAAGGCTTAGAGGCCTGCCATCCTGTGATTCATTCCTAAGCCTGAGAGCGTGTCTTCTTTTCACAGCGGAAAAACTCCAGTCCTGAAACTCTTACGCACTAACGAATTCCTCGCACTGCTTCGTATACGGTATGCCCTCTCCCCCCGCCCTTTCCCAAAGGGGCTCTGAAGCCGGGTTTTTTGGTTCGTTTAATTCTAAATTCTTTCTACTAAATATTTAGCAGTACATTCCTTTGTTTATCCACACTTCCAGATATCTATATTCATTTACCCGCGCTATTTCCTCATTCTGGACTTACACTGCTTCAATTCAGAATTACGAAACCACTGTATTCGCTAAACTATTCTCGTTTAAAATCATTGTTTCAGATTTTGTTGTACTAAAAACCGCATATATCACCAGTTGTCAGCCATAAGAAGAACGTCGTCTGCGTATGACACTCCCGTAATTCGATGATGGGCCACTAAATCATTACTGCACGCCCACGAGGGTTTCTGGCTTGACTGCCTACGTTACGAACCATAGCTGGGATCACTTGGTGCATATACCGGTGCACGCTCTCTGCATTTCGTTTGATATTTGCGTTTAGACAGAAAGAGAACCGACGCGGAGGTAGAAATAGTGAGGTACAGGGAAGCATTAAGAAATTGAAGAGAGTGCTGCTGTCTCAAACTTCCATACCTAAGCGTAAAACGGAGCGAAAGTTTTTTGTGAGCGTACGGGTGAGCGATAAAGAGTGACAAGGAAGCGAGCGTGAGAGGAATTATAGAATAGACCCGCCGGAAGGCTACCGTGCAGACAATCAGAGATACGCTTCATAGCATGTACACTGAGAGACTTGCCATGGGCAACCAATGCGCCGTTTAGTTACCTTCGGACTTCGTAGGTGGCACCGCGATGCTATCGGCCACCACCGCAGTGCTACGGTTACGTCTGATCGGCCCTTCACGTCCCTTACTCTGCTACGCCTCACAGTAATCGTTTCCCGAAGCATCGGGTATGACTCGACAAACAGGGTCACGTGAGTGGCAGTGTCGCTTACAGCACTGCAGGGGCCTGAATTCAAGGCCCGAGCCCGGCCCGAGCCCACTCTGTGAAGCCCAAGCCCGACCCGGGCCCGTAACACCGAGCCTGTGGAAGAAAGGAGTCCAAGCCACAGCAAAGGAAAGAATGACTCCATTTACATAAGACCGCTATGAATGTACACCGTTTCCGATCGTCTACTTCTTCCTTCTCTATCTTTCTGTCGACCCCTGAATCGTCCTCTTCTTTATTTTCATTATTGCCCCAATGTCCCGCGCAAAAAATGCAACATTCTCCTGGCCCCTCACAAAAAATGAAGGTAGCCACTCCCCAACACAGCAAATCACAGGTCCTCCGAACGTTGGTCCGTCAGGGAATAGACTGTGCAAGTTTTGACCCCAAAGCACAATAACTCCGTTCCTGTCGATACCGCTAAGTCAGTCAGATGTCCAGGCTGCCACTAGGGCTCGTCTTTTGGGCACACGCCGAGAGTACCGCTGCCGTCGACGTATCCAGGATGAAATTCGCAGCTTATCTTCCACGGTCTTAAATTCTGATGGAAATTCTTCATTGGCCCGAAAAGAGTTTTGAAGCGCCTTCCACTCCTTCCTCGATCTTACTGATTTGGCAATCCTATTCTTCATGTCTGATGCATTATTGCTCCCCCAAAAACGCCCGCTGTGAACTGTTCCCATACACGTGCGTCGTCCATTATGGGTAATGGCAGTCTCGGGATCTTTGTGGAATCTTTGACCGTCCACTACAAATGTCCCATCTCTCCGTTCAACTTCCACAGAACAATCACTTGTGTTTACACCCTCGGGACATTTGCTATATGGGACTTGTGAAGATGTTACCGGGCTTGACGAGCCGACTATGTTGCTTCCGGTCAGCTCCGAAGACTCTTCAGGTGAAGTTGATGGCAAGGCATCTTCCGTTTGGATGTCCAGTGTGGCAAAGAATTGTGACATAGTCCCCCCTTTTGGTTGTGACAGAAAATGGGATGGGAGAGAAGTTTCTGGTGAGTGAACTCCTTCAGCAGCGTCCTGAACATCGGTGTGTTCGTAGCACCCCCTAGTCCCTGCAAAAAACTCCTTGAAGTTTGCCGATGCATTCAATGTCTTCATGACTTTGCAATACTCCCTGGTGTCCGCCTTTTCATTTAACAAGTGGTACAATCGGCTCAATATGTCAATTATCTGGTCTTCATGCTCAATGTTGGCTGTGAATTCCTCATTCAGGCAGTCGTTGTGGATAACCTGTTCGATTGCGTCATTTAACCGCCTTAGCACAACTTCAGCTCTTCGTGTGTCGCGCAGAAAATTCTTCAACATATCATACACATCTGTGGTTCTGACGGTCCAGCTGAATGTTGCCCTTGCATCGCTGCCCTATCTCCGAGCGATTCCCCTTTCTCTGTCCTTTTGTGCCTTTAGCTTTTGAAGCGGCATCCTAGGTCGAGTGAAACTTCTTTCGTGCTGTTGATGTAGCGTGTCTTTCGTCGCGCGATTAGTTTCAGTCTTCTCCTCACCGTGTACGGAGTAGCTCCCAGGTCCCATCGAGGGCGATCGTTGGAGGTGAGGATGCTCTGTCGCCGCTCTCTTGTCTGTCCATCGCGTTGGTCGTATTTGGACAGCACCACCATGGCTCCGCCAATTGGAACAGTCCTTTATCCGCATAGCTATATTCCTTCATCTAAAAGGCCGAAGGTCGGATGACTTCGAGTCATGAGAACGTTACCGAGATCTGGTCCACCTTGTGGACGCCGTAGCCGCCGCTTTCAGTTTGGTTGGTACCCGTCCCACCAGCTTGGTGGCGCCGACTACTTCCTTCCCGGGTTTCCAGGCACCAAGATGAAGAAAGGAGTCCGACGCCGCCGTAAAGATAGAATAACTGCATTTACATCAGACTGAATTCCTGCTTAACATGATCATGGCGTTCGAGCGTTCATCGTCTTCCTTCTCTTCTTTCCTCCTTAGCGTCCAAGAATCATGTCATCTCCTTCATCTCACTTACGTTGCTATGTGAGACAATAAAAAATGCAATAGATCCCGGGCCCGGCCAGCGCCCAGGCTTTCATAAGTGAGCCTGGCCGGGCCCATCGTTTTAAGCCCCGGCCCGGCCCGGACCCGGTCATTTATTTTTGAGCCTAGGGATGGCCCGCGTGTGTGTGACTAGCCCCGGTCTTAGACGGTGAAGAAAATTTGTTTATTATATTTGGTCCAGTGTCTTCGTATCTGGCAATCAGACGGAGCCTCTAGTCTCAAGCACGTCAGAATTGAAACGCAAAAAATAAGGGTTTAAAAGGGCACGTAGTTTAGCTTACACGGTCTGCAGTTCACGACACATCGGCGTCATAATAGCTCGTAATCTTACACGAGAGACACCATAACCTGTGATGACCAGACTCTTGGCAACTTCATGTGGTTGTCTCGGCCACAAGTTGGTATTGCTGAAATTTTTTGCTTCCCATTTGAATCCACGAGTACGTGCGTGCATTGAAATATTTTCCCTGCAGTCGTTGTTAAGCGGTGGTGTTTCTCTAGCATGCGAGTTTGATTCCCAGCCACTGATTGATTTGATTGATTGTGGGGTTTAACGCGCCGACGCAACGCAGGCGATGAGGCGCGCCGTAGTGGAGGGCTCCGGATTAATTTTGACCACCTGGGGATCTTTATCGTGCGCCGAAATCTCGTACACACGGGCGTTTTTGCTTTTCGCCTCCATCAGAAAAGCGGCGGCCGCGGCCGGGAATCGAACCCGCGACCTCGTGCTCAGCAGCGCAACGCCTTAGCCACTGAGCCACCGCGGCGGGTGATTCCCAGCCACGGCAGCCGTATTTAGATGGGTGTACATCTGAAACACGTATAAATATACATGGGTGCACAGCTCCAGGTTGTCTTAATTAATTCCTTCCCCGCCAGGGCATTCCTTGTAAACGCACCTTTGGTATATTATACACCGAAATTTAAATCTTGTTGCAGTACATGCAATGTCATTAAAATTACAGTATAGTGACTCAAACCTATAGCAAAACACGTTTTTAAAATAATGCGTACAACTAACATCAAGGAGGAGGAGGAATAAACTTTTATTTAGGCCCAATCTGACTCCGTGTGTGGAGGCAGACCAGTGGGGAGACTCCTTAGTCCAGGAGTCCCTGGCTCTGGCTGGCAGTCCGGGCCCGTCTCACCAGGTTAAGCTGGGAGCCGGGTTCAGAGCTGGACAGCTGCGCCGCCCACTGTGAAGGGGAGGGGTGGGGATTGGGAGGGAGGTTGGGTGTGTGGGAGCATTCCCATACGATGTGATACAGTGTACCCCTTTCGGGGCAAAACTTGCACTGTGGTGAGTGAGAGGTGGGGAAAATCAAATGCCAGAAGCGCGTCAAAATAAACTCAGAATATTCATTTTTATGCTCTTTTCTACACTTCACGTCGGAACTATTAACGGCCGGGCCTATGAATTCAAGCCCAAGCCCGGCCCAGGCCCACGGCTTCGAGCCCGAGCCTGGCCCAGGCCCGCGGCACTGAGCCCGGGCCCGGCCCGGGCCCGCCTATAATCGACTTCGGGCGGCCCGGCCCGGCCCGGCCCACGGGCCGAGTCGGGCCCGGGCTTTCGGGCCGGCCAGGGCCCGTGCAATGCTCTAGTGTCACTTATACCAGTTGGCCGGTGTCGTGTAAAAATTCGTCTCCACGACGTCAGATTGTCTCAGCGTCGGGCAGCGGTTGTTTCGTATTCGTTTCAGCTGCGTACATGTCTACGAGCTGGCTCGGAACATTTATTGTTTACCCCGCTTTTCGTACTGCTATAAAAGTTTCAAGCCCAAATGACTTGCTTTGCAAGTTTACAATTCTTATTTGATTTGCGTTTGACTTGTACGCTGAGCCAATTGCACACGCGGTTAATTAAAGCTATATGCAGTGAAGACCACCAGCCCTGCTGTTTCCTCAGTTATCGCATCTCAATTGCGAACGTGGCCGAAATTTTTTCGATTCTAATCAGTAAACGTGCAGGTAGGCTAAACCGACCTAAAGGGTACCAACTACCCTTATATTTAAAAAAAAAATGTACATTTGACCTAAGAGAGCATGCTGCAGTAAAAAATCGGCGGTCTTTGCGGCAAAAATAGAAGCGCTGGGGTCTGAACTCAGGCAGAGCCCGTGAAAACTCACGATTCTACCCCTGGGCTACTAAGGCGGAACAGGAAAGCCGTATTAAAAGCCGCTCATTTGAATAGAAGGGGTGTTCCAAAGTAAACAGTAAATGGCGTCAGTGGGAGTCCGTCTAGGCGGTCCGGTTTGTCAAACAGGCCAATGGGGCTGCTGCTAGTGGCCGCATCCCACCGTTCAGGGGATTTGAAAGCTGTCGTCATTACCCGTTTGACTGTTTTTAACTTGTTAATGCGTCACCGCTCTCTTGGTTGAAGGACGAGTTGAAGTTGAAGTTAGTGGAAACAAACTCAAACTGTCATATCATGCAGACTTGTTTTATGAAAACCAGACTAACAATCAGGCTGAGAACAATCTTCACGCGATTGATTAATTGTATCCTTCGCATCACCTGAGTGACGCTCGTAGTGATCTCGTTATTTTATTTGTTTTGGTAATACTGTCAACTTTATTCGGGCGGTTGTTACGTGAAATGAAATGACTATTCCTAGAAATATATCCCCAAACGTTGTAGTAGAAATTAGTGAAAACGGTTGCTCAAAAGCAACTTTTCGAGGAGCTTGACTAGGAGAGAACGGATATCAAATAAATGGGGAATTTTTGAGCCACTCGAGATTTGCAGGCGACATAGTCTTGTTAAGCGAGTCTGGAGAACAAATGCAACAGTTGCTTCAGAACCTGCTCTCAGAGAGCTTAGTCATGGGGTTAAAATGAATATGAAAAACATCACGTAATACTAAATAAATATGCTGAAGGCCACTATAACGAAAGGGGCGCAAAGGGGCGGGCTCGGCCCCCTGTCGTTTTGCTTGCCTCTTTGCGCCCTTGCCACAGTGCATTTCTTGGCTTATCTCGTCCATCCTCCACATTCATAGCGGCGCACCTCCAAAGAACACATGCATTTTCACGGAGCTACCGCGTCGTTTCAAAACGACGGCTTCTCGTTTTAGAGAATTGGGGCCCAGAGGTAAAGTTGAAGAAGGCTGTTTCACGCCTGTATCTGCAGTCGTCGAACATACAGGCGAATGCCTGTATGTTCGACGCGGGAATTTCGCCACCGATCTCGGCAAGATGCGTGGCCAGTGTCGTCTGCACGCGTGCATAAGGCGAACATTCCTTGTTTTGTTTTTTTCATTGTAGTCAAGGCTCCCGTGAGGGAGCCGGGATATTAAACATGCTTTGTTATTGACACTGTGGTCGGTGTCCTGGCCTTTTATTTATGCAAATGCTTCCCGACCGGACGACCTTCCGTAAGACCCGTGACTTCAAGTTAAAGGAAACGTGGTACATCAATGAATGGTCCTTGATCATACAAACGTTAGGTCGTGCTCTTACAGTAAATATAGAGTTCTCGATTATACAGTGTTTCCTAATGAATTTTTGAAATTAATGTCCATCTATGGGAACTCCCATAACATGGTTTCTAGGCTGCGGACCAGTTGGCTCGTGAAGCGACATCGTGCACTCGTCTTCTGAAGGTGGCTCCAGATGAACGGCGCATTTTAAAAACAATCATACAAGATCATTTCCGCTCTCTTTGGCGACCACAACATCGACCTTGTGTCACAAAAGGAATGAAGAGGACAGAGGCAACCTTACTGTTCCGCATCCGGACCAACTCAGCGCGGACACCGGCGTGGCTCCATAAGCTGAACATTATCGCTTCACCTCTGTGTGGAACGTGTGGTGCTACAGGCGACATCGGTCATTTTATTATGGACTGCCGAGAGCATGCGGAGGAGCGGTTAGCTTTGTTTAAAGAACTGCGACGGATGGCCGCTCCGCATGCCTCTTTGAACGATTTAATTTTCCCGGAAGGCCATTGGATCACGAGGAGGGACATCTTTCGTTTGATCCTGCAATTTTTACGTGTCACAAGCCTCAGCGAGTCATGGTGAATTCCCGCGCATAGCGGTAAAAAGGTGCTGATCGGGTGAGCAATTGCCGGCATACCACGCAAGGCTAGGTCCACCCGTCAATAAACATCATCACCACCACCACCACCATCACACGTAGTTAGCAAGGGCAGTTTCCAAATGTGTACATGATTGTTCACCTTTGCCAGTCATGCGGCCGGGTAATTCCATTTCAGATGTGTGTGGTGTGTGTACGGGTGGTTCGTGTAAAATTTGGTAGCATTGAACAATGGCAACCTTATACATGTGTCCCAGAGGAAATACACCAAGGAGGAGAAATAAATTATTCTTGCAACGGATGTTATTAAAACGGTTCATGGCATACGGCGAAGCATTAAGTGATGGGACGTTAAAGAAGGTAAGCTAAGGCCAGATTTCATGTCTGCTATGCTTTGTGTGCGGCTCTAGTGACAATGTACCCAAGGAAGTTGATTATTTTGTGCCATTGAAAGGATTACATAATATGGTTATCATGACGAGGATAACGAATCATTGATGGAGCAGATATAAATTAATCGCGCATCAATGTACAGTCGAATCCCGCTAATTCAATCTTGAAAAATTCGAATTTTCTCTTCATTCGAGTACACATGGCCCAGCAAGCAGCCATACCTTGCTATTGAGGACAAACTTGTGATTTTCAAAGCGAAAGTCCCGCGTTGGTCAGTTCGACCAGCAACGGACCGGCAGAGAGTGTTTTGTCTTACTAGCAACGTCGCAGAGCAGCATTGAACATCAGATCATTACCCTGAGCGTGGTGAAGCCCTTTGAGAGAGAGAGAGAGAGAGAGAGAGAGATCAAACTTTATTTAAAGCGGCCCATGTCCGGGCTGCCGAAAATCGGGTTCTCGTGGGCCTGGAATGCGCTCAGGAGGGTATTTCGCAGGTGTCAGGGCCCCGCACGTGGGCAATGTGCCGGGCGAGGCGAGGCCAAAGGATGGGGCGAAGATCAGTTGGAATTTTACTTTCCGCCGGCCGGTGTTCCTTGGGTCAATGGAGATCTAAAATGCAGTTTTTTTTTTCATCACGCTGATGGAATGAATAGCCCGTCTAAAACAATCTAAACAATCTAAAATGCAGTTTTTTTTTCATCACGCTGATGGAATGAATAGTCCGTGTTACATTAGCAGTAGAATCCAATATCTTTAAAACAACAAGTAATGGAATGAAGGGTGTGCTATTAAAGGCAAATGCATACAACATACACCCTTATTTTAATTGAAAGAGCTAGCCTTCCCTTCCGATCCCGAAGAGTTGTTGCTTTTTTCCTTTATGATAGATGACAAATATTAAAGAACTTCTAATTTCGCGCTACACGCCCACAGAGACTTCCTTAGCGAGGTAACAAGGATACAGAAATCATTGCGCTAACTGCTAGCTGGAATTCAAGCCATTACATCGAACGGAACCAGGAGCTCCACTTCAATCGCGCACTCTGGTTTCTCACCGTATAGCTTAATTTGGCGGAGGGGACCAGTGGCACAAGCACATGTGACGTCACAATGACATTGCGAGAAAATCGCTGGCGAGTCGCCCTACTTTCATCTGTTTTCGTTATCATATATCTAAATTGTTTAAAGTGTGCGCTAAAATTGGCATTATTGTTCTCCGGGTCAATTTTCGGAATGAACCAGTCTTATAGTATTGTATTCATGGTCCCTTGAAGTACTAGGCTGGAAGACGTGGATTGTTGCCCACTACCAGCATCTGCCGGACACGCTTTACGTCGATGCATCCCCATACCCCAACCGATCGACTTACGCCGTCGCGACTGTAGATAGTCAAAAACGTACCGTCGCCACTGCCTCCACGCGAGCCTCAACACAAACTGAAGCGGAAGAGATAGCCATTGCGCTGTCCCTTACCTCCACTCGTCGCGACTACGTGGCAGTAATCACGGACTCGCAGGAAGCCTGCCGACACCTTCAAAAAGGTCTATTCCCTCGCACTGCCCTACGCATCATCGAACACTTTACTTACCTCCCCGAGGAGTGCCACATTTTATGGACCCCTGGCCATTGTGGGTTGCTCGGCAATGGAGCGGCGCACGACGCGGCCTGAGAAGTGGTACACCGGGCCATTGCCCCCAAACCCCCTCCTACCACCCTGGATGCCCACCCCCTACTCACCTACAATGACATACTCACACACTACAAGCTCTCTCGTCACACCTTCCCTCCACCTCACCCGTCTCTAACAAAAGCCGATGAAATCACTCTCCGTCAACTTCAAACCCGGATCTTCCCTCACAATACACTTTGGCATTTGATTTTCCCCACGTCTCACTCACCACAGTGCAAGTTTTGCCCCGAAAGGGGTACACTGTATCACATCGTATGGGAATGCTCCCACACACCCGACCTCCCTCCCAATCCCCACCCCTCCCCTTCACAGTGGGCGGCGCAGCTGTCCAGCTCTGAACCCGGCTCCCAGCTTAACCTGGTGAGACGGGCCCGGACTGCCAGCCAGAGCCAGTGACTCCTGGACTAAGGAGTCTCCCCACTGGTCTGCCTCCACACATGGAGTCGGATTGGGCCTCAATAAAAGTTTATTCCTCCTCCTCCTCCTCCTTGCCTAGAAAGTTACATTTCTTAGTATACAATTCCATTATCCATAGGTTCCCCTGTGAAGAAACAAAATTCAGGTCCCGATGAATTGCCGGTGACATCACCATAAATTATTTCCAGGAAAATCCCAGTCGTCTGCGAACAAATGAATGTAAGAAGCAATGCATGAAGTCATGGCACAGAACCTTTGGTTGCAGCCGAGTACACGAGGCTTGACTCAGAAGTTGGGATGTTAGCTGTAGCAAAAAAAAAAAAAAAATGGTGGCGATTATCGCATCCGAGCCATGTCTGTTGTTTGGAGTCTACGTGAAGTTCGTTTAGCATATAAACTCGAAATTCGTAGAATGCTTTATCAAATGCCTTGTTCTAGTGTTTATAACAACAACAAAGCAGCTGATTAACTCAACCACTGGGATAAATGATCAAAACTGACATTTAGTTTGTGCAGGAACGTCACAAGTTGTGTTGCATTTAAAAAAAAATCAAGAATTCAAGGCCATTCCGCGCTGCCACTGTAGATGAACAGCGGAGCTATAGTCATTTTCACTTAGTAACGACGGTCACAATGGTTTCATTATCAACATGTGATATACACTGATCGCCATACTTGCAGCTGCAGCCGCATTTTTCGGACAATGTCAAGTCGATGCATGCACGCCGCAGGGTGTTCGGCTGGGCCGGATCGGTTTGGAAGCGCAAGCCAACCGTTTCCAACATGAAAAGCGTGCACTGATCATTAACGACTCCAACGTTGTGTAGAGACCCCTCCAGCGTCATTGACGTACGGGTACGTTTCGCACTCTCCTTTCAAAAATGCACGCCGAAACGCAAAGATGCCAGGCTTGGTAGAATCATTCGATTTCCCTGAAATCTCGATTTCTTAACGCGATATCGTTATTAGGCTAATTTATCAATTTTCTCCGTTCTTCTTCGCGATTACGACCACAGGGGTAGCACCATTGTAACTAACCCGAGAACAGCCTGAGGAACCTGAGCAGGGGCAGATTATTCGTGGTTCAAAGGGTTCAAATGTACCGGGCCACCAGGCCTTAGCACCCCCCCTCCTCCGAGGACTGGAAAAAAAAGGCAAACTTCGTGGTTTGGGTCGACGAGAAATTTCACCCTCCTGCTGACTTCCCCTGATGGAAACAGAGATTATCTGTTTCAATAATTAATGCTTCGAAAAGGCTGTTCGTTCCATAATGTGCATAATCCTGAAGTCAGCTCACAGTTCTTCTGTATAAGGTAAAAACTTTGCAGTCGCCCGAAACCCTGCATCGCGTAGAGCGACGGAGCTGATCCAGCTGACGGACAGCCGGACTGAGATTTGTTGGAAGGTCGATGTTTAAGATCTCATCAACAAACTGTTACAGCAAAGGCAGAAGAACTCTCGTAGAAACTTACATCGCTTTTTTTTTTTTTCTATTCCTGAAAGATGAATAAAAAGAGAAAACGTGGTAATACGTATACACGCCCCATTTCAAGCTTGAATTCCAGCGAAACGCATAACCTATTTTTTACACTGTGTTGAAGTAGAAAATTCTTGTAAAATTGCAAATTTATTCCGCAACTTAATAGCAGAAAAGGCGCCTGCAATATGAGTTTGTTGCCTTCTTTTATAGCAGTGGATATTTCCTGAGCAAATTTAAATGTATTACCTGTTTAAAGTGAGCTATCTGTGCATTAATGAAAATATGAATGAATGTTTATTCTAGAGTCTTATAAAAACATTTTTGTAAAAGTTTGGTACCGATCTCGTTTTCAGTATGCGCCACCTTTTGCAGAAGATTTAGTTCCCCAAACCAGATCTAAAAAAGGAAATTCATTCATTCAGCCACCCGCATTAAGAAAACATTGCAATAATAAATGAGTCGGCATGTACAATATATATAATATCACTGTTTAAACGGAAATGCTGCCTAAGGGGAGCCTAAATTTCTCTTACTGTATGAAATCAGAAATACCCAAACATCTGGCAGCGTATTTACTGTAGGGATGAGCCAACAGTTTCTGAATAAGGTCCACCTGTCTACTTCGGCAGTGCTCACACGCAGACAACCAAAGCGTGCGCTGCCGAATTACTGAATTGCGCTTCCTAGTTTTCAAAGAAAGCTGTTGTCTATTTAAACAAGGGTAAAGGGCCCTAAAGGTTAAGACGAATGGAGGAAACACACACGACACTTAAACTGCACTTCTGAGTGTCGTGTGTATTTCTTCCTTTCGTCTTAACGTCTAGCGCAGTTTACCCTTATTTCAGTATGAACCCGACATGAACCTAGCCCAACAAATATTAATGATGTCTATGTCTTTTCGTTTCCTGGTATAGTTTAATTCCGATGACGATCTCTCCACGACCAATATTAATGCTGTCTATGTCTTTTCGTCTCCTCGCATAGTTCAATTCCGATGACGATATTGTTACGCCCAGGAGGGATTTCTTCAGGCAACAGCGCAGTGTCCGAAGGCAGGGGAAAGTCGAGCACCGTTGAGCACGACGCGAGCAGAGATCCGGCTTCTTCTTTCTCTTTTCAGAGAGCCCAGCTCCCGCATCCTCTTCCTTTTCTTCAGCTAAGCCAAACCACGTGGCCAAGCCAACGTAGCAGAATTGGTTTAGCGTTACAATATCTTCACGTGCTCTGCGAGAAAGTAGACGCCTAGGTGATGTTCATAAACACTCAGTAGATTCTACGAGTAAATACGCCATGTGTTCTTTGTAGTGAATTCTAAAAAGTGTAAGTTTCAAGAATAACGAAAGGGTAGGGTAGGAGGGGGAGGGGCCTCCCTTGTTTTTTTTTTAACCGGGCCCTAAGCATTGTTAATCCGACCGCGAACCTGATCACTTCTGAATGAAAATAAAGCATTAATGTTGAATTGAACGCCTTAGACGCTTTGATACCGACGTTCCCGAACGGCTTCGTCATCTTGCTGCTTGGTAAGACTTGCTTCGCGATCCGCTTCCGCCGTGCACTTTCTAATAGCTTCGACCTGTTTCCTACGCGTTGAGCCGCTGCCCGTTCTACTCCACTGTGGGGTTACAGCGCGTGTTGTGGAACACCTCGAGCTATACAACGCCTCGTGCTTTAGAGGCACGTGGAGCCTCGGGAGTTTTAGCCCAGCAAGCAAGCACCCAAACAAACAAACAAACAAACAAACAAACAAACAAACAAACACAAGCGTCTCTCTCTATGGAACCCTTCGGGCTGCAAAGATGCGGGGATAAAGTTGGCTTTGCCGCAAGGCGTTTTGATGTAAGGGCAGCGAAAAATGTATGGAAATCTAACCTAATACAGCTCCTCTCTAAGAAAGTGTTTTGAAAACCATGTTGTGAATAATTTAAAATTCGTAACATTTAGCAAAGCGAGGAGATTTGAAACAAATTATTTTTAAGGGTTTTTCACAACTAGTACGCAATATAGGTCAGCAGCCAATTCTACTAAGCAAAACGGGGGAGTACTTAAGTGTGGAGGGCTTGCTATTCCACTCGTAGCGCTGAATAGTCCTGCCCGTTTCCAATTCAGCTGGAGGAGTACTTTCGTAAAGAATGGCTCAGGTTTAGCACTTGTAAACCTAATTATCACGACCGGAAGGTCTGTTTGGCTTGATTTCGCGAAGACTTTGTACACTGTGTTTCAGGAAAGTTCAGCGCTTAAAAAAAAAAAAAAAAAAAAAAACTTCTTTCCAACGTGCTACTCTGGCCTTTCTCTGCTTCGGTGTTTCAGCAGCCAACTTTGCCTTTGCTTGAGATATCGCAGCCTGCCGTCTGGCTATATCTATTAGATGATTGGATTGATTCAGCCTGCCGCTTGCGCAGAAGCGAAAGCGCAGACGGTCCAGCCGGTGTTCACAGCTCCGGCGAAGCAGCCGTTAAGCCCTTTCCCATAGGGCATTACAGAAGCTGCGTGCAGTGGCTACCAGGTCATTCTGATATAACGAGCAACATCGCCTCCGATGCGGCCGCCAGAGAAGCCCGCGACCTAAACCACACCGTTGGAATCCCGTTTTCCAACGAGGATAGCAAAACAGCTGCAATTGACCTAGGATGAAAACTCCAGCTGACGGCTTGGCAGGATCCTCTGAGAAGGTATGCACCTCTCCATGTGATAGACCGTAAGTGCGATTTCCGGCATCCGCGGTGTCTGCCCAAGCGCACTGAAGGCGCGCTACACCGGCTGCGACTTTACGTTGCATACACCCGAAGCTTCCCGTTTAAGCTGGGGTGGGTGGAGTCGCCATTGTGTGCAGTGGGCTCTACTGTTGAAACGATTAGGCACATTTTAAGTCACCGACCGCGAGAGAGAGAGAGAGAACAAACTTTATTTAGCATTCTAGAGCCGTTTAGGCGCTTGATGGGGTGGTGCCCTCTTCTAGGGCCCCATATGTTTCCAGGTACTCCTGTCCTCTGGTGATCAGCGCGATCTGTTCTTCCAGGGCAGGGCTGGACAACAAGGTCTCCCATCGCTCAGGGTTAATGTGAGGGGAGGGGGGGAGGGGCGGAGGGGTAAACTTGGGAAAATTGCACTCTCCTATTATGTGCTGGAGTGTGCCCAGTTGTCTGCAGTTGGGACACTCTTTCTCATATCTATCCGGGTAGAACTTGTTTCGGAGGTAAGGGTGGGGGAACGACCCGGCTTGGATCTGTCTGTATATGACTTTCTGCGCTCTGCTTAGAGAATGGTGTGGTTCAGGATATCGCTTCCTCCCGTCTTTATAGTGATTGACTATGTCCCTGTAGCTCGTTATGGGTAGCTGTTCCTGCCCCTCTGCCCGGCTGATTAGTTCTCGGGCCTGTTGGTGGGCAAATTCATTGCCCTCCTCTCTTAGCTACCTTTCTCTTGGTACTATCCTCCGATTTCTCGGTTCTGTCGCGTGCCTCCATGCGCTCCATGAGCGCTTTAATCTGTTGGTTTTGTTGTGCTATAAGCTTCTTAAGCTCGGCACATTCATTTTTAAGTTCAGAGCATTCTTTGCAATTGCTACTGAGAGGGGAGGGGGTGAGAGGGGGGAATTCTTTGTCGTTGCTGTGAGCGACAGAAGACCCAGTTGCCCAACCCACCTTTTTTCCGGCGATCCGCTTCGGCGTACTGCTCCTAGTCTTCGACCTCGAGCGTGACTCGCGCCTGCGAGCCTTGGTGTCGGCGCCTGGCGATGACGTCCTCGAACCTGGTCTCGAGGCGCAGCTATTGCTCCGTCTTCTTTCTCTCCCCCTGGAGAGTGAGCGCCGCCTCTAGCGCCTCTTGGTGAGGGGGCGACGACTTCCGCGCAGCTGGCGTCTCCTCTCGA
Organism: Haemaphysalis longicornis; assembly: GCF_048455015.1. Taxonomy (NCBI): domain Eukaryota; kingdom Metazoa; phylum Arthropoda; class Arachnida; order Ixodida; family Ixodidae; genus Haemaphysalis; species Haemaphysalis longicornis. Next base: position 167,797,615 of record NW_027526203.1, read on the forward strand.
TTTGGCGGTGGCTGACCTTTGGCGCTCCCATCTTCGCTTACGCACGACGTATGGGGTCTTGTATCGGGCCTTGCATACTTTGTCTGCTGTGAGGTGGTCTCCTCCACGACCGCGATATGCTAGTCAACGGGCAATAGCATCAAAGGCACTTGTGCGACACCGACGTGGAAGTGCTCTAGATCTTTCACACTTCCTCGGACCCTGGCGAATTGACGACGAGGCAGTGCTGGGAATGCTTACTTTTCTTGCTGAAACCGGGCTCGAAGAGGTCCTGTGAGCCCTCTGAACATATACATTATATATGAGTGTACATCTCCCCTCCTCCACCCCCACCCCCGCCACTTTTTCTTCTTTTCTTTTTTTATTTCTTGTCTTTTTTTCTCTCTCTCTCTATTTCCCCCTCTCACCTCACTGTATTCACCCCATCTGGAGTAGCAAGCCCTACCGTTAGTGGGGCTGACCTCTTCAGCTTTCATTAAAGGGGCCCTAACAGGGTTTCAAAGGTTGCGATTAACGTCCTGCCGCAAAAATGTTTTAAACGCGTTGAGTATTAGACGAGTTATCGTTCATTAAAAATGGCCCGCAATAAGGCCTGTAGCATTTACCCTCTCACCGCGTCTCCAAAGCACCGTGGAATGTGTGACGTCACCGACCAGGTGCAAGGCCACCTAGAGAAACAGGGCTGGTTCAAGATGCACGCAGCCATTGGCTCCGCTCGGCGGTGCGTCACACTTTTTTTTTAGCACCCGTGGCGCAGGCTCCTCTACATGCCGAGTGAGGCCGGTCGGCCCGCTCGAACCACCCGGCAACTGCGCCGCGCTCCTCGCGTCGATCGGCCGTGGTCGCGTCGGCACGTCAGTGACGAGCCTTTGAAGGCCAGAAATGGGGGCCCCAAACACAACATGCTCGCTTACGACAGTAATTGAAGATTTACAGCGACGACTAGCGACACGCTATAGCGTTTCCGCATGCGGCGAACAGGTCCATCCGAGGCCCAGACGCTCGGAAAAGGCTTAGCATTGCCGTAGTTATGCAGTCACCGCTTTACGATGCCGCGCCGACGACGACCACCAGCGCAATCTTTCACTGCACTATCACCCCCTCTCACGCATTTATAAACTGATTTTCAGCAATTGTCCCGCTCTGGCGGGCGGTGGCAAGCTTTAGCTGCTGCGGTGTATGCCGTATCGGGCATCCACCGCAGAGTGGGCTCCTTGTCGACTGTGCAGGCAGATGCTTGCCGCGGTGGCGCGTGTACCGGCGTTTCCGCCTGCAGGGACTATCCGTGTCTTTCAGCGTTATTCATACCTTGTAAACGATGCGCTATATCTACAAACTCAGTTAAGCTCGTGCAAACTCAGCTACGCTCTCTGCGTGCAACACTGTAGGGGCTACACTGTTGTCAACAGTCCACCCACTGAACACACCTAACTAGAACCACTAAATAAGCTACGCTTCAGAGTAACGGCACTGCCGCTTGGCGGCAGCCATTTTGGTGTCTGCCAGCTTTATGCCGCCCTATTGCGGCTGACATTGACGGGCGGAATTGGTCCGGGCGCTGTTAGGCAACCAAGACAGCTGTGTCTAATTTTTGAAGATTTAGAGACAGCGCGCCGGTGCGATAGGGTCAGCCTCGGTTACGCTAGCGTAGCTTATTTAGTAGTTCTAGGAATAGAGCCACTAACTAAACTATGCTTTTTAAGTGGCTATATATAGGTTACGCTAAGCCACTGTCGTTCTTTCCCAGCGGGAAGAGATGCAGGCGTTTTCCACCTTCCCGCCGGTTGAAACAGCCCAGTACAGAGCAGCACGGCGTCGCTACTCTCTCTGGGGGCTTAAAAACTCACTCCCAACGTGTCATACAGCCCCACGACGCTCCGAAAATCACGACTTATCGAAGTGTGCGCGCTCGGCAACACAGAGGCACCAAAATGTCAGCGCCCATGGGCCCGGGGTAAACAAATGTCTCGTGACGCGGTTCGACCAATGGCCGCTGTCGGCGGCATACAACAATGAAAGAAAAGAGTGCCGATACTCTGAAACCTGATCTAGTGGTTCTACGGCTAACTTACCGTGAAGGGGGCCTTGGAAGGACATTTCCGTCTCCCCTCTCGGCAGGTGGAAGCACAAGGCCCCGGCGTTTATTGTTGCTTTCCTTCACGGTGCGTTAGGCTCCCTCAGTGGGCGGACTAACAATGTAGCCTCCACAGTACTGTACGCAGCTTCTGAAACGAACTATAGTCGCGTGGTGCCACAGCGGCTCCGCTCCGAGAGGCGAGGCAGCTGCCACGCCTCTCCGCAGCGGATCACGTGGTGTGTGACGTAACACCTACCACACTTGTGCTCCGGCGGCTCAAGGTCATTGAGACACGATGAATGACCATGGGAGGCACGGCTTCGTCGAAGTTTCGCTGTAAGCACTTGTCAAAACTTCTTGGAATTATAACAGAGGAGTAGCAGCAAACGTTTTTTTCAGAACTTTGGTGTAATTTGTTCGCAACTGGCCAAAGAAAAAATGTTCGTGTATTAAATGTTTTCCTCTCTAGTGTGTAAATAATTATTGGGGACTAATGGATAGTCTTCGTATCACTTATTGGCTGCAGGCACGCTCATTGTCGAACAAAGGTTCCTATTTAATACTGCAAGGTTTTCAAGGGCATATGCTAGAAGCAACAACATTATTAGAATAGTTAATAATGGTCAACAAACCGCTGCCTGTTTGGTCTATGACAGGTTGTAGCTTTTTTCGATGACTGCAAATCATGAATGGCAGACTATATGCCTTTGTAAATTCATTAGGACATATTTATCACTATTGCAGTGAGCGTGGTTGTGGTATAGCTTTTTCATTTGGTACGAGTGTGGTCTTTTTCTTTTTTTAGATAAATATCATGTTTTTGGATCAGTAAGCGCTTCCGTAAAAGTTGGTGGAGCCAGCTTGGACACATTTATTGGGTAATTTTTTGCCGGCCGGTTCGTAACGGTCTCCAGAATTCTTTTGATGAAAATACCGACACACAATTTCATGCTAATGTCCGCATCACACACCCGTACTTGAGTTTGTGCCGTTAGCAGATATATTGCTCTCTATGTTTTGCGATGACCGTACAGTTCTTACATGCTCAGTCTAATGAGAATTTTGACTTGCGAAATGTTTGAAACGTTAACGTACCTTTGTTATTGCAGTTATTCTGTCGTGTTGGCTATCGCAGAAATGTAAACGGATTTCAAAGCGACCAAGGCACCCTACCGCGTGGTCGTTCTTTCTAAATTCGCTCGTGACGAATTACGAAGCTGCAACTCCAATGTGACATAATACACTAGACTTTATAATTCTGCATTAGGTTGAAACGTATCCGTGAACCACACCGATTCCTCGCTGAAATATCAGATAGCAATTTGGCAATATTCGACGCCGGCCTCGGTACCGATAGCCGTTGACCAGGGCCTGCCCTATTCGCGTTTTGAAAATGACCACCTCCCGCCACGCTTTCGTACGGCGCTCCAGAGATGGCGCCACTGCGTCCCTCGGAGAACCGTCCACCGCTCGCTCCCCCTTGTCTGTTTGGATGTGCGCGAGAAGTCTCATCATCGGGATGTGAGCGAGGTGCAAAGCCCGGTAGCACAAGGGCGTCCGCCGCCGGCGTTCGCCCCGTGACCCGTTCGCTATTGGGTAGGCGCGGCCGCACAGGCACAAACGCTCTCTCGGGCGCACGGGCCATGCCCCTTTTCGTGATTATTTTTCTTCCCACATTGCGGCACGATTCCGGCGGCTGGAGAAGGCGCGCGTGTTTCCACGGTGCCGCAAACCGGGAGCGACGTCGTGGGCCGGACCTTCATGCCAGTCCGGAGCACGCAGAAGCCTCGCCGCCGTTGCGGCCAGAGCGGTTTCCTCCTGACAGACGAACGCGCCTAAGTACACGGTGCCGGGCAATGATAGAGCGTGCCGCCACGGGGACAACGGCGGCACTTCACCCCGCTCTACTACTCTCCTCCACGACACACGGCGGTCCCACAGCCGTGCGCGCCTCGCGCCACAGTTGCGTGCAGCGAGTGAGAAACGCCCGGTTTCCGGAACAGGACTGCTTCTGCGGGCGCTGGGTTCTCTCCTTAATATACAACTTGCATGGAGAAAAGAACCCGTCGCGGTTTCCGGAAAGATCTGAAAATTGAGCGAGACAGACCGACGTCCTGCATTGCGTCTTACGAGTATGCGCCGATATACAAGGTGTTCGTTTACTTGAAAGGCTGTCTTCAAAGCATGGGCGGTGACTGCGATACGTCCGTCAGTACACGGAAGCTCTCATCACCGTCAAGAAACCCTATGCTTTCTTTTTTAGTCTTTGTAGACGAATGGCTTTGCTATATGGTGTTTTCTTCGCTCAAATTATCAGGCATGAGTCATCCTCTAGGAAGAAGTGCGCGGGTCATTTCCCCTAATCAGATGCCCCATAGGCTGCCCAAGTCACGAAGACAAGCAGTTTTGCTTTATAGAAAGGCAATGTAAATGCTCAAATTCAGAAATTTTGGGGTCTTTGCGCGCCAAAGCTGCACTTGCAGTCATGAGGCGCGCCGTAGATGGCTCCAGATTAATTTCGACTGACTGGGGAGCATTAAATGGCGTCAAAATCTCTGCACGGGGCTAATCATTACAACGGCAGGCGGGGCCGGGATCACACCCGCGTCCCCGTACACGGCAGCAAGGCTCGTTAGCCACTTAGCCACCCTGTGGTGCGCAACGTAATTGTGTTGCATGATTAGATGCAAAGTAAACGTTGTCGACCCTTGATGGTTTTCTTGAGACAAGTTGGCCCAAGCATGTCTTTTTACGCCGTTTTTAACCCGCGTTCTATAAGAACACGTATCATATAACGCGCTTCCGTTAAGACAGCTCTGCATAACTGTCTTGCGTCTTCCTGATAAGCCGCTCGGTCGTCAATTTACACTGCAGTTAAAAAAAAATAGATCTTCGTTCACTACAAGTCTCCGAGTTCACGGCTTCTATCGGGAAAGGGCCCAGATTCCGTAAACGTTTATAAGTCGCCTTGGAGAAAACTCGTGTTCACGAAAATTATGTTGCGAAGCTGCAGCTATGACCGTAAATAATTTGGTCTCATTGATCATCACCGAGAATCAGTAGTCCCGTTTTAAAATGAGCGATATGAAGACGCCACTTGTACAGCCATTCCATCACGAAATGGGACTGGAGAAAATGTTGTTAACAGCGTTTTAGACAGCCGCCCAGAAGGCTGCGAGTCCTTCCTACTCCCGGTGGTTGTCAAACGTATACGAGGCATGAAATTACGATCAGTTTGCATGCATCGCGATTAATCATGCTTCGGCATAATTAAACTTAGCATACTTCTGAATTGCGTAAATAACGTTTTTTTTTTATCACAGCGTCAAAGTGCCCCCGATTTCGTATACCTTACATATGCTTGCTCATATGCTTGCTCACATGATTCGCCCTCTCGTTTAGGACCCGTTACTCATAGCAGCATTTTATACTGACCGAACCTCAGGCTATCTGGGTCTGTCCCCGTATATCTCGTATCTCTCGAACATCCCTCACTCGTATGTCTTCCGGACTTTTATATATGTCCTTTGTTTCTAAGAACAAGCTGCATGCTATTTGCCCCCTGCTTCGTTATGCTCCACCGTACCTTGCCAATGAAACCATGAAACGATTGTTGAACTGAAATTTAAATACACCTACTGAAGCGTGCCGAAGCCAATGCGTGGGCGTTCCACCATTTAATACTTTTTCGTATTTAATTAATGTTTCAGCTCCAGCCTGCATGTGTGTCGAGTTGTTGAATGTACTAGCACCGGGGCTCACCTTTCCCCACCTATTTTACTCGTACCTTAAGCATTCCACTGTTTGCAGTTGCATAATTCTATCTGGCGTCATCTGTTTGAGCTGTTACTCCTCACGAACAATGCTCTACTACTCGCTCCCCCTTGCGCCCAGGAGTGCGCCCAGGTTTTCCTGCCCAATATCCGCGAATATACGAGCTCATGAGAAACAAAGCATCCTAGGGGCAGGAGGCCATTTTTTCGCTGCACAAAAGCGTTTATTCTACTGTTCTGATGCACACGATCACAAGCGCAATCTTTCGAGACCTTTTTTTTTCTGGCGTACGCAGTTGACCACGCCGTCTTCGCACGTCCATCTCCTGCACGGAACCGCATCAACGAGCGGCGGGAACAGGCTGGGAGGGAGAGGGGGCCGTAGCTGCGTTGTTAAAGTCGGGGGAAGCGCGGTAGCGCAGCAAACAGCAAGTGGCACCAAGTGGTCCGATCCCGATCGCACTCCTCCCCCGTTCCAAAACGCACTGCTGCCGCCGGTGTTATCCACGCCAGCGCGGCGTCGCCAAATTGGACGTGGTCCCGGCGGTGAGTCACGATCGCCATTCACGAGACGAGATGGCTTCGCGAAACGAGAGCGGTGGAAGAAAAGAACGCCGCCAAACGCGCCGCGCGCCTAATATGCGCGCCGCGGCACGGCATCGCCGGGCCAGCATAGTTTCGGCCGTCGGCGAGCGGAGATTGGCTGCGTGTACCGACGTGCAAGGACACTCTCGGCGGCGCTTGGTCCGGCCAGGCTGTCAGGTGGGCGTGCAGTAATCGGACGTTTCTCCTACTACATACATGAAAAATGAGCCGACAAATGCACGCGGAACAAAATGGAGAAATCGTAGTGTCAAGGTGGCCTGAAATTGGACAGCGTGCACGAAAATTTGATCCGTTGATGTGCGCTAGTTTCCCAGAATCTGTCCAGGTTAACATTTGAAGCGTAAGATTTTAAAAAGAAAAAGCGATGTCCCAGTGCACAGTTATCCGTAAAGGACATTGATTTAGAGAGTGGGAGGGGTGCACTTGTTGTCGCCCTTAATGAGGCTATTGTAACTGCGATATTGAAAAAGAAAATATTCAGAGCAGTAAAGTCACTGCAGAAAAAGTATCTCTTTTTGACCTTGCGAAACTCCAAACCTGCGAACTGTGAGAAATTCGGAATCGATCTTAGACGGAGGTGGCAATAATTGGTGCTAATTCTTGGATTTAAACGCCCATCGCTTTTGATAAGCAAAAAAAAAAAAAATACGGGGGTGCTTAGAAGTTGCTACGAATGTGAAGGCAAAAGCATAGTTGGACCATCTGTAAATCTGCGGTCGAACTAATTTTGCGTCCGCGCCATCACCACTCGGCCTGGCCCCTAGACAGCACCCGTAGGCACCCACCGAAGCTGGTTCTGCTCGCTCGCCATAGCCAGGAACCAGCTGTTCGCCCTCGTCCGTAGCTTCCCATGTCAAGGCGGCTCCTCTTGCACAAGCGGCAGCAGCCTCTCTCTCAGCACGCGCCCCGACGCCCTTCCTCAGAACCCTCCTCGGGCACTGTTGTTTCCCTTTCCCGGCGCACGATCCCCGGCTCGCGCTCCGATTGTCTGCGCGATTCTGTGCACCTCACAACGATTTTTAGGGGCGAAGCAACGTCGGCGTCTCCTGTAGTCGTCTCGTGTAGTCACGGCAATAAAACACCGGGACACTCGTTTTCCAATGCCTCGCGCCAGGACGCATCGGGCTTCAAAGACACCGAGGCTTTTACAGCAAAGCTGTATACGTGTACCTGAACTCTGCACGATGTACGACTTGGAAGCGCAGGAGCCTCATCAACACCGGGAGCATTAAGACGAGGGAGAAGAACCCAAGAAATGTATTATGTATATTGAGTGGGATTAGCTACGCGATTGGTGGTTGTATATAATAAATCTGCCTATGTATATAGGTGAAACAAAATCGTCTTCGTCTCTCATTGCCCATTAGCAGCGATTTTGCTGTGGGAAACACCAGCGTACACTGGAAACACCAGCGTACACTGCATGCTTCGCCCTTTCCCTAGTTTTCCCGTTAGTGAGATAGGTGTGCTAGTTAGGTGTGCCGCGTTAAAATCTCCCATGATGACTAGTGGATGAGAGGATGCAATGTGCTTTGCTTGTTTGATGACATCAGAAAGGTTACTTTCTTGGTCTCTGGGGCGGCCATATATGTTTAACACGTGTAAGCTCTGTGCCACTATAACTTTACTCGGTACGATTTCTGCGAGTATTCCAATGTTCTCCTATTGCTGAAGTGGATGCTGTATGGTTGTGAGTCGGTTGCTTATTAGCGTGGAGCGAGAACTCGTGGGTCCATCTTCATAGGTGATGAAGCCAGGAAGTATCGCACGGTGGTTTGTTGCCTGAAGTGTAATGATATGAAGTGAATCCTCCGTGGTGGCAAAGTACTGATCTAGTGAGCTATGCTTGTTCTTGTAGCCTCTACAGCTCCATTGCCGTATGGCCAGCTTTGATTCCTGCTGAGGAGTGCGCCTATTCTTGGGATGTACCATCTTGAGAGGTGGCGTCGTCTGTCAGGGTTGATGGCCAACACCGAGTTATACGAGCTGTGGGAGGCAGCTCTGGCTAGCTGCGACTCTTGGGTTAAGAAGTATCTAATCTTTAGGGCCTAGACTGGGGCAGAGGGAACAGGGGACCTGGAAGGAGGGAACCTACCCTAGCCCAATCAAGACCTTTCATTTCAAACAATCATTTCATCTCTCTCTCTCTCTCTCTCTCTCTCTCTGCTGTAAGGCTTGAGGTCTCGGCGAGAGGGACGAGCAGTGATTGCCTGCCCCTGTCCTTCTAATTTATCTAACCGTTGTGCGATTTGTTTTAATATGACCATCATTTGCTTTACGGTTTCAGCGATTCTGGTATTTTCTTGTGCCAGCGGAAATTCTGTCATACTGGCGGGTTGAGAAGTTGAACGGGGAGTGGGTATTGGGCGGGCTTGGTGGGGTGGATTCAGGTTTTTTTGCGTTTTCCTGGCGTAGGATTTATCCCTTGCCTTCTTTCTGTCTTGAGGGCGAGCAGCTCATTATGGAATTGTCTGTTTTCTTCAAGTTGTTTAATCTCGGCAAGAAAGTGAGCGTTTATTCGTTTTGGCTCCGCCAGCTCGTCACGTTTGGGGGGATTGGGAGGAGGCGGAGGAGGGGTCTCAGCACGTGGAGAGAGCATGTGAGCCCAGCTCACCTGCACTGCCATGGCGTCTTCAGCGGATCTTCACTTGGCGGTGGGTGTTCTCCCTCGAGACCTGGACCAGGATTTGGTCTTGCTTCTCTCCCCGGAGGGCCCTCGGGACCTGGAGCGGGATCTTGACTCCCGGCTTGTGCGGCGACCCTTGGTGACCTGGCGTTGCTTTTTCCTCCGACTGACTGGTGGAAGACTTCGTTTCGGGCACTCCCTGCTGGCCGTGACGTGTTCCCCGCCGCAGAGTGCACACTTGGTCTGGCATTGGTGCCGAACGTCCGTTTGCCTCAACAGGCAACAGCGGTTGCAGTGGGCGTCTGTGAGGAGGAGGAGGATAAACTTTATTGGCAGCAGTGTAATGTGGTGTGGGGCCCTCAGTCCAGGACTCCATTGGAGACCCCTGCCGCCACGGCCCTTTCCACCCGCCTAAGCTGGGAATCGAGACAGGAGCTGGACAGCTCCTCCTCCCACTGCTCACGGGAAGGGTGCGCTATTTTTTTAATTTTGGGGTTTGCGAAACACTCCTATAACATATGGTACAGGGTGCCCGGGGCAGCGCAAAATTTGCACAGCGGGAAGTACTGCGTTGGATGAAGACAGTGAAGTTTTGTCGGATGAGGAAAGGTATTTGTTTGGAGGAGCCGGAGGCAGTGCTCCTGCCCTTTGGTTAGAGATTCATGAGCGGGCGGATAGGTAATTCTTTGGCACTGATAGTACCCCGTTATGTCTTGATATGTAACCAAAGGACACGCAGTCTCTAACCTAACACCCTCGTGTCGCCTGGCGGGATAGATCTCGGGCGGTGTCGTGGGCGGTCGTGTTGCCCTGGAGGGTTGAGTGGGCTGGCGTCCAAACAATCTTCCCTTTTCTTTCGGGTGGCTTTTGCTACATTATGTCCAGAGCCGCCTTGGAAATTCTAACACGAAGGAAGTGGCGGCAAGCCTGTTGCGAGTTCGTAATAACGGTATCCGCATTTGTCTGGGAGATAGCCAGAGCAATGGCCGCTTCCTCTGCCTGGGTAGTGGTTGTGAAGGGCAAGGTGGTGCTAGGGAAGTGGTTCACCGTTGAAGTAACCACGGCGGTCATGGCTTCCCTTCTGCCATAGTCGGCGGCGTCGGTGTAAACTATGCGGTCTCGGTCCCTGTGTCGTTTTTCGAGAGTGCACGCTCTTGATTCTCTCCTCCCTGCGTGGTGAGTAGGGTCCATCTTACGGGGTATAGGGGCAACTTCAATGTTTATTCTTATTTTTGGAGGTATGTCGCGTAATTGCTGGAATTTTTTTTCGGAGGATGCCATTCCCAGTCTGGTGAGGAGGCTCCTCCCGCAGTGTGTCGTGCTTAGTCGCAGACGCTGGCTGGCGAGGTGGGCCTCGACTAGTTCGGCGGCCGTGTTATGTAGGCTCAATTTCAGAAGCCTGTCAGTCTAGTTACTAATAGGGAGCGTCAGAGCATGCTTATAGGCTTTCCGGATCATGGTTTCAATCTTGGCCAAGTCGCTATTGCTTAATATAGCATAGGGAATGGCGCAGGTAATGCGTGAGATGACGAACGCCTCTACCAGACGAAGGGTATCCGCTTCCTTCATTCCCCTCGCTTTCGTGGTTATTCTTCGGAGCATGTGGGTAATTTGCACCGTTGTGTGACTGAGCCGGTTGAGAAGAATGGTGTTTGAACAGTCCTCTTGAAAAGTCATACCGAGGACTTTGCTGTCGGATGGTATGGCCGTCCAGGGTGATCTGGATGCCCGGATCTTGGACTTTTTTTCTTCTTCTCTTTCCGACCATAATAAGTTCGGACTTGTGTGGTGAGCAGGAAAGCCCGCACCTCCTTGCGTAGTCACTCTCAGCATCAGCGGCCAGCTGCAGACGGTCCTGCATCTCGCCTACCGAGCCCTTGCCTGTCCACACTAATATCGGCGGCATATAAACCGTGGTGCAGATCCGAGATGGCCCCCAGGATGGTAGGTAGGCCTATAAGGGCTATGTTAAAAAGTAGGGGAGGTAAAACCGCTCCTTGTGGTGTGCCTCTGCCACCCACGTCAATGGGACCGGAGGACAAGTCACCAAGCCTGAGGGTGGCCTTTCTATTTGATAGAAAATCTCGGTCGTAATTGTAAGTGCGTGTCCCACAGTCAAGGCTGTTCAGGTTGGTAAGAATCGCTTGGTGAGTGATGTTAAAGAAAGCCCCTTTGAGGTCCAAGGCCAGGATGGCTTTCGGAGTGTGGCGATTGGCTTGGACCATCATATCTTCTTTTATCTGCAGGAGAATGTCCTGGGTTGAAAGGTGACGGCGAAAACCGAACATGGTTGGTGGCATCTTGTTTGTTTCTTCCAGGTAGGATTGAAGTCTGTCGAGATTGATATGCTCGAGTAGCTTCCCCACGCTAGAGGTGAGGGAGATCGGGCGGAGGTTTTTGATGTATGGCTTTGTCGCCGTTTTCGGAATTAGGCGGACCTCGGCCGTCTTCCACTCCGCGGGGAGCGTACCGTCACTCCAACAAGTATTCATAAATGCGGTTAGCGCAATCACCTAGGACGTATCAAGATTCGCGAATGCCTTGTTTGTTATTTGATCTGGGCCGGGGCTGGTGTTCCTGCGAATTTTCGCAAGTGCTGCCTTGACTTCGAAGATTTGAATGTCGCTGTCCAAATTGGGGTTGGGCTGTCCTGTGTAGTTCGGGAAGGGTTGAGTGGAAGATTTTGGTATATATCTTGTTTGCAGTTCTTGAAGGAGGTCACCCTGCGTATACCGGGGAACGAGTGCATAACAGTGGCCATTACTCTGGCGGACTCACCCTTGCTTTTTGTCGGGTCTATAAGGTACCTCAACAACCTCCATGTCTTGGAAGTACTGAGGGTCTTCCTTAACTCGTCACAAAGCGAGAGCCAATTTTCTCGACTGAGCTGCACTGCGTACCGGGCCGCTTCTTCAGTAAGCGAGGCAATGCGTTTCTTTAATTTCCGGTTATGTCGCTGTCACTTCCAACGACGAATGAGACTCCTCCGGGCCTCCGACATGTGGAGTAGCCTGGGGTATACGTGCGGGATTTGCGTCGTGAGGTGAACCTTCTCCGTTGTGGCTTTAATGTCCGCCCTGACTTCGCTGGCCCATTCATCTATACTTTCAACTTCTTTCGGGGACTGAGTCTCCCCACGCTCTAGAAATTTGCTCCAGACTGTGAGTTTCAATTCCCCGATATAAGCACTATAATCGTCCGCATGGACTACGGTGGAGAATATGTCGTGGTCACTGCCCAGGTTATCTCGAGTGTTACACCATCGAACTTCGTTAATGTTTCGAACGAGCGTGAGGTCGGGACACGTATCTCTGGTCACGCTGTTGCCCGTTCTCATAGGTACCGAAGGTTCAGTCACTAGCGGGAGATCCGCCTCCTCGATGGCGAGATTGAGTTCTGTGCCCTTGCTATTCGTGTAGCCATACCCCACAAGGGGTGCGTGGCATTAAAGTCCCCGACCACAATGAGCGGGTTACCTGCCGATTTGGTGACCGCCTGTTTAATAATAGAATGGATTTCAGACTTCTCGTGCTTTGGTCTGCAGTACATGTTTAGTATGAAGAGATTGTTGGCCTTTTCCACTTTTCTCCGTCTCAGTTCTAACAAGATTAGTACTTGCTCTTGCTGAATTAGGGAGTGTTGAATCGCAGTTATGCTTTTTCATATGAGGGTGCTTGAATTATGCCTTTCGGTGTCCCCGTGTGTCACATAGCCCGGGAGCTTTGCTGGAACGTTTGTCTGTTGAAGTTCAATGACATCAGGCATTCCGCAGCCGAACCCCATGTACTGCATGAGAGATGCGATTTTGGGTTTTATGCTCCTGCAGTTCCATTTCCACAGTATTAGCTCCTGCTTCCTCTTGCGTTCATTTGCCATGGTTGGCGATGTCGGAGTTGTCCTGAGTTTCGCGCGACCATCACTGCAAGAAACTCTGGGCGTCTGTGAAAGTGTTAGGCATCGGATCTGTGACCTGTTTAGCGGCACAAATGGGAGTGGGTCCGCTTGTATTCTAAGCTGGGTAACCCTTAATAGAGGTATACATTTTCGAATTTTTGTAACCTATAATTTATAAGGTACAAAAGTAACCTATATCTCAGTAACCTTTATATAAGTATACACGTAAGGGTTACTGAGTTATAGGTTACTTTTTAGCTTTCAGCATGTATACCTTTATGTAGGTGACATCTACCGCCGTACAAGGCCACACACCTGGAAGGTGTTTTGCTGCATATCATCGCGTTTCCGCTGACGTCGCTGTGGCGAGCCTCCGATGGCGCCTTTCGGGCGCGGTGAGCGCACGGTGCGCCAGCGGAAGACGATATGTGCAACAACGCTCTGCATTGCTCAGACTGAACTCGGAAAGCATCGAGTGTCTTTTGCACGTCCCTTCAATGAACTGCCAGTCACTATTGCGGCTGTGCAAACATTACAATAAGGTTATACTAAAATAAAAGTTACTGTTATAATTAGTAAAATTGCGGCACCATAAAGCTCGAAAATATTCTCGTAATATACCTATATGCATTCATATGTATGTGCATAAGATGACCTGTTCGATAGACATTACCCAAGTTGTCCCTCAAAAATCTTTGAGAATATTGGCAACGCATGAGGCATAGAACAGGCATGACTAAATTTGATGTTGGCATCCGCTTTGTGCCGTTTCAGAAACGAGCATCACACATTGCAGGAATGAAGTTAAGCTTTAGTGAAACCACATTTCGTTAAATAAGCCAGATGAGATGTACTTGATAGCTTACTTCAAAAGGACGCGAAAGCTGTGATAATATAGCCTTAAGCCAAAGATTCTTGTGTGACAACTTGGCTCATGATGATCAAAAAGATCGTGCAATACATGCACTTATGTTTGCACATACTACGGGAGCACATTTTGAGAAGTTTGGCATGAGTATTTGAGAACATACATAGTACCAATAGTTAAGGAATGACACATAACGATTATTCCTTAAAAAGCACCAAAGCTGCGAACCACCCTAATCTTATTATTGTCCCTTAACGAGTAGTAGGCTTTTCCTATATTTATATATAGCATTTCAAGGTAGAATTCGCTTTAGTCATATATCCTTATTGTACCTGTTTAATAAACGCTGCGTGATCAACTTCGCAAACACGGCCAAATATACGGATTTTTCACCCTAATAGTTGCGCGGATGTATGCAAAGTATTCCAAAATTTCGGATTGTTTGGATACTGCCATTGAACAAATTGGGGACGAGACGAGGAAGTAGAAAGAACATTTATTATAAAATCACTGTTTCATACAAAGCAGTATTTAGGGCTATATTCGCTGCATTCTCCGTGTCACCCAGAGTCTAACTTCACACTCGGAATTCATTCGTCTTTACGAATCCATTTTACACTTCGTTCTTAGGTTTGTCATTACAATTACATCTGAGTTCTAGATTCCCACACTAAGTTGTGTTTTTTCTGCAGCACTAACAAGCTTTTTGGCGAATTGCAATCTGTCTTTTCGACGAAAATTCTCCTGGCATATAAATTTGCTGCATGATAACAAGCACTTCGGAAAATGCAAACACATACGTTTGGAATTTTATGTACTACACAAGCAGGCACGAAATCAGGGCACACTGAAGATTTTCAGAGGTCATCTGAATAACTTGTTCCCTGCTGCCGTAGATGGAGGTATATATTTGAGGGGCCGTCACTTTGATTTCCCCACCTTGCAAAGCCATCTACAGAAAATAGTAGAAAAAGAATAAAATCCAGTGCCATCATGAGCCCCAATATCAAACCACAGGCATGTGAAGCACTATAATTACATTGCATGGAAATAAAGATGCAGAATAGAGAATTGAATGAAAGGCCAGGCCATACGAGAGGTACAGTAATTGACGTAATTTCGAGTAATTTTACAGCAGTTTGTTCATCATTACACAGAGTAATATTGCACGATAGTTAAGAAGAAGCGAAGCTACTGTAATGATACCGGCCAACCCTCCCGAATTTTCATCGTGCCGTGTTCAGTTTATGTCGCCCGATGAATGAATGAATGACTTTATTTCTCGTAAAGCTTACAAAAACAATACGACGGACGATTTGGGAAAAAGTTGCTCGCAGGCAACTTGACCAGCCCAAAAGCCCGGTAGACTCACAGGGCAGCAAGACAGCGTGACGAGAAAAAAAAAGAAAAAATAGAAGAGAAGAGAAGTTAAAAAAATAATAATAATAAAAAATACAAACAAATACCACCAGTACAATGCAATCAAAAGAAATTGACATCTTTGTCATCACAGAAATAAAATACAAACAAGAATCACCAGTATAATGTAGTTAAAAAAGTTACACTTTTGTCATCACATATCGCCAGGAAAAACGCGCCAGGAAATACTCACCCAGAGCAGGCAGAAATTTTGGGCCATGATACAAAACTTGGGGGCTGCACGTACATTTGGAAAAGAGAAAAAACAACCACTTCCGCACCTTCATGTGGAATCATTGATAGTGCAGCAGGCAACACAGCGAACGTCATATCTCCCTTCCGGTACGAACAATTTTATTTTGAACCAGGCCCCCCTGTAGAAGCCGAAAAGTCTTTCATTTCAGTAAAGTGTTTTTGTCAGTGTTTTGATTCTCTGCTATAAGTAACAAGGAACCGTAGACTTACAATTTTTTTCCATCGAGTTGTGTTGTGGGTGTGGATACACCTAGAGGTTGCACCGATCTTCAAGGATCATTTCCAGGAGGTCGAAAACAGACTCTCTGTACCTGTAATGGCCGGAAGGGTTATTTAGGTTAAAATGCAAAAGGGTTGACTGCTGGGCCAGTTGGTATACATTTATAATGACAGAACACCACAAACTTGATAAGACGAAGAGAAGAACACAACACGAACACTCACTAACAAGTGGAGATTTATTAAAGAGCTCTTTTTTGTAATATTCTGTTGTAGCCACCAAAGCAACCCATGTAATAGACTAGCTGCAGTTGATGAAAGACTACACAGCTCTATGCTTAGGACATCGTTACGTTAATTTAAAATCTACATGCAGTAACAAACTGATATAAAGAGTTGCTAAGTGTGAGGCAAAATAAGGTAGGAAGTATAAAACACTATAACACTACTTGAAGAAAGACGTGGCATTTTTAAAGGTGAATCATTTGAAGCTACTTTTTGTCTGTGCAGGCCTGGTCGCCATCTTTATATAGAATATTTGAATAGATATGTTCCAGTTTTTGCATCTTCATACCGTTGTTTCCAGTGAAATCTGACTTCATTTTCACGTGTGTCATACTCGGCGGAGTCTTGGTTGTCAGCTCAAGGAACACTGTCTGTCTGCAATGAAAACAGTAATTCTGATCAGTCATAGCATACGTGTCCACATGAAAGCACACTATTCGATCAGCCAGGCATCGATGAGGGTACAGCACCCATGTTTGCCCCTGTCTAAGAGCAACTTGGCCAACCGAGCCTGTAAACAAATTCGTCACAATTTCTATGTCATCTCAAAACAACATTCCCTAAGCCTGCATGCTGCCTCATACCTACCACCATCCCCTAAAGGAGCTTTACTACTTTACTCTGGGATCATGGTCACCGCCATTGGCCCTGCGTTCCACGCGAATAAATCAACGAGAGATTTTTGCAAATGAGAATAATGAACCCCTGACATGGTGAAAATGATCCGCTGTCTCAAAATGACCAACACCAAATTTACCTGCTCAGGAGAAAAAACTTGGCAGAAATAAAGAGGCATATGCTATAGAAGAATCAGTTTAGAAATTTTGAGCAGGATTTAGTGGACGACTTTTCGGAAATGCACTACTTGTGTTTACCCGAAAAGTTTCCTACAAGATGAATAAACTATACATAATTCCGAAGATATCAAGCGAGAAAAATGAGCGTTCCGCGACGGCTGAAACAAAACGATAATGCACAGAGAATAGTGCGATAACGTAAGTGCTTAACGGGCAGAAAATTCAATTATTCAACCAGAGCTATTCGACAATTACACGGGCAAATCACTTGTTGAGTGCGCCCGATGCCCAGCCAAGAGGGTAAACGAAACGCTCAACAGATGGCGAAGGCGCACAAGCTGACGCTCTACTAATAACACCGCTAAAGCACGACACCGGCTTGCCCGATCGTCCGGTCTAATCTGATGCAACGAAGCAAGCCCGTGATTTCATTCAATAGCCGTTGCGGAAAACAAAAACATACAGCCAAACAGCCAGTCAGGTAACAAAGATTCCTCTCGTATGCTGTTTGTTCAAATATTACATTTGAAAAGTCCCCAGTGAAAACATACATCCAATAAAAACGCGCAAACCGTTGCGGGAATACACTCACCGAGTTCGCCCCCACTGGCGCCGGGGCATTGTTCCAACATGAGGAATTGAAGGTCGTAGAAGAACGGGCCGTGTAGCGCTGCCAGTCACAAACGGGCTCGCCGCTTCCTCCGCGACTCACTCCGACAAACAATTCGTGTAACAGCAATCCTCGCTTCATCATAGGTGAACCACAGCGGTGAAAAGGCTCGAGTTGCGCAAAACGCGGCCACCGGACCTGTGGATGCCGCCATTTCTCTGTATCCCGTCATGCAACAGAGAAATCACAGGGCGCAGGCAGAGATGGCGCGACAAGCATCTCTGATAGGTTACAATGAGTTTTATAGGTTACAACGTAAAGGTTACATGTCAAATTTTGTTGATGTAACCTATAAATCATTAAAGTAACCTATAAACCGCTTTTAACTTTACGCTTGTAACTGTCGATAAAGAAAGTATCAAAATGGTTCCATTGTTACCTTTATTCTATAGGTTGCTTCCGTTTATAAGTTACAATACAGGTTACAAGGATTAGAGTGTACAGGTAGCACCTGGTCTCATTCCTTTGGAGGAATTGTGGGGTGAGACTATACGTAGGTGTTTACTGGAAAAATTGCGCCTTCAATCTTGATATGTTGAAATTTACTTCGTGCTTTCGCCGCCTCTATGTACGGGGTGCTAACGACCAGTATGTCTTGAGCCTCATTAGTTCTGATCTTGTGATCCGCTTCTCACCACGTCAGCTTTGCTTCGTGTAGAATGCAGCTGGCAAGCGTGTAGGGGCTGATTTTACTCAGTGCTAGGCCATTTCGTGGTCCGATCACCATCTTGTAGTCAATCTCCGGAAGTAGTTTGCTTTGGCTTCCTTATATCTAGGCGGGAGTTCCTGGTCGGTTTCATAGCCGGCTTGAGTGCTCCAGAGGACCGTAAAATGACGAAAATTTGACTTGCGGCCTAGAGAATGATATTGGCGCGATCCGGGTGACTTCAAGCGCACGATTCTAACACGGTGATACTGAGGGACATTTCACAAATATTCAAGTTTTTCTGTAGAGCTGATCAGAACGGCCCAGCTGCCTTCTTCTTTCTCACCAATCATATTTCCTTCACGAAACTGGGTTGTTTACAATTACCAGCAAACGGCCGCAGGTGTGCCGATACTATACGTCAACCACCACAAGTTTCTGGGTGCCACCTTTGACAGCCGCCTGACATGGACACCGCACGTCCTCGTCCGTGGATACGGCGCAAGCTCTCTTTTAAGGCTGTATGAGGCCGTCTAAGAAGGCCTGCTCTGCTGCCCTTTCCCTATCATGGTTCTCTCCACAAAGAAAATTCGAAAATCCCAGAAAAATTGCAAACAGAAATACGACGAACATGTCTTGGCGTTTCCAAGACTACCTCCACAGTGGGAACGATAATACGCGGCTTCCACCCCTCGCTTGCAGGCACTGGAACGGCCTCGCACGCGACTGCGCGTTGTGAAGAGGCAACGAGGGCATCCGCTAGTTTCCGTCTACGTGTGCAAGGTGCAGCAGGACGCGCCTCCACATTATCAGGCTACAGCCTCTTCTCCTCACCCAACTTGTATCTTTCCACCAGCAAAGATCGCGAGTACGGCGTCTGGCTTTAAGTGGAAGCCACACATGCCAGTTTCGATTCTAAAGTATGTGTCTTGGAACTTGTTGGTAACAACTATAGAGCCCATGCTCATCCACACACTGATGGCTGACTGATGGCTACTTCGTCTCCGATATGGATCTGGTTCCTTTTGTTGCGCACTACAATGGGCCCTCACTTCATAAATGACGGCTACTGAGCTGAATGAACTGAGCTCTGCTTTTCATTACATATTTAAGAAGACGGACAGTAAATGGGCGGCCTTCACTGATTTCTGGCCAGAACTCTAGTGCCTACCGCCACTACCGAAAGAAGAGTCGACCGGGAAAATAAACTTCCTGCCTTTGCAAGCAATACATAGTCGTCACAGCGTGAGACTGCAGTGAGTTCGTGCACTCTATGGAGTCGCCGTGTATGTGACAGCTGAAAAGCCACAGCCTGCTTTTTTTTTTTTCACGCGTTGCCAGTTTCTATCCACCAGAAAAGATGCGCAACCGCCACACCCTTGTCTTCCTGGAAAGCGCACCTGTCTGCCTGGGAAGACGCACGATAGCAGTTCACGCCCCTGCCCCTAATTGACCCCAAATGCATCTTCAAGATGCAACCTCGGCTTAGCAAGTGTTGAGAAATTATTCTGGTATGGACTGCGGCTAAATATGACTTCTCACACGGCATTTCTTCTTCAATATTCAGCAGGCCTCTTCACCCCTTTTTTCTACGTGGTGCAGACGAGGAAACATTGAGCATGTCATCTGAGTGTGTTCAAAGTTCACGGCGTTCGCGCAGCCACTCATAACACGTCTGAGTATAGACCGCAAGACGTGGGAGGTGAACTAAGGGCTTTTGGGGTTTTTTGTCGAGTCCAAATAAGCTACACAGGCTACCAAAGCTTTTCCGGGGCTCCCGCGGCACACAGATACATTGCGAGGCAATGTGTATGTGACAAAGAATTTCGTACGCATCTTCATACTTTTTTACAAGCGGAACTGTTGTTGCTGGCCAGAATGTGTGCGGTGTCATCAGAAATCTCCGTGTCATAGTTACTTCTACTGTTTACAGCGTCTGTGAGCTTGCGCCTTACGAGGAGCACCCGGTGTCGCCCAGGCTTGCACGTGGCCCTCGCGAAAAATACCAAGGAAAGAGTTGACGTGCGTGCGCGCCTCAAGGGGATCACAAGACAGCTTGCGCTACAAACGCCCAGTTCGCGAATCCAGTCACCGCCGGTTTTCGCGCCTTCTGACGTGTTCCACTTTGGGAAAAATGTAAAAGCCGGTGGACAAAACGATCCGGGCCCGCCAGTCATGCATGAGAAAGACGACGATATAGATGGATATGACGATGCACAGTGAAAAGCGACGACCGAACATGTAAATAAACAATTTCAAACCTAATGCAATGCGTGGTAGCGTGTCCTTCAGTGCTTACATAGAAATAAATCCTCCAGCTTCGCTATGGTTCGAGCCTTGCGCGACCTAATGCGAGCTTCGCCAATTTTTTTTTTTTTTTCAATTTCTTTCCTTCTCGTCTGCTGTTGCAATCGCCAGGCCGGTTGTCCCGGCTCGCATCGCCCCTTTCATTAAAATCTTTTTCTCTCCGGTTCTCTCTTTTCTAACCCCCCCCCCCTCTCTCTCTCTCTCTCTCTCTCTCTCTCTCTCTCTATCTCTCTAACTCCCTCTCTTTATGGACACCCGAGTGCTCCTCTGCAGCGGCAATAGAATTGGTCAGCAAAACACCAAATTTTCCTGATGGCAACAGCAATAATGTAGGCTCGTGCTGTTGCAGACTGCAAGAATAGTTTTAATGCGGTATGAACATGAAGTAATAGAGACTGTTTACATTATATTTCGCTCAGAGGCTAAAAACGTAGGAAGTCAATCGCTGGTTATGTATAATTATCCGTTGATAGCACGCAGCAACACAAAAGTTTTCGGGGTTGTTATTAATAATCACTTGAAATTCACTGATCCCTTTTTTTTTCAATTGTGATAGTATGCCCTTTGGCATAAGGTCCTATACGCTTAGTCGCAAGTAAGGCGTCTTGCGGATTGAATGCACTTGCGCGGTATCGACATTTCCTCACTTCAGACATGCTTATCACCTTATTGTACGCATTCGTACGCTGACACAAAAATTATTGCAACGTAGTGTGGGGTTGCACATGTAAAACGTATTTGTTGCCTTATCTTCGCTCACAAAAAAGAGCACCTTGCGTAGCTTCTCATCGTTTCCGTGACGAAATAGTGCACATGTTAGAATTTTTCGATGTACTAAATGTGTATAACCTAGTGGCATATAACACCGCTTAACTTATGTTTCAAATTGCTCATCGAAAATTACACATTAACGCATTTTGCCTGCAACCTTGTCATCGAGCTGGTTGGTTGGTTGGTTCCAAAAAAAAATGGCTCGTACCCACTCAGGGGGATTGGCCAGGAAATGGGCGCTAACTGAGAGAAGAGGAAAAACTGGAATTTGGATTAGAAGAAGTAAAGTGAATAAATACAGGAAAAAGGTGAGTATAAACGGGGATAAAGAGATAAGTAAACTGCCAGAAAATGAGGTGCGGTAGCAGATAGAGCTCACCAACTACAAAATCAACGCAAATGAATAAGGAAAGGATAGGCCAAAGGACAATCGTGGAAAGTACGTAAAAAAAATAAAGAAAGAAGATTCGGCAGAGAAGGAGAGGCAGTGAGCGGGAAGGCAGAGGATACAGGAGCAGACATGTTTTTAAGAGCAGCCGGCCATCTTGAATTAGCGGCTAGCACGGTAGACGGCGTGATTCAAAGATGAATGAATGTACAGCGCGGCAAAGATCCCCGCGGCAAAAAACCAGTACTTTCGCTCCGAATGATAATATTAATCCCATCCCGCAATGCCCACTGCTGCCTAAAATTCCTACCAACTAGGGGAAACACAATAGAGTTCACTGGAGCAACTTGCAGGAATAGTCGGAATGCCGAACTTAAAAAGCTTTTCCCTTTTGTATTCTTTAAAAATCGTGTCGAGCAACATCTTGTCAGAAAATTCAATTCGATAGCATGATCTTCGTTCTTCTCTTTCTTCCTTTCGCTTGTCTCCTTTTTTTGCTGCAAATGCCATTGCCAGCTTGTCAAAAGTGTAGTATTATTTGGTTTGGACCCTTTGACAACATCGTTGGGTCCCTGTGTGTACTGTTAATGTATCATTTCTTTGTTTTAAATAAAGACTTCAAGCTCAACTTCAACTACAGTAGCCGACCGATTTTTCGGACTTGGAGGGGAACGAAAAATAGTCCGAATAAAAAAGCACTCCGGAAAATTCACAAGTAGCAAAAATGACCTTTATTTCATTTAAACAGGACTGAAAAACTCACGAATGGCTCCTTCCTCTAAATTCCTCCTTCTTGTGAGGTCGCTTGCATCTCTGCAAGCGTTTAGTTTTTTCGTAAACATTTGCGGTTGCGGGCGGGCGGGAGTGTCTTTATCGGAATCAGAGTCGCTTCGCGGTAGCGCGGTCACTTGGCAGCGGGAAAGTCCATGCCACTGCCAATCCCCGTTCAATCCCCATCCCATCTGAAGCTAGCCAGAGCATAGAGCCAGAGGGCTTAAATTCAAAATGGCTTCGTCCTGGTGTCGCACCGTGGCTCTGTGGCGGAAAATTTGATCCCAAAAATCGAACTTTTGGCTTTATTTTTCCAGAAATACCCGTTGTTCATATACATTACTCCTGTGGGACAACTGGCGGTTCCTCTGGAAAGTCCGGAATATCCAGCAAGTTCGAAATTTCGGACTCCAAAAAAAAAAAACGGTCATTGTATTCATCGTACCACCTAAAATTATTGCTTTAACGTTTGTATTCCCAGTTGGCGTGATAAAAATTGCAATGAATAGCATCCTATTTAGAAACGGTATGTGTCATTACCATCCGCAAGGAAGCCATCTGAATGACTGAGATTTAATCTTGAAACCGTTTAAATCCCCTTATTATTCCTACCAGGGGGCTGACGGAAATATAATAAATCACCTCTGTTATTTTCGTCAATTCTTGTGCAATCAACATAGGCGGTAGTGTCGCGGGGTCTTCTTCACCATCGACCCCTTCAGCTCCGCTGATGAAATCACGTGCTGCGCCCGAGGCGGCCGCGATGAAGAAGAGGTCGTGGAGCGCGCGCCATTCTCGCGCACACGAAGCCGGGGCGGCGCCGGTAGGCCAGGCGGGTTCGCGTTTCTGCACTCACGACCCGGAGAAAGCGGCAGCGGCATGACGCGGGTGACCGTGCTCACGCTGGGCTACTTCCTTCTGGCCACCATCGACGCGAGGCCGCTGGAACCACGCCGGCGCGGCAAGCGCACCGTCGTCTGGGAAAATTTGGCCGAGGAACCCGCGCTCGGAGGCCCCAGAGCAGCCGTGGTGCCTCTGCGGCTGCTCCAGGGGAACCGAAATTACGAGGACTGGTTCCTGGAGCGGATGCTGCCTCGCACTCAGCGAGAGAGCCGCCTCAGTCTCGCCGACCGCCTGGCCTTGCGTCTGAAGCTCCACAGGCGGATGAAGGCGGTCGCTGCTTCCGCACCCGAGGGCTGCAAGGTGCCCGTCACCACGACCAGCACCACGACCAGCACCACGACCACGCGCACGTCTACCACGACCACAACCACCACGACCACCACGACTTCGACGACTACCTGCAAGCCACGCACAACTACAACGTGCAAGCCGGCCACGACAACCACGACTTGCAGGCCACGTACTACGACTACTACGACTACTACGTGCAGACCGCGCACGACACCGACAACGACGACGTGTAAGCCGCGTTCGACGACTACCACCTGCAAGCCGCGCACGACTACCACCACCACCACGTGCAGGCCGCGAACGACTACCACGACCACGTGCAAGCCGCGTACGACGACCACTACGTGCAAGCCGCGTACGACGACCACTACGTGTAAGCCGCGTACGACGACCACTACGTGTAAGCCGACTACGACGACCACTACGTGCAAGCCGACTACGACAACCACTACGTGCAAGCCGACTACGACGACCACTACGTGCAAGCCGACTACGACCACCTCTACGTGCAAGCTGGCAATTCGCACCTAGATCAGTAAAGCCATTGTTGAATTATAAATCCGGTCACAGTAAACTTGTAAAGAACTCAATTGCCTTGTCTAGCATTCGTTCAGCGTTGTCAAAATCATGCGTACACTCAATGACTGAAAGTTTTAAAGAACAGGTAAACAAACTAAAAGAAGCAGGTTTTCCAACCAGTGCTTTGGCATCAGCGTGTAACAAGCTTGTAAAAATAAGAGGTCGCGATAAGACTGGCACACAAAAGGAAGTAGTGCAACAGAAAAAGGGCCCATCTCCTCGCGAGGGGGACTCGAGTAAATGCGTCGCATAGGGGTGGGTGTATTGCGTTAACGTTTAGTATTTGGGGAGTTGGTGCTAGTGAATGCGTTGTATCAGCAGCTTCTTGACGTAGTTTGAATGAGTCAAGGATATAAGGCGCGTTCGTAGCCTTTCATTCTGTGTGGGTTTTGTGGCGCAGTGGGAAGAGCACCATGTACCTCGCGTTCCGCCCACAGGTAGTGAATGCGTTGTATCAGCAGCTTCTTGACGTAGTTTGAATGAGTCAAGGATATAAGGTGCGTTCGTAGCCTTCCATTCTGTGTCGGCTTTGTGGCGCAGTGGGTAGAGCACCATGTACCTTGCGTTCCGCCCGCAGGGTCGTGGGGTCGAAACCAGGCACCGGTAAGCATTATTTTTTTATATAGTGTAGGGGAAGGGGTGCGGACCTGTTGTTGAGAGCAAGGAGGGTAGCGTGATGCGGGAGAGGGGGAGTGGGGGAGAGGGCGCACCTGGAACGGCTGTTGCGGACGCCGAGGCACGCCGACAACGCCGGGTGACATCGTGAGTTAAAGAAATGCTCTGCATTTAAAAGTACGCCGTGGTCCCATATGTTCACCGGACCACTCATAGGCTAAAAAAAGTTGCTTCCAGATATGGGGTGCAGGTAGCCATATCCGCACCCAACAAACTAGGTAGAATCTGTGCCTTAGTAAACAGAAGGAAGCAAGGTAAGGAAGCAGGTAGATATGACAAGTGCTCGGTTAATCACAAGAATAAGTATATTCCATGTTGCGTTGGTGTTTACGAAATCCCTTTGTCATGTGGTCAGGCTTACGTTGGCCAGACGGGCCGGTGTATAAAAGTGCGTTTAAGAGAGCCCTTTGATTCCTTGAAAGGTACACCCACATCTCATTTGTCGGGTCATTGTGGTTCATGTTCCTCGCGCGCATGTCAGCCCCATTTAGATAAAACCGTTGTATGGTTCCGTCATCCCAATCAGCTGAAGCGAGATTATAGAGGCTTTTGACATAACCAGGCTTGGTGAAAAGTGCGTTAGTCAGGCCTCCGTATGTCTACACGAGAAAGAATTGGCTTTTCTTGATTGTTGTCAAGCGCCGGATCAAGGGTAAATCCTTCCTGTTATCTCTTTCAGTGTTTGGGTGGGATTCTCACCATAGCACATGTGTAGACTCAATTTTTCTGTATGTATAAATGTTTCTTCATTTTGAATAAATCTCAGGTGATAGTAAGCGCTCGTCCTGTCTAGTTCTTTTCTTCGTGGTCCTGTTTTAACGCGCTGTTTCCAAGTAACCATGTGCAAGCCGAGTACGACGACCACTACGAACCGCCCCCGAACGACGACGACCACGTGCAGGCCGGTGGTGACTACAACGACGTGCAAGCCGCTCGTAACGACGACCACAGGCAAGCTGTTTGAGAGGCGGGGCTCAGAACGAACATCAGAAACTTAAGTGCATTCTGTCGTGATGCTTACTGCTAAATTCTTTCCATACTAGTATAATTATACTCAGCAATTTATCAGCCCCAGATGGCATAAAGTCTGGCAGCGGCATTTGAAGTGCCCCTGGGTGCTCACATTAATAAAAGTGTTGCAGCGACTGCGCGAGTGTTTTTCTTTTCCGGTGTTTATTTCACAAGCTGCTGTCTAGATACCTCATAAGTTTTCGGTGTTCCAAATATGGTTCAGGCTCTCAGTAAGTTAGCGTTCAACCTTTTCGGGTAAGTGAAATTTTCCATCATTTGAATCCGACACCTAGTGACATCGTTTTCATCTGATAAGTTGGGACCAAGCTTCAAAATCGCCATGTTGCCATCCAGAGTTCAACATCACTAAACGTTTTCGTTTCTTCACTATTAAGGAGTACATACATCTTCTGTGTAGATTGCCCTGGCCCTTCGTGGACGCCAGGCACAAAGCGGTGTTGTCAGCCTGTTAGACGTGGGACACTTCACGTGCTGCACGCAGAGGATTCATCTGGTGTTGAAATTAGCCGGTAGCTGTTATGACGTGGTCGCGATCTTTCATATCGGTTCCGTTAAAGAGCTAACAGCTACACATTTCATGCTTAACAGTTCTGCAGAATATGTCGTAATATACTCGTTTGATATGCTCTTGTTCGCACTCCATCTATTGACGGAGCGCCTTGCGATGCTGGGGATAACTGTGGCAACCGCAAGTGTCACGACGAGATTTTTAGCTCACGTTCAACACCATCGACGACCCCGGCTTTTCTGCGCCACGGAGCCTTTAACGGTCTGCGCTAAAACTGCATGTTTTAAACAAATTTTCAGACATATGAAATCTTATTGAACAAGTTATAGGTCTCCTTGCTCAACGCAACTTTTTTTACTTCAAGGGACACTAAAGGCTGAATGAATTTTGTTTTAACTGAAATATTATACGTTTCGTAGCTCTCTCGGCGTTTGTTTGACGAAAAACGATACGTTATTTGCTGAGAAATAAGTAAATAAAGCTGGCATTCCTTCCCCCTTTCCCGGCCACGGCGGCCGCTTTTCTGGTGGAGGCGAAGCAAAAACGCCCGTGTGTACGAGATTTCGGCGCACGTTAGAGATCCCCACTGGTCACAATTAATCCGGACCCCTCCACTACTGCGCGCCTTATCGCCTGCGTTGCGTCGGCGCGTTAAACCCTACAATCAATCAATCAATCAATCAATCAATCAATCAATCAATCAATCAATCAATCAATCAATCAATCAATCAATCAATCAATCAATCAATAAATAAATAAATAAATAAATAAATAAATCAATCAATTCCTTTCCCTTTCATTTTTTCGTGACGTAGCCATTGCGTCAAAAAGTAGAACTGAGGCACCGGTGCGGACTCGAGCGTAAACGGCTGGCGCTCCGCGCTTTCACGCTGTGGCAACGGTTGCTTTTACGTCAAGAAGCCATGGCCGACCCCGTCAACGTTCATCTGGCCGAGGAGGCTGGCTTGGACTTTCATGATTTGTGAGCGAGGGAACGAGAAATGCTTTTGAATGCTCGAGCGGCTGTTGCCGGCCACCCATACCCCATCAAGACAGCCGAAAATGAAGCCCCGCCTGAAGCCACAAGCGCCGTATCGAATATCGTGCAAGCGCGGCCGCACAGCGCGTTCTCGCGACTGTCAGCCGGGCCCCTTTACCTCAACTCGACTGCGGTCGCTGCCAACTTATATTCTATTGTGCTCGAGGACATATGTGGCGCCACCTACGAATGACGTCATTTGTTGTACGCCGGGTCGGGTTGTCGTCTCCTACAACCCATTTCCTGTGCGTATGCGCCCGCGTGTTTTTTTTGTTTGTTTGTTTGTTTGTTTGTTTGTTTTTTGTGGCTACCGTCTCCC
Organism: Haemaphysalis longicornis; assembly: GCF_048455015.1. Lineage (NCBI taxonomy): Eukaryota > Metazoa > Arthropoda > Arachnida > Ixodida > Ixodidae > Haemaphysalis > Haemaphysalis longicornis. Next base: position 167,825,333 of record NW_027526203.1, read on the forward strand.
CCTCCTTGTGGATTTAATGCAAGTTACCCAAAAAAGTGGTCTGCAGACCGAATAATCCGGGGGAGCAATCAGTGACTCGCTTTTTCCCGGCGTCACCACCGCGTTTATAGGTAGTATCGCGAGCTAACACCAAGGACGATGCAACTGATGCCGAGAAAAGTACGCTGTAAATTAATTATGAAATACTTGTGACGTGACATGTACGAGACTGTGTGCGCAAGGAAACACCTTGTAACAGCGACGGAAGCGCGTCACGTGATCTCACCGCGCGTACTGCTCGCCTTGCCTGGTAAATGAATGCCTACGTGAGAACGGTGATCGGATTGCTTCACCGCACATGCGTAATAGGGCTGCTATGATGTGCAGTTTGGCTTAAGCAGTGCCTACATCCCCTACAATGTTTTTCATAGTTATTCCCGCATTTGTTAACGATCACTGCCGTAGCCTGTACTCTGCACGGCTGATATGTTTACTTTTCGCGACAACTTGTCCGCAATGTATTAATGGTATGAACGCGAGTTTTCAACGCCTTCGAGCGGGTTTGGACATGGCTGTATTTAGTTTTCATTAGGATATATATATATATATATATATATATATATATATATATATATATATATATATATATATATATATATATATATATATATATAGCGAATCAGAATGGGAAATGAGGGGCTCGTTGAAAATAAGACAGAAATAAGAGTTGGCAGTCAAGAAAACCTCGGAAATCAAGGGGGAGGATGTGGTAGGTCATTGCAACAGATAAAGAATTTGGAAAGAAAGAAAGTGGAGAAAAAATGCCCGCCAGGTGGGATCCGAACCAACTCTTATTTCTGTCTTATATATATATATATATATATATATATATATATATATATATATATATATATATATATGTAAGTACACTGTACCTACGTGCAATAAGGTTCAAGCAGGGCGCGGGCACGCTTTACCGATTGCAACATCTGCACGCGGAGAACGGGAGATTAGCTCAGGCGGGCCCCTTAACCATATCTTGTTCGTTTTGTTGTTTCCAGGCGGGGTTGTTGCTTGCAGAAGCTACACCATTCGCCATCGTAGGTTGTTGACTTCCCTAATTGCGCACAAATTAAAAAAAAACGAATCTGAAAGCATGATGGCTGACTGAAGCGTGAGGAAAGGAGAATAAACATGTTTAATTTCGAGTTCAGTGGTGCAGGATGGTGAGGGCCCCGGCCTGGTGGGGGGCGTCCGCTAGTCGGGGATGCCCTGGTCCATGCTGTCTGCTCATGCCCTCTCTAGAGAGTTATAGCAAATCGGAAAAACGGTTCCGGTACGGTACGCGGTACCCGTTACCGGACCGTACCGGGTAGGCTCGTTTTAAGAGTTATAGCAGACCGTAACTACCGGTCATGCTACCGTGACTGGGAGCGTTTTGTAGTACCGTTGTACGTCGTTCGGCAATTCTTCGCGAGTTTGTGACGTTTCCTGTGCTGAAATATTAGTTTTCAGTTCTCAAAGCACTAAACGTAGTATTAATATATATATATATATATATATATATATATATATATATATATATATATATATATATATATATATATATATATATATATATATATATATGTATATATATATATATATATATATATATATATATATATATATATATATATATATATATATATATATATATATATATATATATATATATATACATATTAGAGAGAGAGAGAGAGAGAGAGAGAGAGAGAGAGAGAGAGTAAACGTGTTTATCGCCGCGAAAAGCAATGTGGAGGAGTCCTCCGTCCAAGACCCCTTTAGCTTTCCCAGCCTCAATAGCCCTCAACACAAGCAGGCGCTGGTCATTGAGGTCGGAGCTGGTCCGAGCTCTCTTCCAAAGCTCGTGACAAGAAATAGGGGGATTTCGCGAATGTAGTGGGGCGTGCGTGCAGCCACCTACCATATGAAAGAGCGTCCCGGGGGCTTCGCAAAAGGGGCATGGGGTGCAATATATGGCATTTAGGGGGATGCAGAAAAGTATTTGTCTGGAGTGCACGGAGCTGCCATTCCTCCTCTTTCGTGAGGTGTTTATGCGGTGCTGGGTAGGTGATACGCCCCAACTTATAGTGGTGTGTTATCTCGTGATACGTTATCATTAGGACCTCGGCGTGGAAATGTATAATTGCAACGTGGGCTCTTGTCTGCTTGCAGTGAGCCTGCCTTTCTCTAGCATCAATTTCGAAACTCACAATTCGAGCGAGGCTGTGTACGAGGCGAAACACGTCGTTATTAGAGAGTTTTAGCAGTCCGTATGCTCCGGTCGTTCCGTTCGTTACGTTGCTACCGGGTTTACCGGGACCCGACTGCGCATGCGCCATTTGTTCCGTACGCGGCCGGCGTCTCTCCCGGCGCTCTGCTTCCGTGTTACCGTATCCGGAGCCCGCAACCGGCTTGCGTTGCTCTGGTCGGCTCGGGTGTTGGGAACTTTAGGCTTAGCGTCCCGCCGAATATTTGATCACCGCTATCTGTGCAACTGCGAATGACAATCCGTAACACAACTTTTTACCACACTATCATCCCCTTTCTCGCATGTGAAACTTTATTTGAGCTACAACTGCCGTTTGAGCGATCGGTGACCGAGACATCTGCGTAGCCTGTTTCAATGCTTCCGCGCAGGTATCGCCATCTCTCGGCCGCTCGGCGCACCGCGCGCCGCGGCATCCACGGCCGGTCAGCATAGGCTTGCATCGCGGCAGATATCTGATCGCCGCTTTTAAAATAAGCCCTGAGAACAATCCCTAGCACAATTTTTCACCACACTAACACCTACTTTCTCGCAGGTGGAACTTCGTTTTAGCGATTAGATTGATTCGGAAGAGCAGCGACAAGCAGTTGCTACCGTGGTCTGCACCGGTTCGAGCCGCTGAGTGTGCCGAGCTGGCAGGCGCGACCGGCGTGTGCGCGGACTGTTTCCGATGCAGAAAACGCTTCACGATTGCCTGCTTTATCCATTTCTTGCGTACAAACGCGCGGAATCTACAAATTCAGCTCAGCGATCGTCGTAGTTGACCATGGAGCAAAAACAGTGGGCGGAGCGGCGCCGACGAGGCATCGCACACCCGCATCGGGCCATGTGTCTCAAATTCACGCGTACGACTAGTCGTGGTGACAGTCGTAACGATCAGTCGCATACGAATCGCGTGTACCAATCGTACATGTGTCTAGCGCTTCAATCGGGCAAGGCCAAGGCCATTCCTCCACGTGAACGGCGCGCGACCATGTCGTCACCTGCGCTCGCTCTGGTGCCGTCGCCGCCGCCGCAGTCCCTGCCTCACAATTCGTCCGGTCGAGCGCGATTTATTTTAGATTTGCAATGCTTTAGGGGAAACTGCGTTGTTTATTTACGTATTTTTAGCGTGTGGATTTTTGCAACAACTCGGCTAATCAGCCGTCACACGGAACGAACGGTACGACGTTACGGAGTGCTAAAACACGTTTTCCGTCTCACTACACGGAAGGAACCCGGTACGTGCGCGCGCATGCGCAGTCGGGTCCCGGTAAACCCGGTAGCAACGTAACGAACGGAACGGCCGAAGCATACGGACTGCTAAAACTCTCTAATGATTTGGGGTAATTGGGAGTTTTATAATAGGAGAACCGAGCGTTGGGGGCCCCCAAGAAGTTAGGGGAATCCGAACGCAACAAGTGCGCGCGCGAGGATAGGGTCTTCTCCAACAGCTCGCCGCCGGCTTCGGATGAGGTCGGCGGACTCACTCATGAGTCAGCTCACTCAGACTCATTTGGACTCAAACTCACACGTGAGTTTGAGTTTGAGTGAGCGCGAGGCTAGTATAGCATGGTGAGTTTGAGCTTGAGTGAGTTTGAGCCCGACTGAGTTTGAGTACGCCTGTGACCGAGTGAGAGTCCATTTTGAGTTTTGAGTATATTTTGAGTTTGAGTACATTTTGAGTACTGAGTACATTTGAGTTTGAGTAAATTTTGAGTTCTGAGTACATTTTGAGTTTGAGTACATTATGAGTTTGAGTACATTTTGAGTTTTGAGTACATTTTGAGTACTGAGTACATTTTGAGAACTCATTTGAGTACTCAAACTCAGAAGCTTGCATTTTGACTTTGAGTACATTTTGAGTTTGAGTACAGTTTGAGTTCTGAGTACATTTTGAGTTTTGAGTCAGAGTAAGTTCTGAGTTTTGCGCTCAGTGTGAGTTTGAGTTTGAGTGAGCGCAGATGTGCTGCTCAGCATTGAGTCTGAGTTTGAGTGAGTGGTGATCCGAAAAAAAAAATTGTGAGTGAGTTTGAGTGAGCCGCGCCAACTTTGCCGAGGTATGGATGCACGTAATCGAATGTTGGGAACTGTAGGCTTAGCGTCGCGGCAGATATTTCATCGCCGCTATCGTTACAGTTGCGATTGACAGTCCCTAATACAACTTGTCACCTCACTGTCACCCCCTTTCTTGTATTTGTAACTTTGAATCCGTGGTGACTGCCGTTTAAGCGATCGATGATCAAGATACCTGCCACGGCCTCGACCGATGCTTGCGCGCAGGCATCGCCATCCTTCTGCCGCTCGCCGCACCACGCGTGAACGGGCCGGTCGAGCCGGGACCGACGTCCGCGGCGTTCGGCGTAGATCGCGGCAGATATTTGAGCATCGCTTTGAAAACCACAGCTGATGACACACATAGCACAATTTTTTACCACTCTAACAGCCACTTTCATCAATGCGGAATTACTTTTCCACGACTAGTGCGATTTTAAAAAGCGCGACAAGTTTATGCTGCCGCGACCTGCGTCAGTTCGAGCTGTTCCGTCGGCCGTGCGGGCAGGCACGGCGGGTGTGTGTGCGGAGCGTTTCTGCGAGCGCATCATGATTTCTTGCTTTATGCATTTGTTGCAAACAAGTTAACTCTAAAAATATAGCTCGGCAATCGTCGTGGCCTACATTGTTGATCGGGGAAATGAGCCGCAGCTTACGCTTCTGTCGCGTACGTCATAGACGACCACGCTCAAGTTTGCGGAGAATGTACCACAGTTGATACGGTTGTAAAGTCCCCATGAGGTCAAACTGCACTTGACGCACTAAAAATGAACTTAGAACGACGGAAATTAACACGAAAATACTTTTAGAACGCGCCTCCTAAGCGAAGTGTCACGCGCTGCAAGCCAACTGTGCAGCAAGATAGGAACGGTGATCCTACAAGTGACGTCAAAACGATCGCAGCGCCGGCCTCTCCAGTGGTGGGCCTCGCGGCCAATTCTCTCCCTCGAAGCTAGCGTGAAATAAAGTCTTTGCGGCAACCGTGTCGAGTAATCCTCGTGCGAGGGCCGGGGTCACCGGGCAATAACGAAAGTGGAGCTACGCGAGGCGCACCACGGATTGTTTATCAACAGCAGCTCAGGGCGAACGGAAGGGCCAAATGTCGTATCGGAAGCTACCTGCAGTAAGTACACTGTACCTACGTGCAATAAGGTTCAAGCAGGGCGCGGGCACGCTTTACCGATTGCAACATCTGCACGCGGAGAACGGGAGATTAGCTCAGGCGGGCCCCTTAACCATATCTTGTTCGTTTTGTTGTTTCCAGGCGGGGTTGTTGCTTGCAGAAGCTCCACCATTCGCCATCGTAGGTTGTTGACTTCCCTAATTGCGCACAAATTAAAAAAAAACGAATCTGAAAGCATGATGGCTGACTGAAGCGTGAGGAAAGGAGAATAAACATGTTTAATTTCGAGTTCAGTGGTGCAGGATGGTGAGGGCCCCGGCCCGGTGGGGGGCGTCCGCTAGTCGGGGATGCCCTGGTCCATGCTGTCTGCTCATGCCCTCTCTAGAGAGTTATAGCAAATCGGAAAAACGGTTCCGGTACGGTACGCGGTACCCGTTACCGGACCGTACCGGGTAGGCTCGTTTTAAGAGTTATAGCAGACCGTAACTACCGGTCATGCTACCGTGACTGGGAGCGTTTTGTAGTACCGTTGTACGTCGTTCGGCAATTCTTCGCGAGTTTGTGACGTTTCCTGTGCTGAAATATTAGTTTTCAGTTCTCAAAGCACTAAACGTAGTATTAATATATATATATATATATATATATATATATATATATATATATATATATATATATATATATATATATATATATATATATATATATATATACTGCCGGCATTTCTTTCTGTATTTCCTAACGAGCCCCTCATTTCCAAACCCTATATATATATATATATATATATATATATATATATATATATATAGCAAATCAGAAAATGGGAAATGAGGGGCTCCGTGAAATAAGATAGAAAATAAGGGTTGGCAGTCAAGAAAACCTCGGAAAGCAAAGGGGAGGTTGTGGTGAGTCATAGAAAGAGATGAAGAATTTTTTGAGTCGAAAAGAAAGTGGTGAAAAAATGCCCGCCGGGTGGGATCCGAACCCACGACCTCCAGAATACCGGTCTGGTGCGATAACCACTACGCTACCGGCGGGGCTGTTTCCCCAGCACTTTGTCGGGTATTTATGTTAAGGTATTTTTGTTTCCTGCACTTGGGGGTGGTAGCCAGCGCCACTCGGACTATTCGGGGTGAAGGGGACCTTCTTTTTAACCCCCGGGAAGTGACTCGAGTGTCTACGACATGTCGAGAGTGGTCGACCAGCGTTGAACCCTCTTAAGCTCCCTTTGGCACCAAGACTGCCAGAACAGAGGCCCTCGCTAAGCATATAGCAAATCAGAAAATGGGAAATGAGGGGCTCCGTGAAATAAGATAGAAAATAAGGGTTGGCAGTCAAGAAAACCTCGGAAAGCAAAGGGGAGGTTGTGGTGAGTCATAGAAAGAGATGAAGAATTTTTTGAGTCGAAAAGAAAGTGGTGAAAAAATGCCCGCCGGGTGGGATCCGAACCCACGACCTCCAGAATACCGGTCTGGTGCGATAACCACTACGCTACCGGCGGGGCTGTTTCCCCAGCACTTTCTCGGGTATTTATGTTAAGGTATTTTTGTTTCCTGCACTTGGGGGTGGTAGCCAGCGCCACTCGGACTATTCGGGGTGAAGGGGACCTTCTTTTTAACCCCCGGGAAGTGACTCGAGTGTCTACGACATGTCGAGAGTGGTCGACCAGCGTTGAACCCTCTTAAGCTCCCTTTGGCACCAAGACTGCCAGAACAGAGGCCCTCGCTAAGCATATAGCAAATCAGAAAATGGGAAATGAGGGGCTCCGTGAAATAAGATAGAAAATAAGGGTTGGCAGTCAAGAAAACCTCGGAAAGCAAAGGGGAGGTTGTGGTGAGTCATAGAAAGAGATGAAGAATTTGGGTTCGGATCCCACCCGGCGGGCATTTTTTCACCACTTTCTTTTCGACTCAAAAAATTCTTCATCTCTTTCTATGACTCACCACAACCTCCCCTTTGCTTTCCGAGGTTTTCTTGACTGCCAACCCTTATTTTCTATCTTATTTCACGGAGCCCCTCATTTCCCATTTTCTGATTTGCTATATGCTTAGCGAGGGCCTCTGTTCTGGCAGTCTTGGTGCCAAAGGGAGCTTAAGAGGGTTCAACGCTGGTCGACCACTCTCGACATGTCGTAGACACTCGAGTCACTTCCCGGGGGTTAAAAAGAAGGTCCCCTTCACCCCGAATAGTCCGAGTGGCGCTGGCTACCACCCCCAAGTGCAGGAAACAAAAATACCTTAACATAAATACCCGAGAAAGTGCTGGGGAAACAGCCCCGCCGGTAGCGTAGTGGTTATCGCACCAGACCGGTATTCTGGAGGTCGTGGGTTCGGATCCCACCCGGCGGGCATTTTTTCACCACTTTCTTTTCGACTCAAAAAATTCTTCATCTCTTTCTATGACTCACCACAACCTCCCCTTTGCTTTCCGAGGTTTTCTTGACTGCCAACCCTTATTTTCTATCTTATTTCACGGAGCCCCTCATTTCCCATTTTCTGATTTGCTATATGCTTAGCGAGGGCCTCTGTTCTGGCAGTCTTGGTGCCAAAGGGAGCTTAAGAGGGTTCAACGCTGGTCGACCACTCTCGACATGTCGTAGACACTCGACTCACTTCCCGGGGGTTAAAAAGAAGGTCCCCTTCACCCCGAATAGTCCGAGTGGCGCTGGCTACCACCCCCAAGTGCAGGAAACAAAAATACCTTAACATAAATACCCGAGAAAGTGCTGGGGAAACAGCCCCGCCGGTAGCGTAGTGGTTATCGCACCAGACCGGTATTCTGGAGGTCGTGGGTTCGGATCCCACCCGGCGGGCATTTTTTCACCACTTTCTTTTCGACTCAAAAAATTCTTCATCTCTTTCTATGACTCACCACAACCTCCCCTTTGCTTTCCGAGGTTTTCTTGACTGCCAACCCTTATTTTCTATCTTATTTCACGGAGCCCCTCATTTCCCATTTTCTGATTTGCTATATGCTTAGCGAGGGCCTCTGTTCTGGCAGTCTTGGTGCCAAAGGGAGCTTAAGAGGGTTCAACGCTGGTCGACCACTCTCGACATGTCGTAGACACTCGAGTCACTTCCCGGGGGTTAAAAAGAAGGTCCCCTTCACCCCGAATAGTCCGAGTGGCGCTGGCTACCACCCCCAAGTGCAGGAAACAAAAATACCTTAACATAAATACCCGAGAAAGTGCTGGGGAAACAGCCCCGCCGGTAGCGTAGTGGTTATCGCACCAGACCGGTATTCTGGAGGTCGTGGGTTCGGATCCCACCCGGCGGGCATTTTTTCACCACTTTCTTTTCGACTCAAAAAATTCTTCATCTCTTTCTATGACTCACCACAACCTCCCCTTTGCTTTCCGAGGTTTTCTTGACTGCCAACCCTTATTTTCTATCTTATTTCACGGAGCCCCTCATTTCCCATTTTCTGATTTGCTATATGCTTAGCGAGGGCCTCTGTTCTGGCAGTCTTGGTGCCAAAGGGAGCTTAAGAGGGTTCAACGCTGGTCGACCACTCTCGACATGTCGTAGACACTCGAGTCACTTCCCGGGGGTTAAAAAGAAGGTCCCCTTCACCCCGAATAGTCCGAGTGGCGCTGGCTACCACCCCCAAGTGCAGGAAACAAAAATACCTTAACATAAATACCCGAGAAAGTGCTGGGGAAACAGCCCCGCCGGTAGCGTAGTGGTTATCGCACCAGACCGGTATTCTGGAGGTCGTGGGTTCGGATCCCACCCGGCGGGCATTTTTTCACCACTTTCTTTTCGACTCAAAAAATTCTTCATCTCTTTCTATGACTCACCACAACCTCCCCTTTGCTTTCCGAGGTTTTCTTGACTGCCAACCCTTATTTTCTATATATATATATATATATATATATATATATATATATATATATATATATATATATATATATATATATATATATATATATATATATATATATATATAACGCCCCTACGGAGATTCGAACTAGCGACTGCGTGAACATGAAGTGGTAATTTTACCTCTACTCCATCTCAACAGACGGCGCTAGCAGGTCAAGCAGGGCTCTCAGTACGTATACACAGCTGGCTGCTTCTAGTTTTTCGTTGTATTTGAGAGTCCCTCGCACTGACACCGCCAGTTTCTCACTCGCCGGTTCGTATACGGGCCCCATGTTGCTGTTAATACCAGTTTGTAGCCGGATCGCCTTTATTTAACCTAAAAGAAGCTATCGTACATGCATCGCTCGATGACACAAGCCACGGCAGTTGGGTCGGGACCGTGTTTCGTTGCTGCTTGAGCTATCAGAATCGCGCAGGTTTTACTTGTTGCAACCTCTTTTTTTTTAACGATCTCAGATTTTCAATCCGTTTTTGAGCTCGACTAGGCGTGAGCCAAGCGTACGTCTACTAAACTCTTCGAATGCGGCCGTCCGCTTTGTAACGAGGGACAGGGTACGTCTCAGTACCATCCAGACAAGTCGCTCCGGTTTATGGTAGGGTTCTGCGCATGCGCGGTGGTGTCCAGACGGTAGACCTTACCGTACCGGAACCGTTTTTCCGATCTGCTATAACTCTCTTCTATCAGCATGGGCTGAGTCGAGAGGTCCGAGCTGGACAGCCGGTCCACCCACTGCTCGTATGTGGGACGGGGATTGCGTGTGAGGGATGGGGATTGTTGGCATTCCCATACAAGATGGTACAGGGTGCCTGGCTGGGGGCAAAAGTTGCCGGTTCTGTAATATTTGGTGGGGTGAACATTGTGGAGGATGGTGGAGTGGGGGTAGGAGTTGGTCTGGAGACGGCGGAGTGTGGTTGCTTCGGATCGGGAAAGATGGGAGTTGGGTGAAGGGAACCGTTGACACTAGTGTCTCAAGTGCGAGAGGATTTCCGCGTAACGATTGAGTGTGTGGGGGATCTTCTCCGTGTCTTGGCTCTTCGGAAATGGCATGGAGGGTGTGCACTGGGGCAGTGGCGTGTGCCGCCTCATTTACGTCGAGGGACTCGTGTACAGGGGCCCAATAGATGTAGATGTCGGGGAGCTGCGGGATGGCATTAAAGGGGCCCTGAAAGGCCTCTAGCGCAATCGTTAGATTTGGTCGTCAAGGTCAGCTGTGCCAAGTATTACTCTTTTACGTGCAGCGGAAAGCTCACACTTTTGTTGCAGTTTGCCGCCCTTTTCTCACCCTTCCCTGCGTGTTTTTGGACGCCGCCATCTTCCCATGTCTACGTCATCGATTCCCAGATGTTCGTCATGAGGTAGACATCCTGCTAATAGGCGGCTTTTTCACGCACTTCCGGCAAAAAGATGTGTCGTCTGCTCAGCGTCGGCTCGCCGGCTGATCTCCCAGCGGAGTGCCGGAGTGTTTGGACATTTTACGACAAACGAAACAAGTGTAAACAAACGCTTAACCGTTTGTATTGAATGCAACACGGCCATAACACGACATGGATATTATCATACGTGAGTGCGTACCATAAAGAAAACGTCAAAGCCCCGTGGCACTTCTTTGTGCAATCGCAGAGAACGCCCTGAGCTGAATGCCCGGGTTTGACGCGTACATTTTATTCAACTTCAAAACAATCCAGAGATGCGTTTCGAACGAACACAACATCACAACAGGCGTTGCAAGTCTGAACCGCGATTGACAGACAATCGGTTTCTTCCTCCTGCCCGTCGTAAATTCGGCACTCACCTCGCGCCCGGTTTGCGGGGACGAACAGCAAGTCACTTAACTCTGGCGCGCAAGCCGAGAAGGCTTTTAGGCAGGCACACTGCACATACACCATGCGAGGTTGAGTCGTATGGCGCTTGAGAAAGATTATCCAGACCATGGGAAGCACTATCCACCCGCAGAAGTACAACGTCGCATTTAATCGCGAAACGAACGCGTCCACAGCACAGGAGGCGATGCACACAATCACACACACACACAGCTTCGGTCGCTGCCTTGGCTTAGCTGCAAGCTTCGTTCGGACAGTCAGCGATGTTACGACGATACAGAGCTGTGTGAGGGCGACGTGCTAACCACTTGACGTATTTAAAAACACAGGGGCAAAGAACTTGGTTCATCGAAAGCAAAAAATCTTACTTGCCGCCATGTTGCGGCCTCACGTACGCACGCTATTTTGCTGCTAATAGAGTGTTTTAGTACAGCGTTTGTTGGCTTTGCATACGCTAAACGCTAAATTTTTGCGTCCCGCTACGTAAACACCGCGAGGGGAGTTTTAGTAGAGCGTCTCATCAGTTTTGCGTAGCGACACGCTAATGCATACGGCGCCATCTGTCGAATGTTTTGCGAAATGACTTGCCGGCTGATCTGCTAGCGGAGTGCCGGAGTGCTTGGACATTTTACGACTATCCAAACAAGAGCTAACAAACGTCTTACCGTCAGTGTTGAATGCAACACATGGGTGCAGCTTGTCAGAACACGGGTGCTGGCTGCTCGAGTTCGGCGCTGGTTTGCTCTGCGCCTTCCCGTTCATCGCCACTGATAAAGCGATCCGATCTGGCGCGTTTTGTGCACGGGTTCTGTGTCGGTTTAAAATGTCTTTTCACATGCCGCCGGTAGCAATTACCACCGCCGCAAAATAAAACCCGGCACCAGCGGGGCCACATCTGAGACGGCTTTTTCGATAAGCAGTGCGCAGTGCATCAAAGGGAACGAGCGCACGGCTGCGAGTTCGCCGCCGATAAAATGTCACGTGCCGTCGATAGCAACTGCAGCAACGTACACCGCGAAAGGGCAAGGCAAGGCCGCACACATGCGGCCAGGTCTTTCGTTCACTTTTCCAGCCTTGAGCAGAGTGCGGGATCCATGTCCATGGTGTCAACAAAGATTAAAAAGCCGAAAGAGCTTGCCCGTAGCAGACGGCAGTCTGAGGAGCGCAATAGCGGAAGTACGTCACCGCTGAGGCGCGCAGCATAATGGGAGGGAAGGCTTCCGCGCCGTCAACAGCGAAGAAAAAGTTGAAAGGAGGAGGAAATACGGCGCGACGATAATGCGCGGCTTTTGATTTACGATTTCTCAGCTAATACTCAATTGCTTTAACAAAATTCTTGCAGGAGGATATTGCTAATACATTGCTTTATTTGGTTACATGTACATCCATGCATCGACGGAAGGTATTTCAGGACCCCTTTAAGGATCTTCAGGGCGAATGGTAATATGCGGCCGAGCTGGTAACTGCGGCATGCTACTTTCGAGTCCGTAATGACTGCGATGTATTCGATGTTTGTTGAGGCTGCTAGGGCGATGGCGACTGCCTCAGCGGCGTTTGTAGAGGTGGTGTATATCGTGGCGGCTGTGAGTTGGGTGATCTGGTGGTCCATCACCGTGACTGCGTGGGCGGATTTGCGGGTGTAGCACGCGGCGTCCGTGTAGCGTGTCGTAGGATTCCCTGCGTGCTTCTTCGTAACCGCATCGACCTGTGCTTTGCGGCGTGCTTTGTTGCAATGGGGGTGCATACGCCGTGGCACGGCAGCTACACGAATGTTTTGGCGGATATGGAGGAGGACACGTTGCAGCTGGTCTTCTTCGGGTAGTACTGGATATCCGAAGCATGTAAGGGTATCTCGTCCGGTAGGTGTGAGCTTGAGACGGGTGGTTTGGGAGTAACGATGGGCTTCGTGCAGTTCTTACAAGGTGTTGCTTACTCCTAGTAGAAGCAATTTGCGCGTGGATGTTGAGGGGGGTAGGCCTATGGCGAGTTTGTAGGCTTGGCGAATGAAAGTATTGAGTTTTAGATGCGAAGCATCTCATGGTCGGGCCTATGTCCCTCCCTTGTCGTTGTCGTTGTTGTTGCGCCGTCCACACCCCCACGGCGCAAGCTCGGCTTGCTGAACGCCCGGTCCCTTCTATGGCTCCTGGAGCGACAGTGTTGCCGGTGTCTTCCTAGGCCGGCACGAGACGAGCACGCTTCCCCTTTAAGGGCTCCTGGAGCGACAGTGTTGCCGGTGTCTTCCTGGGCCGGCACGAGACGAGCACGCTTCACACGCCTTCGACGTTTCATCGTCGTCGGCAGCGGCGTGCGTCGGCGAGTCTCGGCGGGCCGTGATTACAACAGCCCACAACCATCCGGGGAACGTGCATTGACCTCATCTTCAGCAACTTTAGGGTTCATCCACTACAACAGCCCTTGACTTTACATTTCATAGACCATAAGGCGGTCATAATCAAAGCGGAACGCCAACCACAGCTCGAAGTCACATATGTTGAACATGGTGATGATAATGCTTAAATAAAGACAAACTCATACCACGTACAACGTCTCTCTCTCTCTCTCTCTCTCTCTCCGAATCGCACTTCTAAATCAACAGGCAACAGAGTACGCCAACCACCTTTCAAAAGAAAATTGGCTACAGCTGTGTGACAGCCTCCAAGGTACCCTGACAACCAAAAGAACTTGGCACCTGCTCCGGCATCTCATCGACCCCCAAACCAATAGGAGCGCTTCTCATCGAGCATTGACCCAAACTCTCCATTCTTTCGATGGCTCTTCTGAAGCCCTCATGCGTGCCTTAGAAAATAGATACCTCCACACAGCCAGAAATTTCACTCCCCCTCCCTACACAGGCCAGCCAAATCCGGACCTTGATCGAGATTTGCAACTTTACGAACTCCGCACATCTCTTTCCGAATGCAACAAAAACAGCACCCCGGGCCCAGATCATGTGACCTATCGTCTCTTGGCCAACTTGGATGACGCCTCAATGGAGCAACTTCTGCAGCATATTAACACCCATTGGAAATCCGGAAAAATCCCCCCCCCCCAATGGAAAACAGCAGAGATCCGCTTTATCCCGAAGCCTAACAAGTCCCCCCACCTGGACAACCTTCGTCCTATTTCTTTAACATCTTGTGTGGGTAAATTGGTGGAGCGCATGTTACTCCGACGTCTACAACCCTACCTAGAAACTAAGGATCTCATCCCAAGTACAATGTACGGCTTCAGAAAACATCTGTGCATGCAAGACATCCTTCTTCGCATAAAGGAAGAAATTCTCATGCCAGCCTCCCGAAATTCAGCTCGTGCAATTCTTGCATTGGACTTAAAGGGAGCCTTCGATAACGTCTCTCATTCTGCCATCCTCTTCCGTCTCAACGAAACAGGCTGCGGCTTCACTGTAAACGCAAACTAGCCGGAAATTGAGTTTTAATCAAGTAATGTGCCCTGAAAAGTACCTATAGCAAAAAAATGTACTCCCTAGGCATGATCTAAAAAAGTGGACGAACCTCCATGGTAGTACCGTTGCCCATCCGTGTAGCAAAAGAGATGATTTAGAACGACTTAACACTATTTGTGAGATGGAGTTCGGTTCCTTGTAAACTACCACGTCCACAATAAACTCCCCATCTGAGGTAATCATCTCAAGCGGGCGGTCACCATGTTAGTCTTGTGTTGTTTCGGTGTATCAGCACTTCAACCGTGGCCTAATGCTAATTAGAACGAGTAAGCAGGACGCGATGGTCGCATGCAGCTACAAAACCGATACCGTACGTATACCCTTATAGATGCTTCAACCGGCGCGATCACAGGCAGACAGCGCGGCCGTGTTGTTTCAATCTGTTTATTTTGGCGATAGGTGTTGTCAAACTCTGCTGCTAACGAAGAGACAGTTCTCGCCGTTGCAAACAATTGCAATGTTCATCTGCTTCGCATGCTTGCGCATACATAGACGATTTAAATTCTCGTACCAGCGCGCCAACGCACCCGACTGAAGCGACTCAACTTGCCCTGGCGGCACGACTGGCTGCCCGGATGTAAACAACCTCTGTGCTATCAACGCGGCGCGGCCGGTGACTCGGTGCAGCCGGAACTTCAAGCCTCGCCTTGGGCCGTCGTTTCTTTCTTGGGCTACTTAAGCACAGAAATTTTGGTCTGTCTGTATGTCTGTCTGTCCGTCTGTCTGTCTGTGACTCGATTCAGCCACCCGGCCAAAGCAAAACAATGCCTGCGCAATAGTCTTATATAGTCACAGCTAAATCTACCCGTCTATGTCCGGTGTAATGTTCATACTTGTCAACATTGTTGAAGAAGAACAAGACATTACGCAAATATGAGAAAACAGGTCAATACAGAAGTGATATTCACAGTGTTCCTTTATAATAAATCAAACATGCTTGACTTTTGCGAAATTAACTACTTCATAAACTGCAGAAAAAGAATTCACTCCGCCGTCGCCTGCTGTCGCCCGCGCCACTATAGCTTCTGGCGCCATTTTAAGAAATCAACCGGCAACAGTTACGCAAGGTTCCACTAGATAGGCTCCACGTTCTGCTTGCAACGCACGTGAAGTAGGGAAACGCGGTTCTATAAACGTTGAAGTAGGGCGCCTCAATTAACGCGCGCCTTCGCCGTACGGCAGCGTTCGCATCGAGACACCCGGTTTGGAGCAGTGGAACGCGGGAAATTTAAAATGATTTAAAGAAATCTTCGGCGTATTTACCTTGGGAGGAGCGCGACTCAAGAGGAACAACATGAGAGGTGAGCGGGAAAGCGAAGGGAGGCATTTACTTCGCAAAAGCCGATAAAGACTACCGTCTTTTGACGGCATTTGCAACGAAAGGAGCAGATACGCGGCCAATTTTTTTCTTATTTGTGAAGGACTAGTAGTGCCATTTGGTGGAAAGATTTTCATGTGCCCCTGTCACACGAGGAACGGCCGCAAACAGCATTTGGATACGGCGACAGCTGCAGTGTGGACAGCTCGCTGGTAAGTGGTCTGTCATCAGTCGATGCGTTTGTCAAACGTTTGGATAGGGTTAACAGCAAAGTACCCGGGTACCCGTGCCGCTCACAGCACGTACACGCACGGGCAAAGAAAAAAGCGCACACTCGTATTATTTTACTTGTTTGTGGGTTTTGGGGTATGCATTGGCATTCTTTTGTAGGCCGGTTTGTAACAGGGCATTCAAGATGAAATCGTTTGTCGCGTGCGGCGTCGTTTCAAAGCAACGTGACGGTTACTTCGTGCTGGTGAAAATCAGCGCAGTCAGACGCAAGCGGGAAGGAAGGTAGAGAGATCGGGAAAGAGGGCGCTAATATATAAAAGAAAGCGTAATGCAAGACGAGAAATGGAACGCAACCCGCCTGCGTTTCTCCGAACTTCAGGACAGAGCCGCACACGGGTACGTTGTCACAAAGTCGAGCGTACGACGTCTAAAAGTACCGTATTTTTTTTTTTTTTTTCATTTTTCAACGTGACCTGAGCCACTTTTCTTTTCATTGCCGCGCATGCAGACCTGATTGTGTCCCTGTGTTTGAGCGCACAGCCATCCTTTTCCGACATAAGAACCAGCAAACGCGAGAAATTGTAGAAGCCAGCCACATCAGAAAAGGTGGTTCCGAATGTATGTCATCCCTCTATCGCCCTGCTTAATCGAGATGTCACATAATTAGGCGCACATTGAGCGCTATTTCGGTGCCGCTTCTGGGCAGGCGTGTTGGGGGTGGGAGGGGGGTCTTAATCTATGTATGATGCGGTTATCTTTGCTGATTTTTCGCCTTTCGTGCGCCTAAAAGTTCATTTTGTGGTTTTGTTGTTACGGTTTTTTAGTATTTTGAGCTGAGTGCGCCGAGAATTGTGACGCTTTGGGGGCGCGGCAATTGGGCGCTTGGGCATTTAAAGCTTTGAATTGTGCAATAATAACTAGTTGCGAGTCTGCGCTTGTGCCGTCTTCATGTGTTCTTGTCCTCGTTAATTTGCGCGCAGTTTAGTTTTCGCAGTGCATAATTACCAACTCGCCCAACTCTCAACCCTTTTACAGATCCTATACTCCGTAAAAATGAGTTGCCTGTCCTTTTAGGTACGGCAAAATCTCGCGCAGCGCATCATTCTGCAAGGGGGCCATATCCTAATGTCAATGCACACACTATGAAAGCAGCTTGCACTTAATGCGTCACATTGTCTGCTGATAAGCATTTTAGCTTCGCCCCTCTCATCATCATTCACTTCGTGGAGATGGCGGGATTTTCTTTCATAGCTTGTTGTCACTGCAGTAATTAATAGCAGAATCAGTCCTACAAATCACAGAAACGGTTCGTTTCACGTTGAAAATACTCACAGTAACACACTTTGCACCACACGGAGGAACAATCGGTTGCAGTGATGAGGCATAAGGGTAACTTGTTGTTAAAGGGTCATTGAAGGCAACCAGCAAGTTGGTTTCAAACGGAAGTCGGACCTCCGCATAGCCATTTCAGCATTGATTTAGTGCCAAGATGCCATAAGTGCTGAGAAATCGCTGTTCAAATGCTCATCAAACGTGACGCAAACACGACTGCAGTCGCTGTTTGCATCAGGATAAACCGGAAGCAAGCGAAGCAGCGGTGATTAATAGCAGTATACAGGCAACTGAATATGACATTACCACGTACCAAGCAGTTTGTTCAGTTTCGGTCAAATCGCTCATGCTTCCCCAATCTGCCCTGTCATTTGCCGTTCGAGATCACTAAGCAAAATGTTTCTCCATTGGACCCGTGATCAGTATTTACGCTTCACTGAAGAAAAACATTGGCCTTTTGAGGCCCCGCAATTGTTGGCGTCGAACGATTTTCTCGTGCGTAGCTCGCATGCTCCCTTGGAAAGCGGTACTGCCACCCCAAGTATGGACGAGTAGCATCATCCAGCGGCAGCCAAGAAAGAAGTTGCGCGCATCAGGCCATTTAAGCCCTTCCGGTGAAACCGTGTTTTTGCTAGTTTCAACCTCATTTTAAAAAAAAAGCCAGGTGTAAGAGGGGTATAATAGTGTTCTCCGTGAGCTAATCTATCAACCTAGAGAGACTTGCATCTTAACTTCACTGTCGTTTAAAGTTGTGCTCGAGTATATTGTGCGGAAGTAATATCTTTTTTATTGCTGCAAAAGCCACGATGGTTAATGTACTGGCACTTGGTTTTATGAAGCCTTTGCATTCCTAATTTAAGTACTGAAATTCGCAGGGAACCTGGCCTAACAATTTTATTACTGTACCGAATTATTAAGTTCATTTAACCATAGTGTCTGTTTTGAATTTTACATGTGGGGCATTTTTTTTTCTTTTTTGCTTTTTCAGGCAGAGATTCCTTTGACTCCCTGCCTGTATTCCGTGAACGGGGAAGTTAGCCTCCGCATCGATGGCCAGAGTGACTTGACTGCATCATCTTTACTGGGAGGACTGTGTAGTCTGTTTGCATCATTCTGGGTTTTCAACATTTAGTATCCCAAGAAGGCACACAGAGCTCTAACGTTTGTGGAACATGCCTTTTTGGACCTTGCCAGCACCAAACCACGTGTGAAGGATTTAGAACTAATTAACTTTTATCGCATCAATATCCCTCACTAATATTTTATTTGTTTTCAATCCTGTAATCATTGGATAGTAGTCTAAAAGAATTGCGTATTATGTTTCTGACTTTTTCTTTTTTCTTTTTTTACTGAACAGGGGATATTTGATGGGCCCTTCTGTATGCTGATAATACAGCTATCTTTTAGTGAAGCAATAATATTAACAAACTAATTTAACTTGAAACAATTATCTAAATAATCTTGGCAACAGGTTCCAAATGAATCAACTAAAAATTATCCGAAAAACACGAATTACATGGCTTTTTCTTCTCACTCTGAAGAAGCTGTCGCGATACCACCCATTCTGTTCTATATCCTTGCAATTAACCCCTCAGACTCGGTCACTTTTCTTGGCGCATTTGTGTCTTTATCAAAACGCACTGGTATTTTCCACAGCATATTTCTCGTTCTTTATATTACTCATTTATCCATAGCCATCTTATTGCTGTCTGTCTCCTACATCATTTATCTCTTGTGCCTTTACCATCTACAAAATGCTCGTTACCTTTCAATATCAAATCGTTACACAGCTCTCGCTCATTTCACCACCAATTGAAAACTTTTGTTGTTGTAAACCACTGAAACCATTTTTTTTCACTTTGTGTACTGAGTACTGATGCGTACTGATAAGTACTCACGCGTTCTCAATCCTCTAGTATTATATAATGATGTCACTTACCATGCCGTTGTGTTTGTGCCTATATGTTTTTCGCATATTTCCAGTTCTTGTAGTAATATTGTTTCTACAGTTTGTTCAACTAGCACACAGCTCGCTCATTTCACCACCAACTGAAATTTTTTTGGTGTTGTTGTAAACCACTGCAATTATTCTTTTCACTTTGTGTACTGAGTACTGATGCGTACTGATAAGTTCTGATAAGTACTGACGCGTTATCGATCCACTAGGATTATATAATGATTTCACTTACCATGCGGTTGTGTTTGCGCCTATCTTTGTTTTCCGCGTATTTCCAGTTCTTGTAGTAATATTAATTCTACGGTTTGTGTAACTAGCATTGTATTGCTGTCTTCCATTCTAACTGGCGTGTTATTTAGCAATGTACCATTTGTGCTTTCTTATAGGAGGTCGCCTTAAGTTTTTATTTCGGAACCTCCTTATGTACACCATGTACCATGTAAACTTGTATGCGAAAGTTCGTTTGAAATCAACCTGAAACCGAGAAAAACCGTGTGAAATCAGTACTCCCGCAGGGAACTAGAAACGCTCCCTTGTGGGCTTGAAAAAACTCCTTTCGGAAGGCCTACAGAACCACCCCAACTTTCGCAAAACTCCATTCAAAAGAAATATATGCTTCCCTTGAACCTCCTAAAAACTCCCCTCGCGAGGCCCACAAAACGTAAAACTCCATGAAAAAGAAGTAAATGATTCCCTCGAACCTCCTAAAAACGCCCCTAAAATAACATAAGTACTTCCCAAGGGAGACATAATAGGCTCCTATTCAACCGCCTAAAAAGTCCATAAACCTCACTTAAAAACGCCTTCAGGAAGTAAAGAATACTCCATTTTGATCTCTTTAAATTCTCCCAAACATTTCTTAACACTCCCTAACTACCTCCTTTCTATCACCTAAAAACGCCCTGTTTTGTGGAGGTAAACAAAACCTCCCTGTTCCATGTAGTAAATAAAACTCCTACAACGAGGAGGAGGACTAGAGGACAGGCGAAAAAGAACCTCTAGGGAGTATATGGGAGGAAAAAAAGTTTAGAGTGTTGCGTACTTACTCCTACATTGCCGATTTTCTCACGCAAAGACAGGCGATCCTAAAAGCAGGCGATGTGAAATCTTACCCAATCACCCTAGGAGATCGAGGCACTCCTCAAGGTTCTGTTCTTTCACCTTTGCTTTTTAATATCGCTCTCCTAGACCTCCCTCGTCAGCTTAAAGCCATTTCCCGTGTTCATCACGCATTGTATGCGGATGACATTACCATTTGGACGGACACGGGTTCTTTAGGTGAAATTCAAGATACCCTTCAAAAAGCCACTGACACTGTAAAACAATATGCCTCATCAATTGGCCTTCGGTGTTCCCCTCAAAAATCTGACCTCATCATTGTACGGAAAAGCCCCCCTGCATTCAATAAAGAATCAGTTCAAATTACCCTCGATGGTCAGCTTATACATCCCAGACCTTCACTCAAGATACTTGGTGTTACAATCCAGGCCAATACACGGAACGATCAGACATTATTCAAGCTCACCACAGTATTTACTCAAGTTACCCACATGCTTCGCCGAATCTCCAATCGACATCGCGGCATGAAGGAGGAAGACCTTCTCCGCCTTATCCGCGCCTTCCTCATATCACGGGTCATCTACATCGCCCCCTACCTAACTCTCAGCAAAACTGACACGGAAGCCATTGATCGCCTCATCCGCAAAGCTATTAAGAAAGCTCTTAATCTTCCTATGTCCACCTCGACAACTAAACTGCTCCAATTAGGAATTCACAACTCTGTCACGGAACTCATTGAAGGGCATCTTTCCAGTCAACGTCTCCGCCTAACTCAAACATCAACAGGACTGGCACTTTTACAGGACCTCAAAATGTCAACTCCGCAGACCACGGACAGAAAACCTCTTCCCCATAATTGGCGTCAATCCATTCGTGTCCGCCCTCTTCCCAAAAATATGCACCCCACTTTGCACTCCGGTCGTCGACACGCCCGTAGCCAAGCCCAAGAACAAATCTACGGAAGCAATCCTAATGTTTTGCACACAGATGCCAGCCCTTACTCCAATCCGTCCCATCACTTAGCAATAGCAACCACTAAGGACAAGATCATCACCTGCGCCTCAATCAAGACCCCATCTATCTGGGCCGCGGAAGAATTTTCTGTGGCCCTCGCCATCACTCAAACACCTGCAACAATTCTAATTACAGACTGTCAAGCCGTCTGTCGCAGCTTTTTATCAGGTTATGTGGCCTCAACTACGTGGAACCTCCTGGCTCAACACGCCCCCAACAGGAAGATTGACATTGTGTGGACCCCGGGACACTCCTCACTAACGGGCAATAATTTTGCCCATAGACAAGCCTGCGAACTCTCCTCCCAGGCCTCTGAGGAAACACCAAGTCTCGTTCCCCTGCTCACATTTCAAGACATCACCCAACATTACCGCACATCAAGACAACATTTTCCCCCTCCTCACCCGCAGCTTACTAAAACAGAAGAAGTAATACTCCGGAGGCTTCAAACAAACACCTTTCCTCACCCAACTTGGCTACATCGGATGTACCCCACCCAATACCCTGCCACATGTAAATTCTGCCCTAACCCATGTACCCTCATACACATGATCTTGGGGTGCGCACACAACCCAGCCCTCCCACCTTTATCAACTTCCCTTCCCCTCCCTGAGCTGTGGGAGAACCTGACGACCAGCGCCGGCTTGGATGCACAGCAACTCCTGGTGTCCAGGGCTGAGACAGCAAGGTCGTCCCATGGTCTCCTGGACTGAGGAGCCACTCCCACATCACCAGGCTCACAATAAAGTTTTTCCTCCTCTTCCCCCTCCAATAAAATTACACCATCTTCCCGTAGGGGAACCCTGAGTAGTATGCGAAACAGCCATGGCGTCAACGAATTTCCCATTTCGTAGTTCCGGTAAGTGAAAAGTGTGGTAGTTACCATGGAAACCAAACAGTAAATATAACGGTAGCTACGTACCTCAACCTCACGGAAACGACGAACTGAAAACTAATGGGCACATGAATCGACTCCATGCCTGCTTCGCATACTACTCAGGGTTCCCCTACGGAAAGATGGTGTAATTTTTTCTTTTTCAGAGGATTTGAGAGCCAGGTATACGGCGTTCCGTGGTTTAGACGACTGATTAGTATTGCTCGCGTTATTCTGAGAGCGTCTTTCTCTTGAAGGCTGTAGTGTCGGTGGCAATGCGTCGCACGAGGTGCGTGAGTTGTGTGAGTGTGCATTGTAAACAGGTAAAGTTTGATATCCTCTTCAGTTTTTGGAGATGCTGAGACTTAGTATGCGGAGGCGGGAGACTGTGGGTACTGCTTGGTTATTGATTGTTACCTCCGGATCGTAAATTCGATCTTCGTTTTTTGTAAGTGCCGGCACAGAGTGTAAGGAGGGCGGCTTTTCGGGGGCGCACTCTAGGGGGAAGCATCCTGTCCAGCAATATATAAAAGCTGTAGTCTGTGTTTTTTAAATAATATCAGCTCACGGAAAGCTTTCGTTTACAATTATTTCACGCGCTCAACCACTTAGGAACTATTCATTTGATGAAAGTATTTATAGATGCTTCTCCAATAAGTTCTCCCTATTCATAGCTTTCGTGACGTCACAAACCATAGTACGAAAGAGCGTACGGGGCGTCGTCGCCTGTTTTCATGTTTCTGATGTTTTCTGCTTTATTAAATAACTGCTAGTTGCGATAATAGTGTATTTAGATTCTCAGTACCGTAATACACGAGACAGGCCAACTTGTTTTCACTCTTTAGTGTACCTTTACGAGGGATTAGGGCCTTTCCACTCTGTGAAGAAGGATGGCCAGCGAAGCTGAGCGCAGTCCAAGGAGTGCACGAAACAAAACATGTTTGTTTGTCATTTGCGCCGAGGCAATTACCTGAATGAAACTTGGACTAGAGCTTTATTCTGGCTAGCGGTTAAACATGTGGCTCTTCGTTTCCCTCCCTCGTAGTAAGAATATTAGTATCTGTGTAAAACACCAACCCCAAACGCTCGACCACGGAGGACAGCAGTCAGGTCTCATTGGGCCGTGAGACGTCTACGTTTAGATCTCCCACCAGCATTACGGGCATGTCATCAGTGAGGGCATGCTGCGCATACACCCACCCCTCCCTCCAATTCTTTCCCGCCCCCATGCACGCGTAAGCCGCCAACCGGCGATCTACGCGTGCTTAGACGGGAAAGACACCGGCGAAGATGTCGCTCCGAAAGACCTTCAAGCTGAACATGTAGGGGTTCGTAGCGGGCAAGTTGCTCTTCATCCAGAAGGGATTCACAGCTCCTCGACGAGATGGAACTTGAGGCGGCAACGGCAGCGGCTGCGCGTTCTGCGCCAGCGGCGAACGAAGAGACACAACTGCCTGGCGGTCTATCCGCTCCTGCTAGGGGATGGCGTTGGCAACCTCCTTCCTTCTCATTCTATTCAAAATTCGTCCGGTTACTTGACAGCCTGATCGGTTACGCCAATGCCAATTGCCCGAAGAGTGGACTGAAAAGCTTGAATACAAGCCATTACCACTCATCATGAACCTCACAAGGCACGCCGGACGATGCGACGCACGGGCAAGAGTCATCTCCAGGACCCTGGAAGGGGACGACATTGTCCTATACACAGACGCGTATCTACCCAAGCACCCCACAAGGGCAACGGTCGCGGTCACCGGGCTGGACAAGCTGGTCACCTGCGCATCGTTCAACACTCCATCTTCGGAGGAAGAAGTGTCGAAGGGGGGTTCAAACCCCCCCTCCCCCCCCCCCCTGGCAACGTCCCTGGTGGGGGCAATACGATATTAGTGATACATAGATCTCCGCACGCCGCAGGTAGGGAAGTTGTAGGGGTATGTTGGAAGAGATATGGGAGGAAAATGCGGGTATTGTAGAGATTGTAGAGAGTATGGTGCAATGCCGGTTGTTTTTATGGATGGGGAGGGTTAAGTTTACCAGGGGGAGAAGAAGCGAGACGGGTGACGTCAGAAAAGGACCACAGTATAATGACGAGACGAAGCTTGAACAAACGCAAGCAAAAATCAAGCTACTTTAATAAGAACAGTCATATTAAAAAAAGTCCCAGGCACAAATGTTCGCGCTCACGTGCATGCAAGTTCGATGTTCTTGGCCGCAGTGGTGCGCTGGCGCGTTGCGCTAGTCGGTAGCGCTGCTGTCGGGCGACTGGATGCGCTCGTTCCTTGAGAAACGTCAGCCGCTGCCGACGCACGTTGCTATTCCAAGTGGCTCGAAAAAACGCGAAGTAGTTCGGCGCGAAGATCTCCTTAGCGTTCACGCCCAGCCGAGAGCTTTCAGAAGGAAGGTGCTGCTCGGTAGCGCAGTTCCCTGGAGGAGGAGGAGGAGGAGGAGGAGGAGGAGAAGGAAAATCACTTTATTGAGCCTTAGGCTGGTTTACAGAAGCGGTGTGGCCGCCGGTTTGAGTCCGGCAGTGATGTGCAGCACGAGTGACGAGAAGTATCCTGACCTCTGGGTCCGAGCTGCCCAGCGCTCCCTCCCACTGCTCTTCATTAACTATGGGTGGAAAGGGATCTTGAGGATAGGTCCACATAGAGTGGACCAGCGTGGCTAGGTCCCCGCAGAGTGGACAATTTGGCGAGGGGACTTGCGAGGGGTCAATTTGGTGCAGAAGTGCTTGGCAGGCCAAGGAGTTCGTCTGCAGGAAGTCGCCATAAGCGCTCCTGATCGTGGTTAGCTCAGGCCGGGAAGGAGGGTATTGACGGCGAGTGAGGCAGTAATGGGCAGTGGTATCATGGTACGTGATGAAGTGATCCCTGGCTGACCTGGCACCTTGGTAGGGAATGAGGCTGGCACCGGCACGGATAATATAAGACCTCGTGCTGCGTTGTGCGCTGCCTCATTTCCCCCCAAACTGGTGTGCACCGGTGTCCAGACGATGTCTACCAGGGAGGTCGGGCGATATTGAAGGAGAATTTTGGACGCCATGGGTGATATGTATCCGCGGGTGAAGTTTTGGAAGGCCGCTTTGGAATCCGTGATTTTAAAGGGGCCCTGAAAGGCATTTTGAGCACACTAAATGAACTAGCGCAATCGCTAGATTGGGTCGCCAACGTCACCTGTGACAAGTATTACTCTTTTACGCGCAGCGGAAAGCTCACACTTTTGTTGCAAAGTTTGTCGCTTTTTTCTCACCCTTTCCTTCGTGTTTTTGGACGCCGCCATCTTCACATGTCTACATCATCGATTCCCAGATGTTCGTCATGAGCTAGACATCCTGCTATTGGGCGGCTTTTTCACGCACTTCCGGCAAAGAGATGAGTCGTCTGCTCAGCGTCGGCTCGCCGGCTGATCTGCCAGCGGAGTGCCGGAGTGCTTTGACATTTTACGACAAACGAAACAAGAGTAAACAAACGCTTAAACGTTTGTATTGAATGCAACACGGCCATAACACGACGTGGATTTTATCTTACGTGAGTACGTACCATAAAGAAAGTCCCGTGGCACTTCTTTGGTGCAATCGCAGAGAACGCCCTGAGCCGAATGCCCGGGTTTGACGCGTACATTTTATTCAACTTCAAAACAATCCAGAGATGCGTTTCAAACGAACGCAACGTCACAACATGCGTTGCAAGTCTGAACCGCGATTGACAGACGATGAGTTGCCTCCTCCTGCCCGTCGTAAATTCGGCACTCACCTCACACCCGGTTTGCGGGGACGAGCAGCAAGTCACAACTCTGGCGCGCAAGCGAGAAGGCTTTTAGCCAGGCACACTGCACATACCCCATGCGAGGTTGAGTGGTACGTCGTTCGAGAAAGATAATCCAGACCATGGGAAGCACTATCCACCCGCAGAAGTACAACGTCGCATTTCATCGCGAAACGAACGCGTCCACAACACACAGGAGGCGATGCACACACACACACACAGCTTCGGTCGCTGCATTGGCTTAGCTGCAAGCTTCGTTCGGACAATCAGCGATGCTACGACGATACAGAGCTGCGTGAGGACGACGTGCTAACCACTTCACGTATTTAAAAACACAGGGGCAAAGAACTAGGTTCATCGGAAGCAAAAAATCTTTCCTCCATTATAGTGCCTGAAATATACTGGCTAGTGTGCCGAGGGCGGGCTCCAGGCGGGCGCCCGGAGCGATGTACGCGGCCGTCTGCCGCTTGGGGCGCTGCCGTGCGGGAGTGTGCGCGTTCATCCGGCCCGAGCAGATCGCGCGGTTACCTCCGAGCTGCGTAGCAGACGGCAGCGGCAGAACTTTCCATTCCCGCTTGCGACGAAAGCGAGCGAAAGCGACGGGAATTCTGTCGCGCAACCAAAATTTGTCCCGACCATTCAACAAAAACGATCGTCGCGCGACAAAGCGACGGAATTCCTGCCGCTCTCACTCTCTTTCGTCGCAAGTGCGAACGGGCCTTTATGCACAATCTCCGCCCCACATAAAACAAGCTCTTGCTTGTCGCCTGAGCATACGGTTGATATCTGACTACGTTACACTGTGCTTGCCAGTGTATTTAAACGATGTCACTAGGTTTGAAACGTACGCGCTCGGCGTGCAGCTTTGTAAACGCAAGCGGTTTCACATACGCACGCTATTTTGCTGCTAATAGAGTTTTAGTACAGCGTTTGTGGCCTTTGCATACGCTAAACGCTAAATTTTTGCGTCCCGCTACGTGACACCGCGATTTAGTTTTAGTAGAGCGTCTCATCAGTTTGGCGTAGCGACACACTAATGCATACGGCGCCATCTGTCAAATGTTTTCCGAAATGTCTCGCCGGCTGAACTGCTAGCGGAGTGCCGGAGTGTTTGGACATTTTACGACTATCCAAACAAGTGCAAACAAACGCTTTCCCGTCAGTGTTGAATGGAACACATGGGTGCAGCTTGTCAGAACACGGGTTCTCGCTGATCGAGTGCAGCGTTGGTTTGCTCTTCGCCTTCACGTTCATCGCCGCTGATAAAGCGATCCGATCCGGCGCGTTTTGTGCACGGGTTCTGTGTCGGTTGAAAATGTCTTTTTTCACATGCCGCCGGTAGTAGGAATTACAGCCACCGCAAAATAACACCCGGCACCAGCGGGACCACATCTGAGACCGCGCTTTTTGGATAAACAGTGCGCGGTGCACAAAGGGAACGAGCGCACGATTCTCCCCACGCGGCTGCGAGTTCGCCGCCGATACCAACTACAGCTACGTACACCGCGAAAGGGCGAGGCCAGGCCGCACACATGCGGCCAGGTCATTCGTTCGCTTTTCCAGCCTGTGTCCATGGTGTCTACAGAGATGAAAAAGCCGAAAGAGCTGGCCCGTAGCAGACGGCAGTCTGTGGGAGCGCAATAGCGGAAGTACGTCACCGCTGAGGAGCGGAGCATCATGGGAGGGGAGGCCAACAGCGAAGAAACAGTTGAAAGGAGGAGGAAATACGGCGCGACGATAATTCGCGGTTTTTGATTTACGATTTCTCAGCTAATACTCATCGCTTTAACAAAATTCTTGCAGGAGGAGATTGCTAATACATTGCTTTATTTGGTTACATGTACATCCATGCATCGGCGGAAGGCATTTCAGGACCCCTTTAATTGTGGGTGACGGCCGACTCGTTAGCACGAGCGCTATTGCCGCCTGCTCTGCCGCTGCCGGGCAGAGGAGGCGAAATGTTATATGTAGATGCGGCAGAAGATCGCCACCTCGACGCTTTTGCCCTGGCAGTTGTTAATAGCCCGAACGACCCCCCTGGTAAGTTCCTAACTGTCCGCGGTGTTCCCTGAACGTTCTCGCCGAGCCGGTAGCTCCCCGAACACACCGTTTCCACCTGCCTCGAGCACTCGGCACGTCCGCCTTGCTCCTCGCTTCTGCTTCTTCGCTCCTCTTCCTCGCTCGATCTCCCCACAGCACGCGGACTTCGTCTTACTTGCGTATATGCACCGACTCCTGTCCCAGTGGGAAGCGCCTCCTCAGATATGAGTTGGGAACTGTCCTATGCGCGTCTGCGGAGCCTGAGGGACGGGTATAAAGGAGGCTGCTGCGGGCGAGTTCGCGGGCAGTGGGTAGAGGATTTCAGTGGAGCGGAGCGGAGCGCGATGGAAGAGTAAATAGGGTAGGGGGCGGCCGAGCCTTCCTCCCCTTGTGGGTACGCCCGCGGAGTGTGAGCAGCCGGGGAAGCAGCCTCGCCCTCCCCCCAAAAAGGAATGACTCGAAATCGATATCACTTTTATGTTGCCCAGAGGGCGGGTTATCTCGAGTAGGATGAGAGCTGGGGGTGCGATGCAGCCTGCCTGACAGTTAATACACAAGCCCTATTCTTAGCGACTTATTTCTTGCAGCTCGAGTAGCAAGGTTCTGGTATATCTCTTGGAAGGCTCAATTATTCTGAAGATTTTTAGATTCGTTGATGATTTTTAATTCGGCGTGAAGGTACTGAACAAGACCACCTATGCTGAACCTATTTTAGCGACTTTTAATTTTTGCTTTAAGCGTTTGACCTTAACCCACGAAGAACCCGAGAATGACAGCATCCGTTGATGAGGCTTGCGCTTACATTTTCACATCACGTTTGCAGGTTGTATGAGACTCGTACAAGAAAGCCTTGGCTACCATTTGATTCATCCCCCTCAAAAATTGTAAAAAGGAGCATAGCCCAGTCATGCCTCACAAGTGCACTTACAAAATCATGTAAATACATGACCCAGGAAAGTTTCCGTTCGCAAATTCACCAGCTCAGCAACTGTGGGTACTACCGGCCGCTGCTTGTGTCAGTGGCTGAAGGCCTGATTAGTAAAATGAAAAAACGCCGCACGGACCAGACCCCCACGACGAGCTTGCAGGCACAACTCAACCCAGGAAAAAGGTAGCGGTGATTCCATACTTTCCCCTGCTCTCCCGCAACCTTAAGAAGATTTGTCGGCGTGTTGACGTTAACGTCGCATTTTCAGCACCAAACAGATTGCCCCAGCTAAGCAAAAAAAAAAAAAGAAAAAAAAAGCAACCATGTTCACAGTGAAAGAACCAAGTGCACCACAAAGCATAAGAAAAAATTCGTTGAATGTGAAAACGGTGTAGTGTACCCGATTCCTTTGACCTGTGGTAAGGAATATATAGGATAGACAGGCCGATGCTTAAAGGAGGAACGGTTGAAAGAACATGACCATAACGTCCGTCGGCTATGACAAGGCCACGTGGGGCAGCGCGTACGAGACTGTCTGCGTTGTAGGGGTTCTACTCCCGAGTTTGATAAAACAGCCGTAATCTTCAAGAGCAGAAACCAAATCACTAGCGAACTTGTTGAAGCTGCAATGATAGAAAAAGCCGGTGCTAACTGTATCAGTGAACCTTTAATAAGGATCACGCAGAAGGAGTTCGCATTCTTGGAGGCCAGCGAAAAGCGGATGTGCGATAACTTCAGCAACGCCATAACGGTTTGGCGGGTTAGGCAATCTTCTCCTTTGTACGCGCTAGTTGGGTCTTTCCATGTAAAAGGGCTATTTATTCTTCGCAACTTGCAATAAAGCGATCAGTTGTCAGCGCTTGTGTGCACTTCTGTCCGTCCTTCGTCAAAATGTGCGCTGTTCCTGCAATTGATTGATGCTTGATGCTTCCTGTGTGATGCGGCAGAACAAACTGGGGTTCTCAAGAGTGTACAGGAACGCGTAACTGCATTCCTTTTTCGCTGCCTGGCCACTCCTGATGTCGTTCCCGACGCAAAACATTCGCAGTCAAACGTGCAAAACGGCAAAGTACCAAGCTTATAATAAATAATTAAACAGATAAGGTGTAAAACGCTATAGAGTCGATGCAGTTACAATAAGTGGGATGCTACTGTAAGCTACTGAAGTACGGTTGGCAGGTTCACTGGGGGAAATGGATCTGGTCTGCATATATGTAAGACACGCATTCTTTCCCTGATCATTGTAAAGGGGGGTTCACTGAAAAGCTACGAACAGTGTGACGCGTCGAAAATGTGGAGCGGCCATCGCATCTGTCAGCTACGGGAGCTAGCTGACTCGACGATGCGTTCCGGAAGGGAAACCCAGCTTTTGAGTCGTACCACCGAGTTGAACGCTGTCTGTACGACGCACAGAGGAGCAATCGCCGTGTATGATGATGCCGTGTGAACGAAAAGCGGCGTCGAACGGGTGGATGTCGCCGTAAGGCGCACACACGTATGGAGAGGTATTGATAACAAAGGGAAAAAAATACCGAGTGAAGCGAGAGTAAGGAAGACGCTACTACGGCCGCTCCAGAGCTAAACATCGAGAGAACGCGGGCGCTCAGCGGAGGGGAAGGCGGGAGGCGGATAAGGGAGGCGGGGGCGACGCAAAGTGGAAACGACGCAATGCTGCTGCTACCATTTGCGTTGTCCCTGGCACCGCCAAATAAAAATCAGGCGGTGGCAGGCCGAAGTGTGGAGTTCTCACGCCTTTCGCGCGGCGGTCTCGCTTGCTCGCGCGCCGCTGCTGCGGCTGCCTCGCGTTTCCCTTTGTCGAAGCGTCCGTGCCGCCTCCGCTCAGAGGCGGCGGCGGCGGCGGCATCGTATCCACTCCAATCACGTGGAGACCGAAAGGAAATACGCATTTCAGGTCTCGCTTCTTTTCTTCCCGCCGTGGGTCTCGGCGATCCGTCCACCCGGCTCCGGTAGCCCCGCGCTCGATGTGCCATTTTCATTCATGCGGCCCCTCATTGACTCACGCCAGCCGACAGCGGCGGCCCGGGGATTGGCGCAACACGCATGCAGCTCGCGGAGAGCGCCAAATATGCAGGTACGTGGGTGCACGCATATTGTATGCACGCGCTGCTATTAAAGACAAGTGTCCTTCGGCTGACGGGCAGAGAAGCCAAGGACCGCGCGGAAACGCATCTTTCTCGTTCCGTGGCTCCCCCTGTGCCACCCTTCTTATTCCTGCCCTTTCTCCTGAATCGTCCGTATTTTTGCGTCGACGTGGAAATGCGCGCAGCGTTCGCTGCCGGCCTGCCGAGGGGACGAGTGTAGCTTGCAAAACTTTCAATCTCTCGAGAAAAGTGCACGTTTTGTATGGTCCGATTCCATTGTAGTCGAGCTTTTACTGCCCGCATCCCTCCTTTCCCTTCCTCCTGAATGGCTGCCAGCGCTCGTCAGGATTCCGCACGCACATCGAGGGCAAAGGAGTTCTTTCCGATCGGCTCCCGACCGAAAGCAGCAGCTTTTGTTTTCTTTGCGCTACCGACTCCACGCGATCGCCCTTGTCTTCTGGGCGGCCCCTCTCCCTCGCTGTGTGAATCTCGGGGCATTTTTGAGTGACCGCGCAGCGCGGTCGCTTCTACGGCGGCGCCTGTTTTTGCGATTCCCACGCGGAGCGGCGGAGACCTATACAGCTCGTCGCGCTTGAGTTGATGTCAAGAGTATTCTCTGCTCGTTCCGAGTTTCGTTCTCCGGCGTTTATCTTGTGCCTCTGTTCGTTGTTGTTCCTCCTCCCCCTCCTGCGGCCGTTCGCCGCTCGTTTTTATTTGGCTGGCTGACGGATCGCCTTCCGGAGTGTGGCTCGCGTTTACGGCTCTCGCGGCGGCCACCGGACGTGCAAAGCTTGCTCTGGAACTGAGCGCGGAGGAGTAGCAGCGAACCCACGCCGAAAAACCCCCCCGCGCCGGCTTTCTTTGATTAGCCCGGAATTACGCGAAGCCTTTCTCCTTTCTTCTCCCTTTCCCGCACGAATCACTCTGCCAGCGCGCTATTGCTCTGCGCAGTGCGGTCGAAGCGTGCCGAGTCACGGACAATTTCTGGCGAACGGAGCAAAACTCGCCCTCTCTTTTAACTCGATGCTCGCCGGAAACATTTGTGCCTGTTTGCCGAGAGCTCAATGCCACCCACGGCGCGTGAGACCACCGCTTCACGGGAGCTGGAAAAGTGTCCTTACTGGACAAAAAGGCCGCAATGAGGCTATAGCGTCACCAGTTACAAATTGAAAAGTTGCTCATAACTGGCTGCAGCTTTCGGTTCCCTTAGAATGAATAATTACGTGTCTTCCCGCAAATTTGCAAACTAAGTTTACTGCGTATTTACTTAGCGAATTTATGTAATTCTTCCCATTTATGCGCGCCACGATAAAGAGAAAAAATAATAGAAAATTCATTGGGGGATTTAAAACAATCCGCACACCGTTGTCACGCTTTAGAAGCCGGCAACACGGCGTTTTTCGCGCGCCCCTCGCACACCGTGCCAACTGTGCCAACAATGCCAACCGTGTACCTGACCGTCTCAGTGGTCATGTTTGCTCGTTTTAGTAGCGGCACTGGCTGCCAGTCGCTTCTTTGGTGCCCATCAATATCGGCATATCGTCACCGTCATCCCCATTGCCTTGCGCATTGCCGCCTAGTCGGCCCTGCCCTCACATCACGCTCCATTTTACAACGCATACAAGCGGTGAAGGGACGTGCCAAGAAGCCCGACGGCAGGCGTGTCGGGCACATGCAGCGGCTAACCTTAGCAGCGGCGCAATCACAGCGCCACCACAGCCAATTCCGCCTCCGGTACGGGACTCTGCTTGACGTCTCCCTTTCCGCACGCGCCCTGTCGTTCTCTGTTCTTCGGTCGCTCTGTGTCCGCGGATCGACGGCGCAAATTTTTACCGACATGGGCCATCTACTGCTCACACAGTGACATCCGAACACACGTTTAAAAGCTCTCCCGAAATGAAACGTAGCTCTGCCCACCTATTTGCCTCACGTCCTGTGCACACTCTCTCGCGCTCTCTGCACAAATACCGGGGCAAGATGTCGCAATTCACCTCTGTGATGTTGCCTTTATGAAAATCTTATTTTTTGTACGTTATGAAACAAGTGCAAAAATAAAATTTTGTGACGTTTCCCCGACGAAGCCGTCGAATGGTCGAAATGTGTCTTCGGAACGGGAGAGCCTGCCGGCGGGTTTGAGAGCGAATGGGCAGTACGCGAAATATGCAAGCATGCGAGCCGCAACGGAGCAGGCAGCGCAGTGTGCAACAATAGAGGAATATTGGACCAAGCTTTTTTTGTCATCATCGCTGTAGACGTACAAGCCGGCCTTGAGATGCGCACACAAACACGTACGTACGCATACGCAAAACCTTTTTCCACGCGAAAACCAAACTAATGACGGGAACATTATACTGAAAATAAAGACTGGAACAGCCTTCTAAAATCCAGCTTAACTTGGCCTCACCCCTCTGCACTTAGCGTAGCCCAGCAAGAACATCGCAAAACCAAAGGAAACTTGGCAAAGCCTCTCAAAACGTATCAGAACCTAGCAAAGCTTAGCAACACCGGAAGAAGCCAGGTCGACCCCCAGCACCCCTGTTTTGTTTTGTTTTGTTTCTTTTTGGCAACTGAACGCCTATTTCATACCATTTCAACACCTTACAGAAAACCGAGGGTGTTGAATTCCGTCAACACCCTTTTTGCCTCACAAAAAGGGTGTAAAGATATAAATTAGGGTGTTGGACCTTAAGAAAAAGGGCGAAATGACTTCCCAACACCCTTATCCTCCTTATACTACACCTTTTTTTAGGCGATTAGGGTATAAGAAAGTTTAGTGTGTGGGCTGGCCGTGTCAAACATACCTATAAATTTGACTGGCGTATAAATGGGTGCTGGCAACAGCAATGGTAGCGAATCCTTGTAAAGGCACGCCCGATACAAGATAAATACATCTTGCGGGTAAAGTGCAGAGACCTTCCACCCCGTGAAGAGGGAAGTCCAGCGAAACTGCCGCTGTGGTGGGATTTATAAGTTCGAGTTTCGCATATATGGGAGGTTCGCTATGTTGAATTATAAGGACACTGGCGTGATCTCTTTGGCACAGACTAAGGACACACACGATTGGTGGGTAGAGACAACGACATTTTATCGTAGCGCGGCTACACCAATCCCTGCGCCGCACAGGTGGCCGCCGAAGAGCACGCGGCAATGTGCAATGTGAGGGCGGACAGAGACGCCACTCGTGGCGAGGAGTATACACGACTCGGGAAATATGGTGACAGCGGTGGAGAGGAGTATAAAGTGAGGCTGTAACCATACTCCCACCGTAGATGGCCATGCTTCACTGCCCAACAAGTACTGTGGGAAAGCCAGCTTACAAAAACCAAGCTTGCAGCGATCCCGTCAAAGTCGGCTTAACCTCTAAACACAA
Organism: Haemaphysalis longicornis; assembly: GCF_048455015.1. NCBI lineage: Eukaryota > Metazoa > Arthropoda > Arachnida > Ixodida > Ixodidae > Haemaphysalis > Haemaphysalis longicornis. Next base: position 167,859,934 of record NW_027526203.1, read on the forward strand.
CTGCCTTGATGGGAAGACATTTTTAACAAACAAAATAAAACATCTTATATCGAAATATCAATCAATCAATCAATCAATCAATCAATCAATCAATCAATCAATCAATCAATCAATCAATCAATCAATCAATGTTTATTTTCAACACAAGGTTGGGTTACATCAGGAGAAAAGCAGTTGCGTACTGCTTGACGGTGCCTCACGGTATGAATGTATTTTTTCCGATTCTTTCTGAATTTTTTTCATACGCTGAAAAGTGTTCGTCTACGCTCGGTCTGTCGCCGGTAACGGTCTGCTGAATCTTAGCCATGTACAGCTTCGCTGTAAAAATATTTGCCTAGCAATGGAGACACGCCCTCTCCGGTCATGCTGGCTCGGCATTCTTTCGTAGAGCCTTCTTTCGCTCAGGACGCTACCAAATCAATGCACCTTGGCGTTGCCTGCGTAGGCGAGCTCTCCTTTGTCTTGCCGGCTCGCCATTCTTTATTTAGGCATTGGTTGCCCTACATCATGCCATGAATAATAAAGTTTCTATCCATCTGTGTATCTATTGTCTGGATGTTTCAGCAATGGCGCATCTAGTGCTCTCGCAATAAAAGGCTGCGAAGAAAACGTTCACGAAACAAAAATATTACTCACAGTGTACGGAAGGTTTACATGACGAAAATTGCGAAGTTCATGCTCAAGTTTTAGGAACCATTTGAAGCTTCAGAAAGTGGAGGAATAATTCATGCTGGTTTATAAAATTTGCCTCAGTTGGAACCAGCAATGTAAAATTCGTTCTCATCCAATAATCGCAGTGCCCTTGAACTTATAACAAATCCATTATTTCACTTTTATGTCTCTTTCGTCTCTCCGTTACCTTGACTGAGATTATTGGCCAATCGCCCCTGCTTTGCCTATACGTGGGCTTACCATTAGGCATGCGTCACGTCGAGCCTTATGACGTGCCCAGCAATGTCAAACTCGTTGTGCGTAAGACTGCGGGTACCAGCTTACGATGTTAGACGTCAAAGCGTACCGACAGAATAAACTTCAGGCTGGAACATACCCGCGTTCGCGTCGCCAACGAAAAGTACAGTCAATAAAAACGGGCTTTACTACTAGCGTAATGGCTACCTCTGTAATTCGCATTAGCATGCTTATACTGCTGATGCACAGGTGCGCGCAGAAGTAAACGGAGCACGGGAGCGGTGGCCGAACTGCATCGCGGCGCCGCGTATGGGCGCCGACGGGAACCAAGGAGCGCCGGCCTGAGAGTGTGATCGCCCTGCCCCCGCCACCCTATCTGATATGTTTAATGGCCTCTCTGCTGGCGTGTCATGCTGGGCGTGACGGTCTTCCAGAGGCAGCGCTGGGCTATATAGGGGCGCTGGTTGCATTGCGCTCGCAGGCATCAGCGGTGACCGAATCCGTCGCTGTTGAGCTGGACGAAGCTACGCACGCTCGGAAACTTGCGTTCTTGCGCGCTGTAAGGGTGCCATAAAATTGTAAACTGCTGAGAGAGAGAGAGAGAGAGAGAGAGAGAGAGAGAGAGAGAGAGAGAGAGAGAGAGAGAGAGAGAGAGAGAGAGAGAGAGAGAGAGAGAGAGAGAGAGAGAGAGAGAGAGAGAGGGGGGGGGAGCAGTTGAGAGAGAGAGAAGCAGTTTAATGATGCTGACGATGTCTGTCCAGCAGACAGTCTGACATTCTACGTCACGTGAATAATTTAAAAAAAAATGAAACACGGCAGAGGCAGAAAAGGACACCGACATGAGGTCTGGGGACAGAGTTAAGTAGTTCGTGGAACAAATAAAAGAAGTGGTAAAACGCACTGGAGAAATGTTCGCTTTCAATTTGAGCAGAGTTCACACACCGCGAGAGCGACCACCCGCGTCCATCAGTTTAGTAGTCGAGGGCTTGAAACCCGCAGTAGGCCGCTGTGGTTTCCCACAGCATGTCGTTGCGGTGTAATTTATTGCAAGCCGACAGCAAAATTACCTTGGATAATACAGAAAGCATATTCAGAGAAATTCTTGTTACTCTGAAAAAAATTTCGCTTTCAACATTGTTCCTTTTTAATTTTGAGTTTCTCCCGAGTTACTGCTGCCACTTAGTTCAGGTCTGCTCTGAAGAAAGGAAAATACAAAATGCCCATGCGGTGGAAATTGTGTGTTGATGAACGCCTTAAAGAATAGATACGATCGTTGTCTTCTATTACAGCGGCCCTCATAGGGCGAACATTTTCTTATGCATTTTAACTGACATTGTTATTTTTAACGAGCACGTTCTATTATTAAGAAAATGTTGGAGCTCTAAATAAAACCCCGCATTGAATTAAAAGATGGCTTCACCGAATGACATCAATGCTTGCAAAAAAGCACCGCCAGGGCTCCAAAATGACCGATGACGCCCATAGTCGTCATCAGTCATTTCGGTACAACATCTTATGACGGCTACACAGGTCAATGGGAGCGAAAGGGTTAATGGGACAATAAATTATGGACCCTATGAGGCCCGCTGTAATAGAAGACAACCATTGTATCTGTTCTTTGCGGCGTTCACTAATACAAAATATCCACCGGATAGACATTTTTTATTTCCCTTTCTTCAGAACAGACCTGGACTGAGTGGCAGGAATAACTTGGGAGAAACCCAAAATTTAAAAAAAAAATGTTGGAAGCGAGATTATTTTTCCGAACAACGAAAATTTCTGTAAATGTGCTTTCTGTATTGTCCAGGGCAATTTTGTTGCCGGCTTACAATGAATTATATCGCAAATACGTGCTATGCCAAACCGCAGCAGTTCACAATTTTATGGCACCCTTTACAGCGCGCAACAACGCAAGTTTCCGAGCGCGCGTAGCTTTCTCGAGCTCAAAAGCGAAGGATTTGGTCGCCGCTGATGCCTGCGAGCGCAATGGAACCAGCGCCCCGATATAGCCCAGCGCTGCCTCTGGAAGACTGTCACGCCCAGCATGACACGCCAGCAGAGAGGCCATTAAACATATCAGATAGGGCGGCGAGGGCAGGGCGAGCACACTCTTATTAGACCGGCGCTCCTTGGTTCCCGTCGGCGCCCTTACGCGGCGCCGCGATGCAGTTCGGCCACCTCTCCCGTGCTCCGTTTACTTCTGCGCGGACCTGCACATGTCTCGATACCGCGTTTCTAGCCGAGGGCCACGTGCATCACTAGGTTTGCCTTCAGTCAGCTAGTCCCAAAATAAATGCACTTTACCACCGCAATCGCGATGTGCTGACGCTGGGAATGCGTGTTCGCCACGCATTCCAAAGGTCATAGGTTCAATTCTCATTCAGAACCTCTCTGTCATCCGCTCAGAAGGGGACTAAGGAACTTTTACTCTTTCTACGGGCGACGAACTTAAACACCAGACTATAGACTGAACGCCCCCAGTGTCTATCAGTGTCAGTGCTTCAGCGCTGGGCATACGTGTCTGCTCCAATTTCTTTTAGATGCAGAGCATCTGATTCACTCGCCTTGTCCCTCCGGCGTCGTCGTCGTCGTCGTCGTCGGCGTTGTCCGCCCCTCCCCCATTCTCCTCGCCGCACAAGCTGCGCTCTCCGCCGCTCACCCCCTCTCCTCTCCGATAGCGAACACTCCCTCGCGAGGGGCATTGGATTGGATTCGATTGGATTGGCTTGGCTTGGCTTGGCTTGGCTTGGCTTGGCTTGGATTGGATTGGATTTGGATTGGATTGGATTAAAGTGGATTGTGTTGGATTGTGTTGCGTCATAGCCGCGGCAGACGCGCTGGGGCCGGCGCATGTGCAGTACTCTCTCTTCCGCGGTTTCCTCGCCTTCGGGCGCGCTGCGCATATAACCGGTGTGCCGTTCTCCGGCGAAGCAACATCCACGCTTGGCTCAAACACCTAGAGTCCACGCCGCTCTACAAGTACGCCAACGTCGTCATCGACTGGCACCGGCTTACGCAGTCCCCTCAACGTTATGCGCGCTATAAAACGCGGTCCCTTCGCCGCTCCGCCTATGCGTCGCTTCTACACAGGGGTTCCCGTGAGGGGAGGTGGGAGTTTTTTTTTTTTTCATTCTTTCTTTTTTCCCCTTTCCCACGTGCAGGATAGCAAACTAGGCTCTATCCAGGTTAACTTTCCTGCCTTCCTTCTACACCCTTCCTTCCCTCAGAACCAAACTTACAGAATTTTATTTTAACTCAATTACTTTACTTTTATTTTCCTTGCGCCCCATAGGCCACTTTGTCTCACATACCTCTGTTACGACGAGACAGGAGGCCGGATTTTCCACCTTTCGAGTTATCCCCTGCTCTCGCATTAAAAATACACGTCGTTGCAACACAGGTTGAGGTTCACCCGCTTGGTGTCAAGAAAGCTGCGTATGCACATACCCACGCAGGGAGGACACATACCTACGCGGACGATCAACCAGATACGTATTGGCCGGTTGGCTGCAAGGCAGCGACATTTCGTTTCCAAGTCAGGGCAGTCTAAGAACTTCCTTTGCTCACTGCCGCAGTCTTCTTGATCAGTGGCTGAAACATGATTTCTGTTCGGCTTCTGTGACCCAACAGGTAACGTTGCGGCTTGTAAAGCTTACCTCCTGGATATGAGCCCGTGGAATTGGGCCTGTTTTTTTAAGTGCGGAGCACTTTAGAGGTCCGGCTTGTCGTCGTAGCTTTCACAGCTACGTGGAATGCAACCTCTATAATTTTTTTTATTTACGGGATTTTCTTATTAAAAAATGCTCCCTTACATCAGTTCGACGCATTCTTTTTGTAAGGGTGGTTTAGTATCTTTTAGGTCGTTTTAGGTGCGGAGAATAACGGAGAACGGAGAAAGGGAAAACAGCAGCTGTGCTCGGTGAGTACACCGTCTGTCTCCCCGCCGCAGCGTGCAATCGTAGCTCAATTGGTAAGCCAACGGGCTGCCGCTCCGTTTCTCTATTCGTATCAGGCTGGATTCCTGGCGGTGCCAGTAACTTCTTTTATTTGTTCGCGGGAGTTTTCTGTTGATACCAATGGTCACGACAGAACCCTGGGGGGTGCAGGTAATAAGCTCCGCTTTAAAAACTATGGTTTTACGCACCGGAGCTGCACCTGTTCTGATAGGCGTCCTAGTATATGGCTAGGAATCAATGGTACCACTTGGGGTGGTTTAACGTGCCTAGTGGTGTCACCAACCACTGAGGCGAATTCAGTGGTAGCGTGTAGACTACGACAGCACGAAACAGATATAGCCTCGAGGAAGGCGATAAGACGGATCGAGATTACATGTACAACTTCTTCAAACTGTGTGCGTTACTATGAAGTCAGTGCGAAGGCGAAATAGAAAGTCAGATAAAGGCGTTTCTTTTTCCTTTCATTCTTAAATGCTCCTCTAGCATTTTTAGAGAGGTCTGGCATTCGTTTATCTATATGCCCAGATATTGGTATTCCGTTCCCCACGGTAGTTTTGTTTGTTGAACGAATGCCGATTCGTTACGAGCGTCGTCATTGCACACCAGAACAACCGACTTTGCTGTCCTGAACTCTAAACCCAGTTCAGTGGATTCTTCGAAGCCCATATCTGAGCTGTTGCCCTATACGATCAACGCCAGCGCCGCGGCGCGGCCTCCTTCGGCAGCGCACGAAGCTCTCCATAACGCGACGGCGAAGTTTCATGACCAGAAAAGGTAGTAGCTTTGGTGCAGCTTTTCCTGTATAAAATGGGCAGGCAATTCGCGGGGATAATTTTTGTTTTATTCGTAGACTAAAACTGGGGTTGCGGGTTATATGCAGGGGCGGGTTCCACGCGCCAAAATACGTACTGCTCCCTATTCTGTTCTTCCAACTGCACATCACCAAGACAACCATACCACAACCTATGTGAGCCTGCCTCAACGATCGCCTACCCACAGTGACCACCTAGGGGTAGCTCTGACCTGACGACGCAGAAAACCCTGACGGACAAAGCAGCTAGGGCCGCTTAGCAGCTGCTGACCACCCACCCCAACAAGACCCTATATTATGAATATAGGGGTCTCTCTCTCTCTCTCTCTCTCTCTCTCTCTCTCTCTCTCTCTCTCTCTCTCTCACTCCGTATTGGTAAAAACAAATGCGAACTCGCGAGTTGCTAAAGCCCCTAACTGATGTCGTGGCTCACTCGCAAAAGGGAGCCGGACATTCAGAGGGCACACAGTGGGGCTAAAGGGCAGAGCAAGGCCTGTTTTTGAAGATAAATATACCAGTATTTCAATGAGCAATTTTTTATTGATGAACACTTAAAAATTGCAGAGGGACAGTGCTAGGTGTGATTGTGCGGCATCCTGGCCCGAGTGGCATGAGAGCCCGGGAGGCGGTGCGCCTCTGATGCCTTGTCTGGACGCAGCCGCGCGCTGACCTGAAAAAGGAAGGGCGCGCGCTCTGAGAGAACGCCACTTTGGCAGAAACGACCAATGTACCAAGAACAACTCGCCGTCATATCACTGCAAGTAGCGCACTGCTGTTTCGTTACTCCTTTCTTACCCATGTTGTCTGTTGGCTCAAAAATGCACTCCAATGGCAGGGACAGTTAAACCTTAATACAGCCATCTTCAATGCAGCAAAAGCCTTTATACTCTAACAAAGGAACAATTACCACGATCATTCAACCCTATGCACTTCTTTTTGTACTTTAACTATCAAATTAACCTGAAAAAAGGACAACAGTGACACTCTCAGTGCAGTGTTGGAGGTGCAACTGCTGCTGGCGATTTTGGCCTCCCGTAGCAGTGCTGCCAGACTTGCCGCAATGCACGTAGGCGTCGCCGGCCACTCGCTCTGCTCTCTGCTTTCTTACGTGTTTATCCCTGGCTGTAAGCAGTCACTTCAGCCCCTCGTCTGCCTTATACGGCCTTTCCTGTCTTCAAGCAAGGTGTTTGGCCAAATCTTGAAAAATGCAAACAGAATTACACCGTATGCCCCAGTTTATAGACGGGACATGCGTGCATTCAAGGCTTGCACATGGATAGCATGCAAGTGCGACAAGCTACAAAACAAAATGCAAGCCCAATTCCTAAAAACGTATGCGACATTCGATTTGCTCACTTAAGTGAACAAATTGATTGATTGATTGATTGTGGGGTTTAACGCGCCGACGCAACGCAGACGATGAGGCGCGCCGTAGTGGAGGGCTCCGGATTAATTTTGACCACCTGGGGATCTTTAACGTGCGCCGAAATCTCGTACACACGGGCGTTTTTGCTTTTCGCCTCCATCAGAAAAGCGGCCGCCGCGGCCGGGAATCGAACCCGGGACCTCGTGCTCAGCAGCGCAACGCCTTAGCCACTGAGCCACCGCGGCGGGTAAAGTGAACAAATCGAACGCAAAAAAGAGCAGAGGCTGGGTCGAAGCTATAGCTAATAAGTGCCTCCGAGTAGCTGTTAAGCCCGTATGGTTTGTCCGCGCCACATGCACATTTCCAGTTCAACATAACGCCAATGCAACAAGGTAAAGTTCCCATTTTAAAGGTGCCGTGAAGACGAAATACAATTTTGTTGCATTCAGAAAATTCCTTGTTTTATAGTACCCTCAGCACTTTCCCGGTCGCAAGCAATGCTTTATTCAGAGAAAAACAATTTAAGCCGACATTTCAATACTCCTGCTGCATTGTATGTTTCGTGACGTCATTCGCGCAGGAACGGAGTCGAAATTTTCTCGGCCAAGCCAAGAATGCATAGGCAGAAAAAAAATCAAAGTACAAGCTTGCATCCCAAGCAAGGATGACCGCTTTTAGGCCAGGAAGCTGGAGTGAACACGTTTCATTCTTACTGCAACGAAATATTTTGGCCCCACTTAGACCTTGATCTTTTGCTATGAATTCTTTGGGGCCGAAAAGGGTAAGACTGGCCTAGAAAATTGACAAATACTGTACCATCGTCTCCTATATTATTTCAATGCCAAACACATCGCCCGCTTTACAATGTGAGTGAGTGGGACGCTTAATTCGCCACAAGTCTTAAAGTGGCGCCCCGAGATAATCCGGGATCCTCCATCGTGCCTCAGAGTAATTGAATTCGAGAGTTCCTTGTGCCTGGTGGCCAAAGCAACCCATGTTCTGGCGCTCTGGCCAGCAATAAGAACCTCGGGGCCGCGGCCGAGCACGCCTTTCCTACGTTGCCAGGTCCCATCGCACGTCACCCGAAAATATTCTTACATCGTGCCCGAAGGTTAACCGGTCATGTGATCCAAGCTGGGAAGGGAAGGCTAGCAACAGGGGGAGAGTGGCTGCAGTAGAAGGAAAGGGCTTGGTTGGCAACTCGCGGGTGATGCGTTTAGCTAGGAAAAAATACAGGAGGCGATGACTGAACATAAATCGAAAGTTAAACGTTGACTGAGGCTGCTGCCTCTGTCTGCAAACCGCCCCTTGGGTTACCATCCGCCTGCCTAGATGACGCAGCGATACTCCTCAAGAACCGCTGTTCGCACTCTCCTTCTGACCGCACTCGTAAATCTACCGTAGTTTTATGGCGATAATTCATTCGTGAAGCGTTGGGCGTGAATCGACAAACAGGTTCACATAATTGGCAGTGTCGCTTATGTCAGACAGGCCCGATGGCTGTGTTCAGCAGCGCCGGCCGGCATAGTCGCTAACTCCCTCCATGCTGACGTAGTTCGAATCTTCCATTGTTTAGACCACCATTCTTACTGTAATAAAAAAGAATATGCACTAAATTTCAGCTCATATCCCGCTGTGCAAGCTTATGATCCCTGTTTTAGTTGCGGCAAATTTTATCAGCATCAGCCAATCGCCAAGGGCTGTCCATAATACGTCAAGTTCAGCGCGGAAAAGTAGCTGGACAGTCGCATGGCTATTCTGTTTTAGTGCTCATTATTCAGCGTATTTGAGTGACGTTCGCGTTAAAGGTGGGGTCAGGGTTATTCTAACGAGGCAATCTTTCGAATGAACCAAACTTTTCTCGTCTCCATAGCCCGTTCAATTACTCGGTTGTTCCAGGACTTATTTGCAGCAAAGAGGCCCAGCGCTACTTTACCAACCAAAGGACTATACATAGAACGGTGCTTTTGAGCGTGAGAGCAGAGTGCTTTAAAATGGCCGCCTGGGACTGCCCGGGGGGTTTGCGAGTGCCCTCACTTATGGGTGCCCGGCCGGTGGGGCAGCGGGTGATCTTCTGGCGGCATGAGCAGCATATGAAGGGGCCGTTGTGGCACTGCAAAATCGGGGGCCGCACGTAGTCCCGGCACACGTGGCACACAAACAGGTTGGCCAGGGCTGAGGCCGACACCCAGCCACGGGCCTGCGACTGGCCCCCGTTGCCACCTCCGGCCGCCTGGCGACTCATCTCCCCCAGGGGAAAAGCCACCACAGGAACTCCAGCACTACTGCTGCCGCTGCACAGACGAGGGGGGAGCAGTCAGCACACCGTAGCGAGGAGCAAAGGGCCCAGTCGCCAAGGGACGGCACATGAACGCGGCAAGGAAGGGCCGTGCACCTTTCTCGCCGGGACCTGTTCTCGCCGTGATACGTTCTCGGGACCCCATTTATCGCACACTCCACCACGGAAGAATGCCAAAAATTATTGCTCCTTTGCTCATTACCCGTACAGCGCCCTGGGTGCACCTTTTCCGTACAGCGCGCAATGAAACAATCTCTTTACATTACCAAATACGGGCTGGAACCGGCATATGTCATGTTGCATCATCACAGGAATCATCTAAAAGCCGGGAAGGAGTTCGTAACCACCCAGTACCTTTGTTTCGCACGTGCGCATACACACCACGGGGTAGCACTACGGAAATGATGAGGCAATGAAAGGCGCATACCCTGCCTTAATGTTCCACATATTACAGGGAGCAAAGGCAAAAATCAGCAAAAATCAAGGGCTTTCAAGGAGTTTAAAAGAACCGGATAATACATTGCCAAGGACCCCATATAATGTAGCTGTAACCATTTCTCATACAACAGTACCAACACACTGTAAAACTTGTTTATTGCACAATAACTGGTTCTAGAAATCTCTAGCAGCTTTTTTCCCTATTTCCTCGCTGGTGTTTAGGAGTTCTTCCTTCGTCGTTTTTGCTGTTCTTCTGAGGCTGTTCGACTTGGCCATGTAGGCCATATCACCTATCTTATCCGCTTTGTCGGAAAATGTATTAGCTGAAGACAAGGCCAGCAAACGTCGATTCAAACTTTCCCTACTTTTCTCTCGTTTTCTAAACCTCCTCCTGGACAGTGCACCTGTTCAACTGCCTTGCTCCTTCAAGCTGCTGCTACTACTGGGATTCAAGACATGCTTGATAGCGGTGCCTTGCAACTGACACTGCGGTCTCCCATTTCGCTTCCTTTTTTGCGTCCTCAAAAAGCTCGTCGCTGATAGCCCAGAGCAAGCCGGAGCCCTATTTTAAATTTTAGGCGATCACCGCCATCTTCCATAGTGCCTGTTTTCATGGGCTTTCCTGTTGCTAACTCAAAATAGTCACTTCCTTGTATATGGATAACGCTGGTTGTATTGCTCATTTCACCTGTACCATAGAAATCTGGGTTCATGCAAGAATTTTATTGTATGTTTTGCTTACGTTTTCAATGGCACACTCAGAGAAACTTGAACTTAACTTTTACTTAAAGGAGCCATGAAGAGAAAACAAAAGTTTGTTTTATTCGAAAGATTAGGTGTTTCATAGTACCCCAAGCGCTTTCCCGGAAGCAAATGATGCTTTATTCACTGAGAAATAAGGCAATTTAAGCCAAAATTTTAAATCTCCCGCTAAAATTGAACATTCCGTGACGTGTACAATGGCGTCATAAGCCGGTCCATGAAACAGATACTTAGTATGTCGACTCCATATAGCACCCACACGCGGGAGTCGATCGAGACGGCGGCCATTTTAAAAATACTAGTAAAACCTAGTGCACCCGCAGCCCTAGTCATGGAATCGCCTGATCCGGAGAACAAAACTCTCGCCGAGGAGCTCGGGCTTGCATTTAACAACCTCGCACCACTTGAACGCTCAATGCTTCTAAGTGCACGAGCGGCAAGAGTTGTGGGATACGCGGTGGACGGGAAAGCGACCATTCCGCGATAGCCACAACAGACGAACGCCCAGCCGTCGGCACCGCTGCCTCGTCAGCCCCGTCGCGACGGACGAATATAGACTGGTACGTATGTGCCGTATTTTGATTACGGTTAATAATAGTTCAATTTCAGTAGCAGTATCACTTATGCCAGTTGGCCGGTGTCGTGTATGGAAAGCCGTTCGCGCGAGCTCTCTGCTTCGACCAGAAAGATACGAGCGTCAATGCGCGGTGTTTACGGCATTTTTTTCCCCAAGGTCAGAGCGATTTGACGAAGTCGGCGACGAGCGCCAGCATGTCCCAGGAGTGAGCTAACGTAAGGGTCCCTGCCGTAACTGAACAAACTGAAGTTTTCAGTGGTTGTAAACTGGAAACGAGCTCGTAACGACAGCAGCAAGCCAACACCATTCGAAACTTACTCGTCGCTTCTTGCTGTTCCTTACTCCCCTCGTTTCTATTTTTACCTTTGCTGGTTGGCGATATGACGGCCAACCTCCTGTGAAGGGATTACGATACGAAGCAAGGTCGCGGCTGTGCGTGCTCGAACGGTTCGTTGGCCCCGAAGAGCCTCGAACCCGAAAATTCGTCTGCGCGACGGCGAGATGTCGAGCTCGGCCGGCGCTAGTTTCGCACGCATTGGCGCACACGCTTGCGAGTTCGTTCGGACCTTCAACCGTTTACTCCACCGTTCTTTGTCATAAAAAGAATGTGCAGTATGTTTCACGGGCATTTAGCTCGCTATGCAAGCTGTAAGCCCTGCCTAACATGCGTTTGCTTTTGCCGGCCTCCGCCAATCGCAGAGCATTCCCAAGTGACATCACAGGTTCTGTTGCGGAAAATGAGCTGGTGGGTCGCATGGTCATTTCCTTTTTTCCTAATTATGTAGCTTATTTGAGCGAAGTTTGCGTTATAAGTGGTGTCGTTATGGTTCTAACGAGGCAATCTTTCGAATGAACCAAACTCGTGTTTTCTCTTCATGGCTCCTTTAAGCCTGTACTATTCGAAATCTGCGTGAGAAGCTAGTATATACCGTAATTTTCCCCTCCATGGCTATTACAACAAACAGTTGTATTTCCTGTCTCCGTTTTTAAAGGCCAACTGCAGAAAAATTTCACATTGGCCGATTTATGCTGAACCTACCCCTACATATCACTAAGGCAGCAGGGCCACGATTAGCACAGATAATCGTGAAATATCCATTGATCAAACATGCGCGTTTAAAACAGCTCCACCAGCAGACTAAACAGCTGGTCTACTCTGCTGCTTAGTCCGGTAACCCCTCCTGAGCCGGGCTTGCTCGTACTCAGAAGGTTGGGGATCCCGTCCCTCATTCCTCACCATGGCCGCTTATTTCTGAACTTCAGCTTCGAAATGGGCCGTACTTTTCAATTGGAACTTTGGAACTTCCAAACTTTCGGTGACACAATCCCAGCCCTCCCTTAGACTATGCGGCTTGGTCCTTGAACTTCACCTAAGGGTCTATTGAAGAACCCTCTGAAGCTCATATTGCATATCACAAGTTGATCACAAATGAATTTCGAGCACAAATTGTTTGCCCCAATTTCGTGTACAATTGTATACATCCCGACACAATCACGAACAAGTGGATGCCGACGCCGGTAGCTACAGCAGTAATGCAAGAAGCCACACAAAATCATCCTTACGGTTCCTCATGCAGTCCATGAACCAGTCGAAGAAGGGCTCCGCCTCGTGCGCCTCCGCCTCCGGACTGTTATAAGCATAGAGAGAATGGAAAGGAAAGAGATTCACCGACAATTACGGTACCGTGATGTAAAGCAGAAGCACATTTGTTAAAGCGTTTTGATTTGGCGATATACTGAGGAAAGGCATTTGAGAGATACACGCTCGCGTGTACAGTTATGGACCGTTCGTTGTAATATGACTGCCCAGGCCAGTGTGGGTACGAGGCGGCAAATTCCTGTGCGCACCCAGCGCTATCTACTGGTTTCCTTCGAACACTCCTCTTGCTTTCATGAACTGAAACCTCTGTAGCTTAGGGGTACAATCACCGGTTCTGGAGGCCTAGCAGTGCAAAACTTTTTGCAAGGTTCGTGATTTTTAACAGTGAAGCCGTGTAGCAAATTGTAATTTTGTCGCGTCCGCAGTTTAAAATACCAAGAAATTGCCGAGAGCCTGTGCATGCGTGCCTCGCGACGGCCGTCTAGCGCATCCTCCGCACGTTCGCCAAGGCAAGCCCACCAACTTAGGAGAGTGGCCAAGATTACGGCGACCGCCCAACAGTTAAAAAAAAAACAAGAAAAGGCCGGGATCACGAGTGAGTATCGTGGTGCCCTAGTAGCATTCCATGTGCACGTTTTTGAAGCCAAGCATACCCACTTAGGGAGATTGGACAAGACTGGCAAAAAAAAAAAAAAAAACTCCAGCGTTAGCCGTATTCGGGGAAACACTTGCTCGGGACGAGAAAGAAACGTCATAGCGTACGCCACTCCGAGATGATGTCCACTGGTTATCACTTCCGAAAAAATGAAAGAAGCTCACACTTATGGTAACAATGATGCAGTAAAGGTTGTTGCGGCAGCGAAGAAGCAAATCGGCTGCAATCGCGGAATTAAACCTTCTTGATGGTTGTGAAGGTTGTGTACAGCTTCGCTACCTGCAAGTTTTACGAGTTAGTGTGAGCTTCCTTCCTTTTTTTGTAATTCTATTGCCGAGGGCTTTCGAATAGAGAAAAAAATGACGCTTGCACAAAAACATCTCAAGTAACAGGGCCAGCCGCCATATTGAAATTATCCCAACTAGGTACATAGTCGGCACGCTTCATTCCAGCGTCTGATCGGGACCGCTATCTGACAGGATGCCAAACAAGGAGTCACCGTCTCTTCAAACTGTTTACTGCCTACCCAGAGGGGTGCTTAGGAAGCCTGACTAAGAGAAGTCAGGGGTACGACAGTAGAGAAACCGCAGGGCGGGTTTGGGTACTCGAGTGGCGAGACTGCGGCGAGCTTCATGATGCAATAATCTGCTGGGCTGCTTCCACGCGACCAGCTGAAGAGCTACTGTGCCGCCACACAAGTGGTAACCGCTGCTCGACCAGGAGCTGCGCAGCCCGCATTTGCCCCAAATGAAGGAGGGCTGACCTGAACTCGCAGACCTCCTCGTGCTCGTGCTGGTCCGAATGGGGGAGCTGCGCAGTGCAGCCCATGCGCGAGTACTTGCACGGAAAGAAGACCATCCTGGCCACGTTTTCCATGGCCAAGTTGCGAATGGTGCCGCCTGCGGGGAAGGAGAAGGAACCAGTCTCCCCTAGGTCGGCCCAGTGCAGTATAATTGAGGTCATTGTTACCGCTCTGCCGTGATAAACTAACGTAATGTACAGTCCACCTTCCCTATTACAAGACGAGGCTTCCTCAAGCACAACACCTTCCTGCCTGTGCTGAAACTGGGCTGCCAAGCAGCCACCACTGCAGCACCAGCAAAGATGGGCGATGACCCCTGCAACCAACGGTCAGGCATGCCATGCATCAAATTCCCCTCAAAAATGCACTCCCATAGCAGGGAGAGTTACACCTAAATACAGCCATCTTCAATGCCGCAAAATCCTGAATGCACTAACAAAGTACCACAATTACCAGGCTCATTCAAACCGATGCACTGGTTTGGTACTTTCAATGTCAAATTCTCTTGAAAGGAAGGACAGCAGATCGGCAGTCCCAGTGCAGTGTTGGAAGTGCAACTGCTGCTGGCGACTTGAGCCTCCCGTAGCAGCGCTGCCTGGCAGTCTTGCCGCAATGCACGTAGGTGTCGTCTGCCACTCGCTCTACTCACTGCTTTCCTACGTGTTTCTCCCCGTCTGTAAGACGTTACTGTTCCATGTCCCCACATTGTTATAGCTGCCTCTGGCAAGGAATCCTGGTTTTCCTCATCAGCCTATCGTCTGTCTTATACGGTCTTCCCTGTCTTCCAGTTAGGTGTTTGGTCAATCTTTAAAAAATGCAAACAAAATCGACGGGAGTGACAGCGTACGCGCAAGTTTATAGCCGGCACATGCCTGCATTCGTGGGTAGCACGCAAGTGCGACAAGCTACAAAACAAAATACAAGCCCCACTCCATTCAAACCTATGTGACGATGATTTCACAAACAAATCGAACGCAGAAAAGAGTAGAGGCTGGGTAGAAGCTATAGCTAATAAGTGCTTCTGAGCGGCTGTTAAAACCGTATGGTTTGTCCACGCCATATGCACATTTAAAATTCAACATAAAGCCAATGTAACAAGGTAAAGTGCCCATTTCAAAGGGGCAATGAACAAAAAATACAATTCTGTCCCATTAAAAAAAAATCCGTGTTTTACAGTACCCTCAGCTCTTGTCTGGCAGCAAACAATGCTTTATTCTAGAGAAAACAGCTAATTTAGGCCGATGTTACAATTATCCTGCTGCGTTGTATGTTTCGGGACGTCATACGGGCAGGTACATAAAAGAAAATTGAATGTCGAGCGTGGCTGCCGCTGTCTGCAAACCGCCTCTTTGGTTACCATCCGTCTCCCTAGATGACGCAGCAACACTGCTCAAGGACCACTCTTGCTTCTGACCGGACTCGTAAACCTGCGGTACATTTATTACGCTAATTCATCAGCAAAACGTTGGGCTTGATACGACAAACAGGTTCACATAATTGACAGTGTCGCCTATGTCAGTTGGCCAGGGTTATGTCAGACAGGCCTGACGCCGGCGTTCAGTCGCGTCGGCCGGCATATAGTCACACTAACTCCCTCTATGTAGACGTGTTCGTACCTTACATTGTTTAGCTCCCCATTCTTTCGGCAATAAAAAGAATATGCACTCAAGGTCAGAGCAAACATGTTCTGAAAGCTTATATTCCGCGTTTAAATTGCATCGGATTTTGTTGGCATCAGCCAATCGCAACGGGCTCTCCATAATACATCATGTTTCGCGCGGAAAAGTAGATGGAGAGTCGCATGGCTATTCTCTGCACCCCCTCTCTTTATTCAGCTAATTTGAGTGAAGTTCACGTTAAAGGTGGGGTCAGAGTTTTTCTAACAAAGCAATCTTTCGAAAGAACCCAAACTTGCATTTTCTCTTCATGGCCAGTTTAACTACTCGGTTGTTCCAGGGCTTATCTGCTGCAAAGAGCCCCACACTGCTCTACCAACCAAAGGACTACATAACACGGCGCTTTTGACAGGTTAGAAAAGAGTGCTTTAGAATGCCCGCCTGGGGATGCCCGAGGGCGTTGAGAGCGCCCTCACTTAAGGGTGTCCGGCAGATGGGGCAGGTGAAGAGTTTCCGACAGCATGCGGAGCACACGATGTGGCCCTGGAAGCACTGCAGGATCGGGGGCTGCACGTAGTCCCGGCACACGGGGCACACAAACAGGCTGGCCAGGGCAGAGGCCGACACCAAGTCACGGTCCTCCGACTTGCCCCCGCTGCCACCGCCGGCTGGCTGGCGACTCATTTCCCACAGGGGATGAGCAACCACACGAACTCCACCACTACTGCTGCCGCTGCACAGACGAGTGGGGAGCAGTCAGCACACCATAGCGAGGAGCAAAGGGGTCAGTCGCCAAGCGACTGCACATGCACGCCGCAAGGAAGCGCCCTGCACCGTTCTCGTCGTGACCCTTCTCGGGACCCCCTTAATCGCACACTCCACCGTGGAAGAATGCCGAAAACCGCGGCACCTAAGGCTCCACATTTTCAAACTGTGCAGCAGTAATCTTAAGCGGTACACCTTTCCCACACCAGTGTGCAATAAAAAAATCTCTATACACTCCCAAAAATAGTGGCTGGAGCACACATGCGTTATGTGGCATCCTCTCAGGAAGGAGTTCATCCAGTTGATTGTTCTGCCCGCGCACACACACAGCGGGGTAGCACAACGGAATTGCTGAGGCAATAAAACAGCCGTGCCCTGCCTTAATGTTCCACATTTTACAGGGAGCAAAGACAAAAATCAAGGGCTTTCAAGAATTGAACCGGAAAATACTTTGCCAAGGACCCAATATAATGTTTTAGCTTTAAATATGTCTAATGGAACAACGTTTCAACACGCTGTAAATCTTGTTTGTTACACAATACCTGGTTCTAGAGAGCTTTTCCCCTATTTTTTGGCTGGTGTTTAGGAGTTCTTACTTTATCGTTTTTGCTGTTCTGAGGCTGTCTGACTTGGCAATGTAGGCCATATCACCTATATTATCCGCTTTGTCAGCAAATGTATAGCTGTAGACAAGGCCAGCAGCCGTCGATTCAAACTTTCCCTTCTTTTTCTCTCGTGTTCTTAACCTCCTCCTCGACAATGCACCTGTTCAACTGCTTTGCTCCTTCAAGCTGCTGCTACTTCTGAGATGCAAGATATGCTTGATAGCGGTGCCTTGCAGCTGACACTGGGGTCCTCAACGCCTTTGTTAAGGGAGCATTCAGGATACCGCTTAATTTGTCAACGGCCTGGCATAGAATCCGCTGGGAGATATAGGACGTGTTTTTCAAGTTATACACGGAGACTTGACAGTTCACATTGAACTCTCTCTCTCTAGACGGTAGTCTGGCCATGGCTAAAGGTAAGAAGGCGCAACACCTTTACGGCCGCAAAATCTGCATTCGTCACCAACTCGTCCTGCATGCGGAGTTCAAGTCCAATGACTGTGCTGAGACCGAATGGACGGGCCGGGCAATTGCGCACGGCAACACGTGTCTGTAAGGAGCTACAACCTGCTTTCTTCATGTACCCATCGTGCTTCGCCCTCTGCTGATGACTTCTTAGCGCAGACTCTTCTATTGACAATATGTCAAACGTTTTTCTGCACGGTCGGCACTTCGCGCTTGCTGGGTCTGGCGAAACCCTGTCTGTGTAGGGGTCCTTGCTCAACCATGACCGCTGAAAGGCGCACTTCCTGGGCATGAGGAACATCAAGCATTACCACGTCCACCATTTGCCGCCTAAAATCAAGCTTAGAAGGAGCAAATTAGGCGTAGTAAACAAGCAACGTGCGACTGGGATGGGTAATCCGCGTTAGAGCCTAGCCTCCGCCTAAACCCACCGCCGTGCCTTCACCTATACCAGGACTCCACTCAGGCAGTTGGGGAACTCCAACGCATCGCCAAGTCGGTCTACCTGACTTGTGATGTGCATCGCATTCTGAACTCATTCCCGTGCCCTCACGAGTTCTGTGGGATCTAGTGCTAGGGATTGACCACTCCGGAACTGGAGTATCTCCGGAATCATTCCACCTTTTCGAGATCCTGGAGTAAAAGGGGGGCAACGCTCGGTGGAATGGAATGGGAATGGAATTATAGGGCATTTTTCCAGGAATGAAATAGCAATGGAATGGTATTGATTTTTAAAGCGCTGTACGATCTTCCGCGGGGACCTCTACCCAAGCTGGCTCCTTAAAGGAGTAGTGACAAAATTTCAAAGCTGGAATAACTGCGTAAAAAGCTCCCTTTGTATATGGATATGATGTCACCAATGAACAGTAGAGAAAAAAGGGTGTTTACTGAACCAGGCGCGCGTCCAGATGACACCTTGACTGGCAGTGAGAGCCAAGCATAAAAAAAACCTGCCGAGCTAGCACTTCAGCGTCCTCGTCTTCTCTGCCCCAATTTTTCGGGTAGTGGGGCATATTATGGCAAGGATAATGACCTGCGTAAGATTTCGTGCAGAACACTTGTGGCAATATCTCCCAGGAAGTTCCGGCAGTAACCGTTCAGTAAAACATAGTTCAAATCAATTTTCATCATTGCACTCACGAAAAAGCTTATAACGGATACCCTGTCGACATCGGCATCAGCATGACACGTTGAGTGCCTCGCCATGCTCTTCGCCCCAAACTGTAGAACTCGGGCTCCCGTGACGCAGCCAAGGCGCTGGCTAATAATAGCGCGCGCTGCTTCACCCAATGTATCACGTCACAGATTTGGGACTGACGTCATGCTGTCTGGCACGTGCGACCACCACCGGTCCGGACACGCTCTCTTGTTCTAGCCATATATCCTCCTGTATAACGCTTTGTGCCTGCTCAGTGCTAGAAATTCCGCCGTTCTCTCTAATGGCGCCCTAATTCCAGGACTCCTGTGTTGGCGAGGGCACGGTCAACATTTGTCTTCACACCTGGCAACAATGGGTGCTTAAATAAAGGTGTCAAGTCCCTTTGCAAACAACAAATACGCGTTGTATTAAGGCATTCTCGCTCTAGCACTGACGGACAACTTATGTTTGTACATAAAAGGTATAAAAATTCGCGAGGCCTCAACTAAAACGATCTCGTAAGTGGCCGGAGTGACGCTAGAACTCGACAGTGGTAATTACAAAAGAGAGGGCCTTTCTTGGGCTACCTTGTTCGTTCGTTGTTAATTTCACGCAAAGGCTTTTTTTTTCTGCGTTTCGATTCAGCCATAAATATTACGGGTGACCCACTGGGAATTGATCGGTTATTCGGTATGTGATTGCTGGGGGAAGAATGAGTGTTGCGGGAGAAGTACAGAGAGAAACGAACGAAGTGCATGCTGAATGCTTATCCTAAGTTTATACAGGCGCCCTCAAATACTGAGTATCGCCTTGAGCTAAAGCTTGAAGTCGTCATTCTTTGCGCAGCAGCCCGGAATTGCCGATTACCGCGTCGTCAGTATATCTACTACATGCGCGATGGCACCATTTCGTGGAGCAGCTGGGACGGAGAAATAAAGTGAGGAGGATTGTGGGCGCGTACCCTTTCGGGGACCGTAAAAAATATTAGCAGCAGAACGAGACTGAATGGACTCCTAAGTAAAAAAGGGGATCTCAACGGTTTGGACTTCTTTAAGCAAAATTTAATTCGTATGACAAAATTATCACTAAACACCGAATCAAGCATCATTATTTGTCACTTATCAACTCCTATGGAGCAAGAGAAAAGTTAACTGGCTCTTATCGCAGTGACAACCTTGAGGACATGTATACATTGTTGGGACACTGCCGCAGCGAACCTAAAAGGGCGAGGGTGCCGGTGGGAACAGCGCACTGAACGTTGTTAGTAGTTCTGCGACGACACGCATAAAGCTTAGGTCTTTAATATTGGCTCATCAAGTTCAAACTTTTGTAACTGGAAGACGCCTTCGCATAGCAGACGACGCCGAGGTACGTTTCAGTTCACTTCCGCTTGAAACAGCAATTAGCATCGGCATGGTCATCGAAAAACCTGGGAACTTGGCGCCCCCACAGTGAGCGGGCTGCTCCAATGGGTTTCGGGGCGATAGAGCAGGCACAGTCTATATAGGAGGCTATGCTCTAGCATACGCGCGCGCGCGTTCATAACGGCCATGGATCAACAAAAACAGCCATGTCAAGAGTGCCGTCCCGTCTCGCGGACGCCTAGGTGTAATTTTCGTCGAAACCGAAACTCATACGACTAAATGAGGCGGTAATAATTATTTACGCTGTGGTTGACAATCTAATGTGCCATTCTGTGATTACTGGAATGGTAGGCACCCATAGCAGTGAATAAAACACAACACGAAAATTTCGTGCCAGAGCTCCTTTAAAACAGCGTCAGTGCAAGGAAAGCAGCCCATCGCTGCTTTAAGTTTCTTAGCGGCTAATGGGACCTTGGGGATGCAAATGGTGAGTGCGAACCCGTCAAAGAAGCTTAGAGCCACTAGATCAGGTTTCAGACTATCGGCGCTCTCTTCTGTCATTGTTGTATGCCGCCAACAGCCGCCATTGCTCGAACCGCATCAGGTGACATTGGTTTACCCCGGAATACCCTTGGGCGCAGACATTTTGGTGCCTCTGCGTTTCCGCTTGCGTGCTCTTCGATAAGTCGTGATTTTCAGAGCGCAGCGCGGCTGTATGACACGTCGAGAGTGAGTTTTTAAGCCCCCAGACAGAGTATACCGATGCCGTGCTGCCCTGTACTGGGCTGTTTCAACCGGCGGGAAGGTGGAAAACGCCTGCATCGCTTCCCGCTGGGAAAGCACGACAGTGGCTTAGCGTAACCTATCGCCACTTAGAAAGCGTAGCTTAATTAGTGGCTATACCGCAACCTAGAGCCACTAAATAAGCTACGCTAGTGTAGCTAATTTAGTCAGGCTCGTTGCCCCGGCGCGTGGTCTCTAGCGGTAGTACCCGGCGGTGCCCGGGTGGGCCATTATATTAAGGACAGCAATTGGTATTTGTTAGTCGCCATATTAGGCTACTTCATTGGGAAGACGTACACACTCGGGTGCGCCTGCCTGCTGTCAGTACATAGGCTCCTACTGCAGGCGCGTCGTGGTAATGTGAAACGACTGGTACTCGTGTTTTACTCCTACTCTCGCTAAACAAATTGCACCAAGATGGCGAGTTTGAGCGAATGAGTCAGTGAATGAAAAAGTTTTAATTGAGCCGGCGTAGTGGCAGTGGTTCCCAATTTCAGAAAGCCATGTGATATGTGGGTTTATTTGCGTCATTGAGTAGGTGCTCACTAAGGCGGGTTTTTCAGAAATTGCCCTCCTAACCAAAGAAAAGGGCGAAATTGTGGTTTCGCGAATTCGTGATTTTCTCGGTTACCCATTCACATATCGAAGCGCTTTTTGCTGATCTTCGAAAGTAAACACAGCTGTCATGGTTGCCAAGCCGCGCCCTGACCAATTCCGCCCGTCAATGTCAGCCGCAATTGGACGCATAAAACTGGCCACCCTGACGTCAGGCACCAAAATCGCTGCCGCCATGCGTCAGTGTCATTTCTCTTCAGCTTAGCTTATCTAGTGGTTCTAGGTAAGGTGTTCCTGAAATCTACGGCGCGCCAAAGCGGTTGTTGCACATGACTGCCGTCGTATCCGCGCCGCGCCTTCGCCTGAGCCCACTGCCGCTCGCGTCGGTATCTTAGCCGGCGTCGCCATCACTGGTCAATAGAGGCTTCTTTGGAAGCTTGCGGTTGCACCTTAAGAGCTCTTTGTTACTCTGAATACTAAACATTGTTTTGAGATGTCTTGCTTAACCACCTCCCCCCTACTTTTTTTTTCATCCCAGCTAATATTTCAACTGCAGAAAAAAAGGTTTTATAGCTCATAGTGCCTCCCGCAGACAGCAAAGTGGGCACGAAAAGGAACAATGATTTTGGGAGACATTCGCCCAAGTTTCACCAGAGAAAAAAAATAACTTCCAAGCTAGTGGTTCCTCGTGCATGATTTCTTTGATATGCTTGCTTTATTTTCCTACCTTTAGCAGATTAGTGCAACACTGCCAGAGCCGTGACACATCACTTAATCAACAGACTGCTCGAAACTGACTAGTTACGTCATATTCACTTAATTATAAGTTCTCGCTTATTTTCCGACCTCTTACTGTGTAGCGGCCAATTTTTATTGTTCCGTTCGGTGGTTTAAAAAGCGTGAAGCCAAGTAATGTGCCGAAATTATTTCATGCCTTGTGGGCAAATTTATCTCCATTTGCGGTTACCAAGCAATTTACTGTACCGTTGCATGTTGCTGCCGTAGTGAGTGCTATTGCAACACAGCTTTTTAGTTCACTGGGGTGTTCATGCAGCGGGCCGCTAGCTGTGCACCACGAAAGTGCTCGAACATTTAAAGAACACGGGTTCTACAGCGAAGCCGTTAACCTTCCGTTGGTCGGAAAATTTCGCTTCTTTGTTGTAAACAAAAAAGACCCAGGCTATCAATTGATTGATTTTAGGGTTTAACGCGCCGACGCAACACAGGCGATAAAGCGCGCGGTAATGGAGGGCTCTGAATTAATTTTGACCCCCTGGGGATCTTTAACCTGCGCCGAAATCTCGTACACACGGGCGTTCTTGCTTTTCGCCTCCATCAGAAAAGCGTCCGCCGCGGCCAGGAATCGAACCCGCGACCTCGTGCTCAGCAGCGCAACGCCTTAGCCACTCAGCCCAGGCTAAGAATTGAACGCAAACGGCAAATCTTTCTTTGCAATCAGGCACACAGCAAAGAGCTCAGTATTCGTTTTAAAAAACCATAAAGCAAGCATCGAAGCCGCATCAAGGATGATAAGGCCCCCGTGAACAAAGGGAACCTGAGCGCTCTGTCTGAGCGTGCGCTTTTATGTTATAACCTGAACCTGCTTGCAACTTGTCTCCGTCATATGGCGCTAGCGCACAGAAAAGTGGCCGATCGCGCTCGCCAGCTAAATATTTGGGCTCCTTTTCGCAAACCCGGGAGTGCAGAACTTACGCAGCTTCTTATTCTCGCCCAGTCTTCCGTATTACGGAAGGGTATTAATTTATTAAATTAATACCCTTCTGCTTCAACGACACTTTAAGCATGAGACCCTCCTACATTCGTGTTGTCTTCCCTATCGTATACAGCTCATGTCGCGGCCTCCTGCTTATACGGAGCCCCAGCTGAACCATAGCGCGAAAAGAAAACGATGCATGGGGTAAAGTATGCGGTATGCAGTCACATGGCGAACGCGATTTGAGGTCAATGTATTAGCTGATTACGTGTGGAACGAGCGTGTAATTAAGAAGCGCGACTTGCATAGCTGTGGCTTCGTAGAAGTAAAAAAGAGGATGAAAAAAAAAAGACCGACTTGCGCTGTATGAGAAAGTGAAAGCAGCATCGAGAACACACACTTAACACTTTAACTCTTTTGTTACCGCGGGAAGTTGACCAATTTTGAAGGGTCTAACAAAACATTTTTTTGTGCTATACATATTGGTTAGGCACACATTGCAGTGACATACAATACAGATTATTCCACGCGCTTTCCAACGACACCAGTTTTAATAATGTTTTCCTAAATAATGATCCCGAAAAAAATTATCGAATTCGAAATTTTTGTCCACGCGTCGAAGAAAAGAAAAAAGTAAGTTGTGTATAATAAACCACCTGCAGTAGAAAAAATTTAGAATATACATTTTGTAGGTAGACATTTCAAAAACCCGTCCTAGAAAAAAAATTGAGTTGCGCAGTACAATTTGTCATATAAAAGAAATTGTTAGCCCACGTGGTGCCCATGCCATGTGGTGAAGCCCAACCGCTATTTCAAGTTTTGCTATTTTGGATATCTCTAGAAGAAATCTGGTTGTTTGACATTATTAAAGGCCCAAATTAGCCTCCACGTGATGTAAAAACACCTTGTCAATGATTATGACTGGCACAATATTGAAGGCAAGCAAGCGATGTGAAAAAATCCGCTTGGAGTTGAGAACCAAACTCTTTGGTGGATGCTTGTTGACGTTCTGATGATCGCTCATCAGTCAGAACTTTCATTTGCGGCTTATTGTCATGTTCTGACTCACTATGGTAGCCCTGCTTGCAGGAATAAGGTACGATGCGCTAGAATCATGCCCAGCAAGCTTTCACCAAGCCGCCGTCGGGCTGTGAAGCGAGTTCAGCACTACGAGCCTACTACATTGCAGCGCCACCTAGCAATTTTGAAAAGAAACAAATACAAGGCTGTTAGAGACTTTGTCAGAATAAACAGTACTACTAAGAAGCGATATTAGACCTCCGGAAATACCCTCGTATGAAACCGACACTGGCCGGTGAACAGCTGGCGGTGTTCAAGGCCAATTGGAAGCGTTCTCCTCGTCTGAACTGATACCCGACGACTTGGTGTTATCGTTTGACTTTCAGCGGAAGCTCTTATCGCAGAAGCAAGGCGTAGATAAAGTGGAAGCGCGAGCGGCACGCTTGTTTTTAGGAGCAGTAGCGGGCAACGGAGGCGCCATGGCAAATGAGCTTGTAGTTGGGTAACTGCGTAGTAGCGCCAAATATGAATTTCGCAATGCGAAAACGAAACCGAAACTGTTGTAAACTGGTTGAAAATGTCAGGCACACTTGCTAGACATGCGGGGGACCATCAGAAATAAGCTTTGGGAGAATAAAGCTGCCCTTTGTCCGAACCAAAGATCATTAGTGAATAGCTGGGGCCATTTTCAAGTAATTATCACCTCTCAACGCTGTCGGATTACAAAGCTGACCTTATTATTTGGTATTTGACTTGCAAGGAGCCTTTTGACAAAAAAATATTATGGTAATGCAGCCTAACCACGACCGGCATCCTTTTTTCTCAAGTGCAGCAGCCACGCCCCCTTCGTCAAAAACACGCGCACCTCAGCTCGTAAAAAACGCCGCCAAAAATCTCAATGTCGCCGGAGCGGGAAAATTTAAACTGATTCTAAAAGGGCAGTGCCTAGACTAACTACTGGCCGCATTAGGTGTACGAGAAACGACTACAACATGTCGAAATAGGCAATATGAATCATCGATCACCGGTGATCGATTTGAATAGGCGTGGTAACGAAAGAGTTAAAGCTATAAAAGAAGCAAGGCCCACAGTCGGAGAGCGTGGACGGCAGGGATCCGTCTGTGGGCGGCAGGATCCATTTGCGGTGTCGAGCGTGGGGTGCCAGACAGCGTTCCATAAGCCGAGGATCAAGCAGGACTACAGGGGAAAAAGCAGTGTTCCTGGCCATTGCATATACGCCCCATTATCGAAGCGCGGCAGCCGTATAGTGCAGCCACAGGAAGCGAAGTACGCAAAAGGCCTAATTTCCTGCACCCGAAATCGTCTGCCAAGTACCAATCTGCCTCCAAGTGTTAACGCGAATGCGTACAGGGGGGATTAAAAGAATTACGAACAATGGAGTACACAGCCTTCGACGCATGCCGCAGCGTCTGGCTGCACCATATAGTTTCATACTAATATATACTATAGGGAAATCTGGCGCCACTGTCTAGGAGAGCCGCGCTTCGGCGAGGGTTCCGTTATGTACCGGGCAGGCACGTTCCACTTGTCCTTGGCATGGCTCATGAACAGGCTGAAAAGTTGGCTATGGCAGCAAAAAAGCAACAATATTGCTGCAGAAGGTTCATAAAATTGGATTTGTTATTGTAAAATTGAATCTCCAAAAATACTAATTTGTCAGTGATTATGTACAAGATTCATGTACGATGACAAAGAAAAAAAAATGTTGAGTTTTTTGTTGCTTTTGGCTTCGAGACAAAAAAGAAGCCATATGGCTAGCTAAGCCAAGTAGGCGAGGAACGTCGCTAGCGGCAATGGCGCCGCCCACGGCGGCCCGCGACTACAGCGTCACATTCCCCTCTAGTATAATTAGTATGAAACTCTATGGGCTGCACTGTCAGTAAACTGCGCGCATGCGTAGTTCTTTAGGAGGGTTTGAGAGTGTGGCCTACTGTTAGGGGAATGGCTTGGTAAAGAAGCGGGGCGTTAATTTATTTTGAGGCGTATTCTTATGCTCTGTCGCCACTGAGAATCCTGTTATCTACTACTTTCGGGAGCCAAGCGGGCAGCAGGCTGATTGCATGATGCCCTTCAACGATCAACCTGCTCAGGGGCGACGCAGCGTGAAAACGCGCCTAAAAAGCTACCGGCATCGCTTCTTGATCAAGGATTTTCCATAAATGTAGGCCACACTCTCAGGCACTCTCGAAGAAGTGCGCATGCTCACAGTTTGCTGACTTTGCAGCCGTATAGTGCAGCATGCGTCGGAGGCTGTGCACTCAGTAGTTGGTATTTCTTTTAATCCCCCCTGTACCCGCAGACGCGTTTCCACGCAGTTCATTGATTGATTGTAGGGTTTAACGCGCCGACGCAAGGCAGGCAATGAGGCGCGTCGAAGTGGACGGCTCCGGATTAATTTTGACCAGCTGGAGATCTTTAACGTGCGCAGAAATCTCGTACAACCGGGCGTTTTTGCTTTTCGCCTCCATCGGAAAAGCGGCCGCCGCAGCCGGGAATCGAACCCGCTTGACCTCGTGCTCAGCAGCGCAACGCCTTAGCCACTGAGCCACCGCGGCGGGTTCCACGCAGTTCGTACGCCCTTCGTTACGTGTATTCCTCTCAAAACGGAAGCAACCACGCGTCTCAAAACTGACAAAAGAAAATATTCCTAGTCTTTGCGCAACTTTCTTGGGGCCGTCGACGGGATGTGCAACACATCACGAGACCTCGCAATGGAGATGGGTGCCGCGGTACTCGCGCGGCTGGAAGTATTGTATGCCCATCGTCTTCTCCAGTTTCACTCTTCAGACGTTGCCATACAAGATGGTTATAAAAAAAACACAGCGACCGCCGTCTGGTAGCAGACTGAACCCAGCCAAAACGATACCAGAACAGACACTACCGCAACAATGGCGATTGGCGCGAAGCGGGCTACGCTAGACAAAACATCAGCACAAAAAATGTCGAAACGGCACGGAAACGTGTTTCGAAGCGAAACTGCTGGTGCATGGTTCATATTGTTTACAGGTTGGCTTAATAACACAACGACATATTTCGACAACAGAAAAAATGCGAGCATTACAAACAGCACCGCGAGTATTTACCAATTTCCCGGGTCGTGCGTTCTGCGAAGGGGCCTACCGCGTTGCACTTGGTCGTCAGTTGTTTCACGGTCGCGCCCACCAGCTGCACAGGATGCGTCCGTCAATGGCACTGGCCACGCGATTATGGAAGCAACGCGCTAGGTGTTCCAATCCAAGAACAGCGCTGTCGGAGAAAACGAAAATCAAAAATGCTGACTTTTTAGACCATGATTGCCGGCAACGCTCCTGTCTAATACTGCTAATCGCGGGGCGCGCACGTGGTGATAGCTGAGAGGCTTGCTTTGCATTCACACCGCGGTCCTCTCTGTTAACTGCATGCGCAAAGTTCGCTCTTTGGGTGCGCTGCTGACAAAGTTTAGCACGTTTCTCATTGCCACTGATTGGTCGCCCAATGACTCACCGCTTTGGCAGAAGCCACCGAATGCTAACCAGAATCTGTTTGAAGTTTGTCCCAGCGTGCAAACACGGCATCCGTTAGAAGCGGCAATTGCAATAAGATCGAGCCACCAAAAGTAATGGCGCCGCCTGCAAGCCCATGCGCGGATGAAGTTACTGGAAACAGTCAGGTATTTGTGATAGCGGTGGCTTCCATCTATTCTTGTACACGAGTGTGAAAGTGTTACAGTTTATCGTTGTCACCGCTCTGTGAATGGGTTGTTTTGTTGTCTGCTGCTACGCGCTTGCTACGGGGCTTTTCGACGCAGTCTCAGACCGGAGGCGACGCTCGGACTCACGGTGGGTTGTGGTTGGCGGGTGAGAAAAAGTAAAGACACTGGGGATATTTTGAGCTCGGCAGGGAGCTCACCTGCATACAACCCAGTGCAAGGAAAGGGGAGTAGAGGGGGAGTGACAGGACAAAGTGGAGAGAGACAGAGGGAGAGTGAGAAGAAAAGGTATAATGAGAGCTCTCAGTCCTAGAAAGCTGTCAGTCCGGGCATATCAGTCCGGGCACTGCACTCCGGGCTACAGCCGCTGCGCGAGGCCGGTCGTCTCCAGGTAATGGAGCAGATGGGCGAAGACTTCCCGTTGGGTTGCCGCAGGGCCCTTCTGGAACAGAAGGTCTACCACGCCGGCGCTGGGAAGGCCTTGACGCTGGAGCGCTCGGTGGAGCTCTGCTCCGGGCCCGCGTGGTGGGGGCAGAAGCAGAGTAGGTGCTCCAGCGTGTCTGGTTCCGGGCAGTCGACACATGTAGGGGAGTCCTCGCGCCCGTGTCGGTGCAGGCGCTCCGCCACATTGCAGCAGTCGAGCCGCGTGCGGAGAAGCAGGCAGCGGGCATCCCTGCTGATGCGTGCAGGCAGCGGCTGTGGCGCCAGGCCACACACAACGCGAAGGCCTGGGTGCATCGTCTGCACCATGCGGGCCAGGACGGTGCGTGCCTCGTCGAAGGCGATGACGCCTTAGGAAACTGGGGTGCCCTCCTGGTGGGCCTCCCTGGCTCGGGCGTCGCGTCCTCGCTGCCCCGGAAGCCACTGTGGCTCGGCAGCCAGTGGAGCCTCAGGTCCCAGCCTCGGGAGGCCACAGTATACAGCTTGGCTGCAAGGGAGCGCTCTGGGTAGCCGCTTCTGTTGGTGGCCTGGTCGGTCGCGTGCAGCCGCAGCAGGGCAGTACTGGAGTCCATGAGGATGACCGCCCCGGTGTGGCTCTGGGGCCCCTTCTCGAGGAGGAGGTCGGTGGCCAGGTGCAGCGCTGCCAGCTCCGCCCGTGTGGAAAAAGTGGGGAAAGGCAGCTCCGGCTGACTCCCAGCTCAGGCACCACGCACGCAGCCGCCCCCTCGCACGTGCTGTGCTTGACGGAGCCGTCCGTGAAGAGATGCAGGTAGCTGCTCAGCTCGTCCTGCAGCAGGGCGGCCGCCTCGTGGCCGATGGCCTCGGGCGGTGTGGTCCGCTTGTTGCGGACCCCGCGGAGGGTCGTGGTGATCTACAGGGCCTCCCCGGTGTCTAGTGGTGGCGGCTCCAGGTGGGGTCGGATCGGCATCTCGATGCCCTCCTCGAAGATAGTGAGCAGCGCTCCTATGCGGGAGTTGGGCTGGCTACAGAACCTCTGCAGGAGCGCAGCCCCGTCGCGTGTGGTCATCAGGCGCTGGATGTGCCGCAGCCCCGTCTGCAAGGCCCGCATCTCGATTTTCCAGGTGCCCGCCTCGGTGTAAGTGCCCGCCACGGGGGACGTGGAGGGAAGGCCTCAGGCAGAGGCGGATGGCGCGGCGCTGGTCGATCTCCAGCTCCTGCCAACGTAGAGGTCCCAGGTAGGCGAGTGGAAGCGCGTACAGCACAGCTGCGGAGGCCATGCCGTGGAACACGCGCTGCGCCACTTGGTGTGAGCAGCCACTGCCTCGAGCCAGAAGCTGCCGCACCCCTTGGAGCACCCGTGGCCTGCGTGCCCGGAGGGCCTTGACGGCCGGCAGCCGTGTGAGCCGGCAGTCGATGAGCAGCCCCAGGTACTTCACGGTCAGCCGCCAGGGAAGAGGCCGTCCGTTGAGTGTGATGGGTGGTGTTGCCCGTCGAGCCCTGCATCCTCCCGGGTGTAGCTAAGGGCCTGCATTTTGGCCTCCGACAGCTGCAGGCCGCGGCTCTGGAGGAAGACTGCAAGTGCTCCCAGAGCCTCCTGGAGGCACACCTTGACTGTGTAGCAGTCTTTGGTGGGGCCATGGGTCCAGACTGCCACGTAGTCAGCGTACACCACCACCTCCACCGGGTATCGCAAGCCTGGAGGGATGCAGTCGGGGAGAGGAACCAGCACCAAGTTGAACAGAAACGGGCTCAGCACGCTCCCCTGGGGCACCCCGGAGCGGACGTCTCAAGGAATGGCGGTCGCCCGGCCGACCTTCACCCGCAGTGTCCAGTCACGTAGGAATGCCCGGATGTAGCCTCCGAGGCGCCCCACAACGCTTATGCCGTCCAACGCCTCAAGGATGGCCCCGTGGGCGACCGTGTCGAATGCCGACCGCATATCCAGCACGAGCAGGAAGGCCACGTTCTTGTGCGGCGGGCCTGTTCCAGCATGGAGATGACGTCCCCTGGGAGTCAGCCGTGCAGCGGTGCCGCCTGAAGCCGCTTTGCTGCTCCCGGAAGACGCCGCTGTGGTCCGCGATCCACTGAAGACGGGTCAGGGCAGCACTCTCCATGACCTTCCCAGCAGCCGACGTCAGGGACACGGGTCGGTAGGACTCTGCCTCCGTCGGGGGCCTGCCTACCTTGAGAATTGGCGAAATGAGCCCCACGAGCCAGGGTGGCGGGAGGACACCAGTCGCCAGACCCTATTAAACAGTCGCAGAAGCGGCTCCACCTGAGTCACGTCCAGGTTTCGCAGCATCTGGTACGCCATTCCGTCGATACCAAGAGCACTCCGCCGCTTGAGGCAGCGATTCAGGGCGGCTTGCAGCTCACGAAGTGTGATGTCCGTGGAGCAGAGGGACACCACTCTTTGGTCGTGTGGGGCGGCTGGCGCCGCGTCCGGTGAGGCCGCAGGAACTGAAGGCGGAGTTTGAGCGGCCCTAGCAAACTGTTCTGCGAATAGCGCCACCAGGGCCTCTTCGGTCATGCCCAGGGACATGGCGACCGTGAGCAGGGGACGCCGGCTGGTGGTGTTAGGCCCCAGCAGAGCCTTAGAAATACGCCAGGCTCTGCCCGGGTCCCTGCGAGAGTCCATGGACGAACACAGTGACTCCCAGCCCTGCCTGCGACGCTGCCGTGCCCGTCAGCGGCATTGGGCGTCTGCCCGCCGGTACTCCGTCCAGTCCTCTGGGCGATTGCTTCGCATAGCCTTCCTATGTAGCTGGTTGTGGCGGGCCCGAAGCCGAAGCAGCTCCATGTCCGGGAGTGGCGTGCAGAAAGGTACCTCTCCCCGTACCGTTGCCTTGTCGGCGCTCCGCACGACTGCTGCGAGGAAGTCGACTTCCAGGTCCTCAGTAGATTTGGTCATTTCCTTGCGGAAGTCGACCCAGCTAGTGACTGCGTAAGCCCTTGTGTCGGCTCGCTGGCGGTGGTTCCCGGGGGTGACCAGTATGGGGTAGTGCTCAGAACCCCACGTGCTGACGGCGGTCTCCCAGGAATAGGCGCAACGCTGCGTCACCAGGGTTAGGTCGATGCATGACTGCTGGACCGTGCCACAACGACGACAAGGGTGGATGAAAGTAGGGCTTTGGCCACGTGCAGTCCACAGGAGGTGGCGGCGTTCAACAACTCCCGTCCCCTTCGGGTGGCTCGCTGACTCCCTCAGGTCGGGTAATGTGCGTTGAAGTCACCGCACACTACAGCGTCTGAGCACAGGTTTCCGCGCATACGGCACAGCGCCACGGCATTCCATGGTTTCTGCGGCCGGATGTAGACGCTGGCCACGCTGGTGTCCGTTGTCCCCATGCGCACCGTAATGGCGGTACACTGCATCGGGCCCTCAGCATCTGGGGCCAGGTCAACAGGAGCGCTGTTGAAAGGGTGGCCCGCACATAGGCCGCTACCCGCGACTTTCACGGTGGGTGGGTGGCGTCACGGCACGGTGTTCTGCTGCAAGATCTCAGGCGGCAGCTGGTGTCGCTGAGATGACACACGTAGCCTGGCAGGCGCGGGGTGTCGCCGTAGATGTACACCTCCTGCAGTGTCAGCACGTCGAAGGACTCCCGCAGCAGGTGCTCAATTAGCTCTGCGATGCGGCGGGCCAGGCTGTTGCAGTTCCACTGCAGGATGCTTGGCCGCTGGCCTTTCCCACAGGTTCTGCTAGCCATGGTGGAGGTTTACGAATTTAAAGCGCAAACATTCAAGCAGGGGACGAACGGGACAAGGACAAGCGGGGGGGCTTCAGAATGGCCGGGGCGTGTGCGGCCGCCATCCATGCAGGGTCATCGGAGGTCAGTCGGCCCACCAAGCTGTGCGCCAGGGCCAGGAGGACGGGCATCAGCTGCTCTGGGCCGGGGGCTGCAAGCGGAACGACTGGGGCTGCGGGCGGGGTGGGCTGCTGGGCAGTGGGGCGCCTGGCTGCTTCCCGCTGTGCTGCATACCGTAGCTGCTATCGTCCCTGGGGGGCAGGCTGCTGCGTCTGTGGGCTAAGCCCTGACTGCCGCTGGGTGCTTCACCACCTGACCATTTCGGCGTAGCTGGGCTGCGCCGGTCGAATCGACGCCTCGACCTCCCCACGTGGCACTCGCTGCCGTGCCTGGGCCATGGCTGTGGCCACACGGCGCTCGTGATGTCAGCGTGGGCAACGGGGGTCCGTCACACTGTTGCGGCCACTACAGTTGGAGAAGCGGGCAACAGCTGCGGTGCACTGTTGTGAGCTGTGTCCTCCCCCACAACGCGCACACCTCGCGGTACCCTTGCAGCCGGCCGTCACATGGTCGAGTCTCCCACATCGACCGCACTGGATAGGTCTGGGGTGGCATGCTCTCACGGGGAGCAGCAGCTTGTAGACAGCGACGAAGGGGGGTGGGACCGGTCCCGTAAAGTGCACCACCACTGCACCACCGCGCTGCCGGGACACCTCACTTACAGGCACATCAGAGTTAATGTTGGCCAATATCTCGTCCGACGTGAGTTGCGGGTCCGCGCCAAAGATCAGGCCACGACTTGTGCCACGTTCGACGGGTCGGTAGGCTCGTATAGGAATACCGCATATTTCCTCTGTTGCCAGCAGACACGAGAGGCACTCAGTAGTCTCGGCATCGGCAGCAACAACGTTTAAGCGAGTGTTCATCCCCGCTTGGGAGACCGACGACAGCGGCTAATTCACGGGCGTCTGCCTCCCTTGATACTGCAAGGAAGGAGGCAGAGCGATCAGTGGGGCGGAACAGGCAGGTGCCGACAGCAGGCTGGTGTATCGGTCGCCTGGCAACAAGATTCTGCGCTTTGCAATTTTTTGCGTCCACTGCCCCTCCAAGTCGTCCGAAGAAGGTCCGGCGTTGGATCGCCCTTCTGTGGGGACCCCGGTGGCCGCAAAATCCATTGGTGTGACTAGCATTCCGCAGTATCACCATCTTCTTCCTCGGCCAGAAGAGCGGACGCGGCCGCCGCTCTGTCACGCAGCTCAGCGGCGCGCTTCGCAAAGCGCACAAGCTCGTTGGCGAGCACAGCGCCACTCGGCGAGGTAGCGGGGGCACCATCTGACGAGGAGGGAGGGCGCTGAGAAAACTTCGTCACGGCAGCTGCCATTGCTACCTGTCCAGTGGAGGTAGCAAGGGGCCGGTAATGCGCAGGGGAGCTCACGGGGGAGCATGACTTGGCCCTTCGTGTCTTGCCGATCTGCGCAGCCTGGGACGTTGTTCCCCCTTTCACAGCATCTATGGTCTGGTTGCGGAGCTTGTGGGTGGGGCGCGCGCATTGCCCGCCGTCTCTGGGTACACCGTCGAAATGTCACCAGGTCTATCCTTGGCCTACTCTCGCTTGCCTCCCGAACTATCGGCTGGGTCTCGGCCGCTTTTTTTGACGGCGCAGAGTCCAGCTGACCACCGGGTCGTCTGCATCGGCATAGGGAGGGCTGTGCTGCGTTTCGACGCCTTTACAGTGGTCGCCAGACGTAACCAGGAAAGGCATGGCGGTCGACGATACAGCCACAAAAAGGATAGGTCTCCTGCCCCGAGCTTGAAGCAGCTCAATGGCGCGAGCATGGCTGGCCACGATATCACACTGCACTCGGACAAAAAGAGTTCTAGGCTGCGTGCACCGCCGATGCTGCTGGTTCGGCGGTGGCGCGCCACTTGGCGGCGTAGCTCAGCTGGCACGAATGTCGTTGTTATCGGCAGGCTGCCTTCAGGCAGGCTTTGGCTGGGCAGGCTTGCACCTTGCGTGGGCATGCCGGTGCAGCGAAGATGAGCTTCTTCGGTTGCACGCGGGGTTTCTTCGGCAGCACGTGGCGACAGCGGCGATCCCGCCGTTGCCATGGCACCGAATTCGAACTCCTTGGTTAGACTTGGAGAGTCCCGGGCATGACTACGCCTTCGGAGCCGTAGTTCCCAACGTGTATGCGGTCAAATGCCACAAATGATGGTTCAAAATGATCCTGGAGACTTGCCGAATAGAGAGACCGGTTGGTTCATGTCACAGGGTCGCTGGCTTGGAGCGATGAGCATAGATTTCAGAGCTCGACGTTGCGCCGTATTTCAAGCGACGCCCCCTAGCGGGCAACCTCTCGGACTCACGGTCGGTCGGTGGTGGCGTATACTCCGAAACGCCCAACGGCAAAGCCAACTTCATCTACGTGCTCTAACGACGATGATAATGATCATGACGTTGCCATTGAAGTGTTTCACACGTATCCACTCGGGAGGATTGGCCAGGGAAAAGGTGTCGACTGTGTCCCTGTTGGAGCTTGGGCGCAGCTCGCGCTCGCCTATCGCAGGTGGCCTGGAAGCGCGCACAAGTTTCGCGCTATATCATGCCACATTGGGAGCTAATCAGAGTCGTTGCTCGCATTACGCCACATCGAGGGTGCCGTCGCTGGCTCTCGTCCCGCAGTTCACCTTCTAGCGCGGCATGAGTGGGCCGCGCACGGGTTGCTCCGAGGAAGAGCGGGCAGCCATTGAAGAACGTAAACGTTCCCGATAATTTCAGAAGGATGCTTCACAATAACGTATGTCAAACCTCAGCGCTCGGGTAAACCTCAGCGAAAGGAAAGGGCTTCGTTCTGGTCGATCGGTTGTTTTGTGTGGTCGTTTCGATCTTGGTGTTTCTATTTTGCCAGAAGCGTTTTCGTTTTCGCTTTGCAGTTATTGCGTTTCGATTTTGGTCGTTTTCGTTATCACTGTGGGCAAGACTCGAGTGCACCTCGGTTTCCGGAGGAAAGGGCAATAATTTTTTACTGGGGAAGTCATTTGGTTGTGGCATAAATGACTGAGTGATCACTTAGGCTGGATAGGTATTACAGACTGACAAGGATTTTTCAGGTCGGAACGTTAACAATAAATCTAGCAGGCTTGATTAATTGTCAGTAGTTCATGTAGGAAGCGTAATTATTTGAGATGAGTTGAAAGTTAGGCAAGTATCTACAATATAATTCTCAACATTCTGTTCTGAAATAGTTATTGCTAAGTTCGACCAAGTTATTGCGGGGAATTTAATGTCCCCGATAAGTAGAAGCGGGGCACGATCCGAAACTTATGTTAATAGCAGACGAGAATCATGAAACTCTCCAGCGAAAGAGGGATCGACATCAGGCGGTGGTAGCAGACGCCAGTGGTATTGGGTTGGACGGCAGCTTCGAAGCAAAAGAAGACAATTTCAAGGTGGAAGACATGTCGACAGCGCAACATTGTAGACCACGGCCCTCCATCCCTGCCCCTCTTCCCCCCTCCATCCCCTCACCCCTTTTCTTTTCTGATCACAACGAAAAAAATATCCCGTCAGTGAATGCAGAAAGCAATTCAGGGTCGAAGATGGATATTGTTGAAAATATTAAAAACTGGGAGGAGCTGACTTCTGGCAGCTCTTTCTTAATATCATTTATATCATTAAAAGATACCAGTTCTATCCAACCATTAGATATCGCTCCCGTCCCCAGGATCCGCGACTCGGTGTCATCAACAAAATTCTACCGTGACTAGGATGGCTAGGCGCTGATCGGACCGCCTTATGACGACGACGTAGACCACACTGCTGTGATTTAACTGGAATGCTATCACTCACCACTGATCATAGTCGAACATGAAGAAGACAGAAGTATTAATTGAGGGCTTGCCGAAACCTGATCCGAGCATGGTTACACACATCTGTTAAATAGACTGAGGCGCGGACAGGGACTTAAGCGATCTTTTAACAGCAGGTCCGTTGGCATTAGCCAAAAAATACAGAGAAGAAAATACTCCCCCGGCGCGAGGCGTCCGGCATGACCTTCGCGCAGTGGCTTTTGCAAAAAAAAAAAAAAATACCGAGCGCCCTTCAGCATACGTCTCGTGAGGAGCACCCCGCGCCGTTGAGGCTTGCGCGAAGTGAGAAGCTGCCGCATTCGCCGTCGTCGTCTTCGGCGCGGCGGATCATTGGCGCGCCAGTCGCTACAGGGCTCTCTCCAGTAGAGCCGGAAGCCGTTGTGTTGCCCACGTGACGTTTTTGGTCGGTTTAGCTTGGGAATTCCGAGGCGCGGCTGTTGAGTCGGGGAAGCCCTGGTTGGCTCGGACGGTGGCGACGTAAGCGGGCTTGACTCGGTCGGCGGCGACGACGTCTTGGCGGCCGTTAATGTCGAGGGTGACAGTGTTGGGTCGCCGCTCGCCGTACGAGGAACGTGCATAGGCTTGCTCTTTCTGCTCCCTCTCTCCTGAGATCCGCTGTCAGCGTGGCAAGAAGCTAGGTCGACCCCAAGCACTGCTGTTTCTCCTGGCTTGTACCACTAGTGCAAGCTGCGCCAATTTTTTTACTCTCTTTCTAATTCATTCCAATTCAATGACTCCTGTATGGCGTCTGCTGGTCCAAAGGGTCCCGCAAAGCTCTCTGCGAAAGCCGCTGCTTTCCTCTAGGCCGAATCTTCGGGGAGATGCGAAGTGTTGGCTTTCGACCATAGCGCACGCGTTCATGGTACCACTTTAAGTTGGCTATTTTGCGCGACACCAAAGCTCTGAAAGAAAGTCTGACACACAAATTCCGCGCACACAACTCGTGCGCAGGATACACTAGCCGCAAGAAGAAATATTTAGATGCGACTGCATCTCATTCACTCGCCTTGTCCCTCCATACGGCGTTGTTGTCCGTCCACACCCCTCCCCCATTCTCCTCTCCGCGCGAGCTGCGCTCTCCGCCGCTCACCCCCTCTCCTCTCCGATAGCGAACACTCTCTCGCGAGTCCCGAGGGGCATTGGATTGGATTCGATTGGCTTGGCTTGGTTTGGCTTGGATTGGATTGGATTGGATTAAAGTGGATTGTGTTGGATTGTGTTGCGTCATAGCCGCGCCCGTTGCGTCATACCCGCCAGCACCGGCGTTCCGATTTCCATCGATGCGTTGAATGGAGCCTAACAATTCTGCTATCGCCCGCGCAACCGTAACAAGCACCGATCACTGTGATAACAGGAATGCTAGCACCACTGAAGACAAGGTTGCGAACATAGAGTTTCTTACAGTATACACTAGAGAGGAATCTGGCGCTAGCGTCTATGCGGCTCACATCAAGGTCGTCTGTGTCGTCATGGACCGCCATTATACATCGCGCCCGCCTTAGTTTCATCATTGGCTTGGATTGAAACGTTTTAGTGACCGCAAATTTAAACAAAGTGCCACAAAAGCGCGAAGAATAGTGTGCAATTTTGTAAGTGGAAAATAAAAACAGGCTGTTTTAAAACTAAGGAAAAAAGAAGTAAAGCGTATTTTTGCCGGAACGGTTGTGCCTGCTATTTCGCAGGCCAAGGTTGTAGTTACGAACAATGTTAATATTTGGGGGGTAACTCATTAGAGGCTGTGATTTTATTAATTTTACCATTATCTGAAATAATAAGTTGCTTGAAGAGCTTCGAAAGCTTTTTGAGCGTGCCTATGAAAACGTTGCCTTCCTTGTGAACCGGTGCACCGCGACCGCCAGCTAGTTTAACAAGAAAAAAGAAAACGTGGCGTTAAACAGTCGTGGACGATGACAAGATAGGACGCATAAAAGCTCCCGTATGTGCCGTATCTTGTCTTCGTCGAAGGACGTTTTGTTTCTTCTTTTCGTCGGCTACAAATTTCGCGGCGGCGTATTACCCGCTCAGTCATACGTCCTTCGACTCCGGCATGAGCAACGTCAGGTGCGATCACGCATTGCCTGCTGTTTCACTGAACACGGCTACCACAAAAACGGGAGGTTCATATTGCTCATTATAGTACATTGTGATACATTCTTCGGGTGAAATGTCTTGTTATCTAAGCGAGCATTGTTCGATTTTTATTACGACATAGAAGCGTCCTCCCACACTAGTTCAAAGTGGATTGGTAGCCTTTCGTGTGATTATTAATACTAAACTTCAGCCCTTCAGGCGAGGGATCAGTGAGACATCATGGACATAAAATCGCAACTATTGTTCAGTCTATGTTGCTTACAATGCTTTCATTGATCAATTTAAAGTGCTTGATGACATAACTTTTGCGTTAATAACAAGACCATCATCCTAAAAATTAAGAAACGGTGTGTTTGCCTAGCCTTTTAACAATGATCGAAGACAAAGACCACCTGTATGACAGCTTTCCGGTAACGAGACATCCCAATTATTACTTTGTGTTGAAGCAGTTAAGAAAATTCGCATGCTCTTGATTAGAGGTGACTTTTACGCCGCGTGTTTTCCTTGGGTTCTACTTTAGGTTCTACTTTGCCACTACGCACATGTGTAGTGCGTGCATAGAAAGGAGTAAAACTAGTGGCTTCGACACTGCGCAATGCCAAACGCCCCATTTGCATTGCGTAATGTCACACCATAAACTGAATTTTTTCGAGAACAACCCGCTTCGCTTGGTTTACCGTAAATGCTTCATCATTTAAACGGTTGGTGTGGTGATGAAGCCCACGCCCTAGTCTTTCGGAGTTTGGAGAGGCTGCACCCTATTTTGGGATTCCAAATATTTTTGTTAATTTGCATTTTTTTTCCCCGCTGAGTCCGTTTCAACACAATTTTTATGCAGGTCTCCCAGAAGCGGAGAGGGTATAAATATGGCAATATCATGTGCTACATGAAAATAAACAACCCTAAGTGAAAGTTGATACATCTATAGCAGAGGTCTAAGGAATTATTAAAACCTCCTAGTATCATCATTCAGCATAAGACAAAACCTCGCAGTTACAAGCATGGCGAAAACAGCCTTTCATTTCGGCAGAAGCTGGAAGGGGGGGGGGGCACCTATAAAGGATAGAGGACGGCGAAGGAGAAAGGGTGAAAAGAACTGCAAATGATAGAACGTGCAAGCAAAGAATGAATTCAACATAAAAAATAATAAATCATTCACTAGTTTTGGGGCTCCACGGAAGTTTTTCGCATGACCTTCCTGTAATTTTCTTCGTTTCAGTTTTTGTATGTGTGTGTGTTAACCTTGGAATTAGCTGATCGTAGGGGTGAGACCCCTCAACGAAGCTGCGTACGGTGAGAGCGCAGGTTCTAAGTGAAAAGGGTTATCGGTATTCGTTATTTAATAATAAGCACAGCTAGTGGCTTCGTCCATTACATATCCCGTCTGACCACAAAAACTTCCGATGAGCCCGCAGCCCCCTCACTCCCGCCTCCCTCTGCATGCGCCAGTGTTTACGGGTGTTTTTGTCTTTTCCGCCTCAAACAACTGCACTATCAGTGAACTTTTTTGCCTCCAGACGCTGTAAGCACAAATGCTTTAGCGATCGCCTGACCACGGTGTTCGACGAGAAAGAGTGGGGCTGAGATGCGGTGGAGTGATATCAGGACGTACGAACAGAATTTCGTTTACTCAACGCACATACCACATTCGGTTAAAATACCAAATGCGCGCTTTCACGCGCCCTCGAATAACCTGGCGTGTTAGGCGCGCCTAATGGTGGAGAGGAACGGTAATTTGGGTTACCGTGAGGGTGAATCTTGTACGCATGGCTGTTTTCGCATATTCGCTCCGTGAAGAAGTGGTTCGGTCACGGTTCTGGTTCAGGCGAAATCATTTCTTTCCGGTTCAATTCCGCTTCGACAAAATCACGCACCGAACCGGTTCGCGAACTGGTTAGGGAGCTTGAACCGGTTCGCGAACCGATTCGATGAGTTGAATTATCACTGAAATTGGAAAAAAAACATTTAGTATTTTAAAATGACAGTCAAATCAAAATACAAACAAAAATTCAAAATGCTTCTGTTCCCCTAGGGCAGTGGCGCAATTGCGAACCAAACTTTAAACAATTACGAGATATTAGAAAAACAGATGAAGTGGCGACGATTTACCACCTACTTTCTCGCCTAGACTTTATGTTGTCCTAGCGACTATTCATAAAGCCACTGCCAACAGATAAGACGGTTGGATATATTTTCTGCCCTTTCCTTTTTTTGTTGAAATCACAATCGTCGCTATGGAATCGCCCATCACGCTAACCTTGAAGCCTTAAATTTAGGTCTGCGTACTGGCGTGTTCAAATACCAGCGCTTAAAGGAGCACTGACACCAATTTTCGGCGTTAATATTATTGCACAGTTCCCTTCCTTCACTCAACAGAATACCCTGGCTGAAATATGAGTGGCCTGCGACGCCAAGAACATAGTTCAATTGGATCGCATTTATCGCGCCGACGGAGCAGCGCGCGGAGCGGCACTCAGGAAATGGACATCAGCGTGACATCACTCCAGGAGAGGAAAAAGAAGTGACGCGCCAGTGCTCGTCAAAAACTCGTGACGTCACTTCAAGCGCGCGGCCCCACGAGCGGCGAGCGGGCGCAACACCCTCTCAAGCGGGCGCCGGTGACGTCCGCACAAAGCGGTGAGGTCAAACCGGGAGGCTGTCATATGCGCCGTTCGGGATGAAAGCGCGGGAATTTGAAACAAACGATTTTCAGGCCGTTCAATGTAATTAACTATCGCGCGCTGAAGTATTTGAAGTGCTGTTTCAGGTTCGCCAGACCATTAAGCATCGATAAAAGCAATAAAAGTGTAACATAAAATTTTCGTGTCAGTGCTCCTTTAATACCAATGGCGCACATTTTTTATATTTGTAACAAAACACAAAAATCCTACAACAGGCACATAAATACTACCAAGGAATTAGATTATTTGGTCACCCTGAATAATTTGTTAGCTGTCACCTTATCGAATGTGTTAGCCACACTTTTGTTAAAACTAAGCTTTAGTTAACGCTCAGTCACTGCATTATTGCTCTGACCACTGCAATTCCTTTTGCGATAGCTATACCGGATGTGTGCATTACAATCAGTATGTCATCGTACCGCCTGATCCCCGGCCATCTTTCCGTGTGCTACATTGCGGAATCTTATAACAGATTATGCTGTTACAAAATGAAAGGGAAATTTGACGCGCGGAGCATGAGATGTAACTTTTTTGGGTAGACGCTCTTTAATTCATCCACAGCAGTACTCCCCTCCGGAACGAGTAGCAGTAGAAGAAGTAATGTAGTTAGTTGGGCAGTCAGTACAAGTGCACATTAGAAAAAAAAAAAGCAGATGTGAAAGATACAAAACTGCAGAACAAGCAGAAAAGATGATCGCTGGGCGAACGGGACAGTGTGAGGTACCGGCCTGCCTTTCTGCGGGTGTCATCTGCTTTATTACTGTTTCTGCTTCCAAGACAAGGTCGAGGGCTGCAGTTTTTTGCCAAGGTATAAGTGCGCACCTTAACAGTCTCCCCTGACATATGTTTTATTTGTATCTGTAAAAAAACGGAACTTGTCCACTGTACTGTCCTGAAAAATTGAACACGGAACTTACTTCCTTCGCATTGATGACACGTTTGGTTGTGAAAGGCAGGGCAAAGAAAAGTATAGAGCAATATCCACGTTTTGGTGCTTTTTTTACTTATTCCGTTTTACTTACTTTTTGCGCAATATTTTAAAACAACGTGATTCGCCTTTTCTTTTTTGTTGTTTTCTGTGTATTTTTTTTTTTAAACTGGCGCATTTGATGCCCCGTGGTATATCACTGCTCCAAGGCGCAGATTATGTTGCAGGCCGGTAGACTTATTTTAACCAGCTGGTGATATTAAACGTGGATCAACATCTTGGTGCACGGACGTTCTCCATATCCATCTACTTCAGAAAAACGGTCGTGGGGAAGGCAGATCGAGGCCACTTGTGGTCAGCAGCAAACGGCTTAGCCACTGAGCAGCTCCTGCGGACACACTTGTCAATTATTAAAAAATGCAGGTGTCGGACCTTTTAAACAAATTATGAAATGCAAAAAGTTTGCACACATCGGGTGTGGGCTTTCGCTGTTGATCAGTGGAGAAATTCTGCAACCTGATTGCTCCAATAAAGACGCAGCTATGGAAGGGCAAAGTCGTTTTATATCCCCTGCAAGCTGCCGAGAATGGCATTTCATTTTGCCAGCTTGCACTATGCTCGCGTTTCCAGTAGCAACAGACCATTGCTAAAATGGTGCTCATTCATTTCCCCTGTTGTTACATAGAGCGTGATAGTGTTCAAGTGTTTGGAGGGGTAAGTGCGCGAGCGGGTACGAAGTTGATGGTACGCGAAAGAAAAAAAGGCCTGAATTGCATTGACTGTGCAATAACAACGGGGGGTCGAACCGTTTCTGCATGAACCGGTAACCGTTATTTCTTTTTTCGTTTCAGTTCCGGGTCGGGTTCAGCGTGCTCAAAAAATAACGGTTCGGTTCGCTTCCGGTTCGACACCCTGATATACTTATATATATATATATATATATATATATATATATATATATATATATATATATATATATATATATATATATATATATATATATATATATATATATATATATATATATATATATATATATATATATATATATATATATATACAAAAATGGTTTCGACCACGGTAAAAAAAGAGAACAGATTTAATAACGTTTCGGCCGAGGGACCGGCCTTCGTCAAATACAGTGATGGCATTGTCGTACAGCTTATATATGTTTCAAAACTACAAATCAGCTACAGCAGTCGAATGAGGAAAGGGAAGAAAAGGAAAGAGGCAAACACGAGATACAGGCGCTTGTCTAAAGCATTACATAGACGCTATGGTGCCCAGAATTATCAATAAAGGTTTTCTGCACGATGTGTGTGCTTATACAAAAGCAAGGCTATCTTTACAGGGTTGTCTCTCTGTTCTTGTTGTCTCTCTGTACAGGGTCGTTGCTCTGTTCTTGGTGTTTATAGAGACAACCCTGTAAAGATAGCCTTGCTTTTGTATAAGCACACACATCGTGCAGAAAACCTTTATTGATAATTCTGGGCACCATAGCGTATATGTAATGCTTTAGACAAGCGCCTGTATCTCGTGTTTGCCTCTTTCCTTTTCTTCCCTTTCCTCATTCGACTGCTGTAGCTGATTTGTAGTTTTGAAACATATATAAGCAGTACGACAATGCCATCACTGTATCTGACGAAGGCCGGTCCCTCGGCCGAAACGTTATTAAATCTGTTCTCTTTTTTTACCGTGGTCGAAACCATTTTTGTGTATATTCTAACGGCGTCCAGGAAAACTTTGTTGCTGTATATATATATATATATATATATATATATATATATATATATATATATATATATATATATATATATATATATACATATATATATATATATATATATCAGGGTGTCGAACCGAAAAAAATACCGGTTCGGTTACGGTTCGGGTTCGGGTGAAATAATTTCGTTCCGGTTCAGTTCCGGTTCGACAAAATCACGTGCCGAACCGGTTCGCGAACCGGTTCGGGAGCTTGAACCGGTTCGCGAACCGGTTCGATGATTTGAATTGTCACTGAAATTAGAAAAAAAAAACATTTAGTAGTTTAAAGCGACAGTAAAGTCAAAACACAAACAAAAATTCAAAATGCTGCTGTTCCCCAAGGGCAGTGGCGCAATTGCAAAGCAAACTTTAAAAAATCACGAGATATTAGAAAAACAGATGGAGTGGTGACGATTTACTACCTACTTTCTCGTCCAGACTTTATGTTGTCCTAGCGACTATTCATAAAGCCACCGCCAAGAGATATGACGGTGGGATATATATTCTGCCCTTTCATTTTTTGGTGAAATCGCAATCGTCGCTATGGAATCGCCTATCACGCTTACCTTGAAGCCTTAAATTTAGGTCTGCGTACTGGCGTGTTGAAATATCAGCGCTTAATACCAATGGCGCACATTTTTTTTATATTTGTAACAAAACAGAAAAACCCTACTACAGGCACATAAATACTACCAATGAATTAGATCATTTGGTCACCCTGAATAATTTCTTAGCTGTCACCCTATCGAATGTGTTAGCCACACTTTTGTTAAAAGTAAGCTTTAGTTAACGCTCAGTCACTGCATTATTGCTCTGACCACTGCAATTCCTTTTGCGAAAGCTATACTGGATGTGTGCATTACAATCAGTATGTCATCGTACCGCCTGACCCCCGGCCATCATTCCGTGTGCTATATTGCGTAATCTTATAACAGATTATGCTGTTACAAAATGAAAGGGAAATTTTACGCGCGGAGCATGAGAAGAACTTTTTTGGGTAGGCGCTCTTTAATTCGTCCACAGCAGTACTCCCCTCTGACCTGCCTCGGTGGCTCAGTGGCTAAGGCACTGCTGAGCGCGAGGTCGCGGGTTCGATTCCCGGCCGAAGCGGCCGCTTTTCTGATGGAGGCGAAAAGCAAAAACGCCCGTGTGTACAAAATTTCGGCGCATGTTAAAGATCCCCAGGTGGTCAAAATTAATTCGAAGCCCTCCACTACGGCGCGCCTCATCGCCTGTGCTGGGTCGGCGCGTTAAACCCCACAATCAAATCAAATCAGTACTCCCCTCCGGATCGAGTAGCAGTAGAAGTAATGTAGCGAGTTGGGCAGTCAGTACAAGTGCACCTTCGAAAAAAAACCAGATCTGAAAGAGAAAAAACTGCAGAACAAGCAGAAAAGATGATCGCTCGGCGAATGGGACAGTGTGAGGTACCGGCCGTCCTTTCTGCACGTGTCATCTGCTTTATTACTGTTGCTGCTTCCAAGACAAGGTTGAGGACTGCAGTTTCTTGCCAAGAGATTAAGTGCGCACCTTAACAGTTTTCCCTGACATATCTGTTGTTATTTGTACTTGTAAAAAACGGAGCTTGT
Source organism: Haemaphysalis longicornis (assembly GCF_048455015.1). NCBI lineage: Eukaryota > Metazoa > Arthropoda > Arachnida > Ixodida > Ixodidae > Haemaphysalis > Haemaphysalis longicornis. Next base: position 167,904,917 of record NW_027526203.1, read on the forward strand.
CCACGGTACTGTCCTCAAAAATGGTCGTGGGTAAGGGACATCGAAGCCACTTTTGGTCAGCATCAAGCGGTTTAGCCACTGAGCAGCTCCTGCGGTCAAATTTGTCAAATATTACAATTTGCAGGTGTCGGACCTTTTAAAGAAATTATGAAATGGAAAAGGTTTGCACACATCGGGCTTTCGCTGCTGCACACTGGAGCACTCCTGCAGCCATTAAAGTTGCAGCTAGGGAAGGGCAAAATCGTTTTATATCCCCTGCAAGCTGCGGAGAATGACATTTCCTTTGGTCAGCTTCCACTACGCTCGCGCTTCCAGCAGCAACAGACCATTGCTACATTGGTGCTCATTCATTTCCCTTGTTGTTACATAGAGCGTGATAGTGTTCAATTGTCTGGAGGGGGAAGTGAGCGAGCAGGTACGAAGTTGATGGTACGTGAAAGAAAAAAAAAGCCTGAATTGCATTGACTGTGCAATGTCAACAACAGAGGGTCGAACCGTTTCGGCATGAACCGGTAACCGTTATTTCTTTTTTCGGTTCAGTTCCGGTTCGGGTTCAGCGTGATCAAAAAATAACGGTTCGGGTTCGGGTTCAGTTCCGGCAAAAATACCGGTTCAGTTCCGGTTTTCGGTTCGGTTCCGGTTCGACACCCTGATATATATATATATATATATATATATATATATATATATATATATATATATATATATATATATATATATATATATATATATATATATAGAGCGTTCATGGCTGTGAACACTGTACGCGAGAGTATTTGCGAAGTTGCGAAGGACGGTCGAAGCAGAAGGCAGTACGTGTGTGTGTTTGTGTATCGGGGTGGGTGGATATACGGAATGAACCCGAAAGCAAAGTGAATCCTCATATTTCACTCTCCTCCTCCACCCCTCAGTGCTGCTTTGCACTATCTGGGGACACACAAAAAAAAATGTAAAGGTGGACACTGCATCGCGAACGGACCGAAAGCGTTCACATAGGTGGGCGAAAAAAAAAATTCAGGAAAGCTTGCCCTCATGCATAAGAATGGAATGGCGAAGCTGTTGCAGGTGCACGAGCATTGCCGGACACATAGTTAAGTTTCAGTATCATTGTTTATTTGCATATTTGCGGTGCCAGTAATAGTCGTAATATGCATAGAAGAGGTCGCCATCTTCCTCGCGGTGAGTGTTTGATGCAGAGTCATCGTCAGCATTGTAGACTTCCACCAGCACTTCGTCATCGACCAGAGGCAGCGGTGGCGGGATCTGCAAGTCGTATCAAGAAGGAGTGGCACACTCGTAGCCATGTCTCCAATTATCCATATGGGCATCTAGAGAATGCGGCGCCCGCAGTGACCTCTCCCAAGCAGGGTGTCGTTTAGACGCTGCCGCGCGAGGGCTTATCTACGGCACCGAGCGCGTGCCCACGACGACACGAGGACGAACCTACGAGGGGCGTACACTATGACGCGTCTCTGTCGTTCGAGCAAGTGTTTCCACCAATACGTAGAAATGCTGGAGTTTTTTTTTTTTTTTTTTTTTTTTTTGCTAAAGCCTCCGGGCGACGCGAGCCATGCGCTCACAAGCGCTCGGCATTTTCTTGGTATTGTTTTCTGCAACACCGACCTCACGGACAGTAACAACAGCTCCGCAGTTAAAATCAAAGCCCCTTTCTTAGCACAAAGATGCTAAAAACGACAAGCTTTCCCCCATGCGTCCTGAGACAAAGTCATAGACCAAATCTGACCTGCTTCTACCGTAATCGGATAGACGTCGGCTACATAACGATAGACACCCAGGTTCGATTCCGTCTACGGGAACCGCTTTCTTATTTTCTTTCGGCGTTTGATGTGCCTCCATTTATGATTATCAACATCATCACCGTTTTGTGAAAACCGATTGGATAAAGTTGGCTTTACTGCGTTGCGTTTAGCTGCGACATCGAACACCCAGAGTGAGACATAGAAAGCTTCGCCTTAAAAATATTGGGGCTGGCCGTACAATGGTATCGTGTTCTAAACGTATCTCAGTCTTCAGAACATGCCGTTGTGACGGCACCTGAAGGATGCCGGGTAATATCGTCTCTAGAACAACACGTTTTCACACTTGGGCAGCCACGAGATTTGGGTACTAGTCTCAGCGCGTCTTTACCTCGGTATTATAATGCGCATGACACGAGAACGTAGCCTGTTGACCACATAATACTGGAGAGTTTTAGCCTAGCAGGTAGGGTGGGCTAAGCTAGTGGCGGCGGGCACCGGGACGAAGCTGCGCATGCGTGCATTCATTCCCGGGACGGGCTGCCCCCATCCCCTCCGCGCTGTCTGGGCGCGTATGCACAGTCGGGTCCGGGCACCCGCCGCCGCTGGCGTAACGCACGCTACATGCTATGCTAAAACTCTCTACCATCTGCCGTGCAATCCAACAACAGTTCGATGCCACCGGTGGAACCTTAGCGTTCCAGTCACCAGGTCATGACTAAAAACTGGTACAGCCACTGTAATGGAGGACAATGAAGCTGCTTTCGAGAAAAAAAAATCCCCCTGCTATTTAATTGTAAGAAACTTTGCCAATTATGTTTGAAACTGTCAGCTATACTTATACAGGAGTGTTCTAGCAACAACAATGAAAACGTTCCACGGAATTTTTTTCTTCGAAGTGTCTTAGGTAAAACACGCATAAAAGCGTTGAGTTCAATGCATTACTACCAGTGCCTATAAGTGCTAGTAAAAAGTGCAATGCAGCCTCTTAAGCCTTGTCCAGAGCATATGTAGCGCCCTATTTAGCCGCGCTATGGCGCATCAAACAGCCACCGCCATGACACATTAAACAGCCACCGCCGGCTGAGCAAGGCCAGTTTTTGAAGATAAATATACCAGTATTTCAATTAGCAATTCTTTATTGATAAACACTTAAAAATACATAGTCTGAATTGTAAAGGGACGGTGATAGGTGTGCTTGTGCGTCATCCTGGCACGGATGGTACGACAGCACGGGAGAGCCGCCTCGAATGCCTGTCTGGTCGCAGCCGCGCGCTCTCCTGAAAAGGGAAGGCCGCGCACTGAGAGAATGCCTCTTTGGCAGCAACTACCAATGTACCAAGAACACCTCGCCGTCACATCACTGTAAGCAGCGCACTGCTGTTTCGTTACTCCTTTCTTCGCCCATGTTGTCTGTTGGCTCAAAACCGCACTCGCATTGCATGGAGAGTAAAACCTTAATACCGCCATCTTCAATGCTGCAAAATTCAGAATACTCTAACAAAGTAACACACTTACCACGCTCAGTCAACCCGATGCTCTTATCTTTTTGTACATTCAATATCAAATTAACCTGAAGGGAAGGACAACAGTTTAGAGGTGGAGAGGAGTGTTGGAGGTGCAACTGCTGCTGGCGACTTGGGCCTCCCGTATCAGTGCTGCCAGTCTCGCCGCAATGCACCTAGGCGTCGCCGGCCACTACCTCTGCTCACTGCTTTTCTATGTGTTTCTCCCTGTCTGTAAGCCTTCACTTTTCCATGTCCCCACATTGTTATAGCTGCCTTTGACAAGGAATTCTGGTTATCCACATCAATCCTATCGTCTGCTTTATAGCCGGCCCATGAGTGCATTAATGGGTAGCACATGGGTAGCATGCAAGTGTGACAAGCTACAAAATAAAATTAAGCCCCATTCCTACAAACCTATGCGACAATGATTTCAAACACAGATCGAACGCGAAAACGTACAGAGGCTGGGTCAAAGCTATAGCTACTAAGTCCCTCCGAGTGGCTGCGAAGCCCGTAAGGTTTATGCACGCCACATTCACGTTTCCTTTGAACAAAATGGCAATGCAATAAGGCAAAGTGCCCATTTTAATGGGGCAATGAAGAGAAAACACAATTCTGTCTCATTCAAAACTTGGGTGTTTTATAGTACCCTCACCTCTTGCACGGCAGCAGACAATGCTTTACTCACATGGAAAAAAAAATTCAAGCCTACATTTCAATTCTCCTGCCGCATTGTATGTTTCGTAACGTAATTGGGGCAGGAATAAAGTCGAAATTTTCTAGGCCAAGCCAAAAATGCATAGGCAAAAAAAAAAAATTCCAAGTACGAGCTTACGTCCCGAGCAAGGGTGACAGCTTTTAGGCCAGGAAGCTGGAGTGAGCAAGCTTCTTTCTTGCTGTAATGAAATACTCTGGCCGCAAGTAAAACCTTATTCTTTTGCTATGAATTCTTTCAGGCAGAAAACATTTAGCATGGCCTACAAAATTGACAAGTACTGTACCAGCTCCTCCTGTATTTTTTGGATGAAAAACGCATCGCCCGCTTTACAATGGGAGGGAGTGGGACGCCTAATTCGCCACATGTCGTAAGGTGGCGCCCCGAGATTAAGTGGGATCCTCGGTCATGTCCAAAAGCGCAACTGAATTCGAGAGTGGCTTGTGCCCGATTTCCAAGGCAACCGATGTTTAGGCCGTCGTAGTAGCGGCGCTCTGGCCAGCAGTAAGAACCTCGGCGCCACGGCCGAGAACGCTTTTTTCTTCGTTGCCACTTCACATCACACGTCGCCCCAAGATAACCGGTTACGTGACTAAAGCACTGGGAAGGCTGCCAATTGGGGAGAGTGGCCGCAGTAGAAGGAAAGGGATTGGTTGGCCGCTAGGGGCTGATGCGTTTTGCTGGAGAAAATGCAGTAGGCGATGACAGTGCATAAAAAACTCCCAAGCATTTCCCCGAGGGTGAACATGGTTAAGTGCGAATGCACGGGGTAATGCTATGAGGGGTATTTATCCATCGCACGACCCGCTCTCGACGGGAGACTGAGAGAGAAGGCGGGCGCGCGAGAGAGAGGGGTGCGCGCGCAGCTGCAGCCAGCGAAGAGAGCGGAAGAGCGAGCGAAGGGGCAGGGGGACGCGCGCAGCGGCGTTAAAGATATAAGACGCGTTACTGACACCGATATCAGCGTCGCGTCCGTGGCTTATTCGGTAGAGCGTCGGGCTGCGGCCCGCAAAGTCCTCGGATCGAAACCTGGCGCCGGATGCTGTTTCATTTTTAAATATAGAGGAGCACTGCGGACGCCGCCGCCGCCGCCGACGCCGGCGGTGGATGGTTTGGGGTCGCTTATAAAGTGCATTCGCACTTAAAACGAAAGTTAAACCAGAGTCCTTCAATGCTTCTCTGGTTATGAAACTCCCGGCCAAGTTTCGTACGGGGACAAAGGCTGCCGCGAGGGGCGTCACCACAGATCGGAGGGCATCGGGCGGCCGCCGCTGCTCTGTAGCCAGACCGGCAGGCAGTAACGCAGTAGCAGCATGTCCGTTCGCACCAAATTTTTTCGCCACTCACAAAATAAGTCCGTTTGAGCGGCCCACGACACGTAAAGCGAAAGCGCACTGCTGATGAGGCGGCGAGCGTCTGTTTTATCTTACTCCGTGGTCCGTTCCCTGCCAAACGCGCTCTGACCACGCCACCGGCTGTCCTCCGATCAACACCAGCGCTGCGGCGCGGCTTCCCTGGGCAGCGTACGAAGCTCTCCCATAGCGTGACGGCGAAGTTTCATGACCAGAAAGGCATTGAAGGACTCTGGTTAAACGTTGACTGAGGCGGGCGTTCCCTGCAAACCGCCCCTTTGGTTACCATCCGCCTGCCTAGATGACACAGCAATACCACTCAAGGACGACTGTTTGCACTCTTGCTTCTGTCCGAACTCGTAAACCTACGGTACTTTTATTGCGATAATTCCTTCGTGAAACCTTACGCATTAATCGACACACAGACTCACATAATTGGCAGTGTCGCTTATGTCAGTCGGGCAGGGTTATGTCAGACAGGCCCGACGGCTGTGTTCAGCAGTGTCGGCTGGCATAAAGTCACACTAACTCCCTACATGCTGAGGTTCGAAACTTACATTGTTTAGACCAGAATTCTTGATGTAGTAAATTTTAACTCAAATATCACTTTCTGCAAGCTTATGATCACTGTTTTAATTGCGTCTGATTTTGTCGGCATCAGCCAATCGCAACGGGCTGCAAGTTCAACCGCCTGCGGATGCCCGACTGAAAATGGCCGCCTGCGGATGCCCGAGGGCTTGGAGAGTGCCCTCACTTATGGGTGGCCGTCCGGTGGGGCAGCGGGTGATCTTCTGGCGGCATGAGCAGCATATGAAGGGGCCGTTGTGGCACTGCAGGATCGTGGGCCGCACGTAGTCCCGGCACACGGGGCACAGAAACAGGCTGGCCGGGGCCGAAGCCGACACCAAGCCGCCGGCCTCCGACTTGCCCCCAACGCCGCCGGCCGCCTGGCGACTCATCTCCCCCAGGGGACCAGCCACCACAGGAACTCCACCATTACTACTGCCGCTGCACAGAGGAGGAGGGAGCAGTCAGTACCAACGTTACTAGAATGGTCAGCGCGCCATAGCGAGGAGCAAAGGGGCCAGTCGCCAAGGAACTGCCCATGCACGCGGCAAGGAACACACAAAACACAAGTTAGCCTGAATGGGAGTTTCTTGGCTGGAATACGTCTTTTAAACTCCTCACGGCAGGCGGCCTGCTCCCACGTGTGGTAGTATGATGGTGGAAAAACTGCCACTTTACACCGGGGGCCACAAGCCGTAGTAAATAAGCGCATTTACCACGATTGTACCTCTTCACAAAACGCAGTATCTAGCAGTGATTACTGCGTTTATCCTAATGGGAGTATTAAAAACTCCCACGCCCCCTACATTTTCTTCTCCTCCTCCTTCACCCCTTCATCCTCTACGCCTCCTTACAAAATGGCTGCCAGTTGGTGTCGTGTGTCGTGTGAGCTCCAGCGTCCCCTAAAATTTATTGCCGGTGTGAACTTGCGGCCGCACGAACGGATGTGAAGTGCTTCCCAACAACCGAAGCTCGTTGCGAACATTGTGGAACCAGCCTGGACTGACGTGCGACGGACTGCAACGTCGCCTCCGTGTCACCGAACTTCGAGCCGATGGAATGCGCCAGCGAGCCGACGCGAGGCCTAAATGCAGTGATCGCTGAGAGTGGCTCGTTAAAAACAACGCGGTTGTGCCTCTGCGAAGTGGTTGAAGGTAAGATTTTCACGTTTTTCATTGTACGCAACATTTTTGGAGACTTGTGCCCCTTCTAGCGTCAAATAAACGCAACATGTTTCCCGCGCCACTGCGCGGGCGATTCTCCGCCACTGGAGGTGAGCGTTGTGCGTGAAAGACGGCGCCATGCCCGAAACGTCATTGGGGAGGCCGAACGGTGTGAAATCAATGCGTATTTGCGCGGGTCTCGAGCAGAACACTCACTCATTCACACTCGCGAGCAGAATGAAAACTGTCCGAACTCTGAACGGCTGTTAGGTGTTTTCGTTAGGCTGTGTCTGTGGCTTACTGGCAGGCGAGGGTGAAGTTGGCCGGTCAAATGTCGCAGGGTGGCCGCTTTTCTTGAGAAGTAGGTGTGGTGCCAGCCGCGCCTGCTACGAGGAGGGTGACTGCCGCGTGCCGCGGGCGATTAATTGCTTTCACTGGAAAGGGAGAAGGTCGGGGCCCCGTGGGAGCTCTCCGTACGCTAGGCGCGTGTAACTATAACCAGCAAACGCCATTCGAGGGAGCATTGTGTAGAGTCGACAGACGACTGCTTATTTTGTTTTTTTTTTTTGAAGGGGGGCAGGCGCAGGCGTCCCACCGACCGAAATTTTTCCTTAACTTTCGGTGAGGGGAGAGAGGTGCAATGCGGGTGGTAAAACCTGAAGCTCGTTCCCAGAACACTACACGCAAGGAAAAGAGGGAAAGGAAGCATTTTGAAAAGCTGGTCGTCACAAGGGTCGCGCACCCTTTTGAACAGCAGAGCACTTCGTTTTGACGAACTGGTGAGCGCAGGTGTCTCGGACAGAAGTGCAATTTTGCGTAGCTTTAAATAAACATTCAGACATTACGGAAAGTTGGACACAAGAGTGACAAGTTCAGCGTCTTTACATTGCCGTTTCTTTTTTTTTTTTCAGGTCAGATGCCCAATATGCTCTGTATTTGTTACCGCAGATTTAAAGCGTTTTGCTATCCCTCTAATGAATGTGCTGCTTTGGCTTCCAGGGGAACGTGCCAGGGGGTGCGGCAACGTCAGCGTTTGGGAGGCAGGTGCAAGCAAACAGCGCACCGACGACATGCTGACCTCATTGTTTGCAAATGGCTTAAATTTTTTTTGTTGAGGAGTGTTGTAGTAGATAAAGTTCTTACCAAGATACCTTGTGTTCTCGATGTAGGTGTTTTGTTGATTCAGTGTTTTTATTGTCTTATTAACGTGTTCACACGTATATCGCATTCATGTAATTTTTATGAAATAAATTGACTGTGCAGAAAACAAACTTTTCACGTTTCGCCATTCAACGTTTGAAGCGGAAAAAGACTAGAAATAATGTGATCCCCAACGAAAAATAAAAATGCGGCCTGTGCCCTTATTAAGAACTCCCAAATACAGTAATAAATTCCACTGCAGCGCATATATATGAAGCGCATAAAAACACACACACAAAAAAAAACCTCGAATGCAGGTCTACACTGCTCCCAACGCGCCCCCTGAAAACTCCCAGTTGGAGGAAACAATACACTCCCAATGGTACCCCTGGAAACTCCCATTGCAGTGGCAGTAAAATGAAACTCCCATATGCTACTGAAAAAACTGCCGAAATAATGGGAGTAAGGCGAAACTCCCATTGGAAGGAGTTTTGAAAACTCCGAATTGGTACTGAGTTATGACACAAGCCATTTACTCCCATTCCGGCTTATTTGTGTTCTGTGTGAAGGGCCGTGCACGTTTCTCGCCGTGACCCCTTCTCAGGAACCCCCTTCATCGCACACTCCACCACGGAAGAATGCCAAAAACTACGGTTCCTTTGCTCATTACGCGTACAGCGCTTTGGGTGCACCTTTTCCGTACAGCGCGCAATCAAATCATCCTTCCAAAGTACTAAAAATACTGTCTGGAACACACATACATTAGGTGGCATCGTCACAGCAACCATCTAAAAGCCGGGAAGGAGTTCGAAACCATCCAGTAGATTGTTCCACCCGCTCGCGCGCACACAGCGGGGTAGCACTACGGTATTATGAGGCAATGAAAGACGCATACCCTGCCTTCCTGCCTTAATGTTCCACATATTACAGGGAGCAAAGACAAAAATCAAGGGCTTTCAAGGATTCTAAAAGGACCGGAAAATACATTGCCTAGGACCCCATAGAATGTTTTAGCTGTAAATATGTCTAATAGAAAAATGTTTCAACACACTGTAACACTTGTTTGTTACGCAACACCTGGTTCTAAAGAGCTCTATCAGCTTGTCCCCTATTCGCTGGTGTTTAGTTCTTCCTTCGTCGTTTTTGCTGTTCTTCTGAGGCTGTTTGACTTGGCAATGTAGGCCATATCACCTATCTTTCCCGCTTTGTCAGCAAGTGTATTAGCTGAAGACAAGACCACCTACCGTCGATTCAAACTTTGCCTTCTTTTTGTCTCGTGTTCTCAACCTCCTCCTCGACAGTGCGCTTTTTCAACTGCCTTGCTCCTTCAAGCTGCTGCTCTTTCTGAGATTCAAAATATGATTGATTGATTGTAGGGTTTAACGCGCCAACACAACGCAGGTGATGAGGCGCGCAGTAATGGAGGGCTCCGGATTAATTTCGACCACCTGGGGATGTTTAACTTGCGCCGAAATCTCGTACACACGGGCGTTTTTGCTTTTCGCCTCCATTAGAAAAGCGGCCGCCACGGCCGGTAATCGAACCCGCGTCCCCGTGCTCTGAGCCGCTGAGCCACCGCGGCGGGTTTCAAAATATGATTAACAGCCGTGCCTTTTTGCTGACACTGAGGTTTCCCATTGCGCTTACTTTTTTGCGAGTTTAAAGTGCTCGTCACTGATTGCCCAGAGCAAGCCGGGGTCCTATTTTAAATTTTAGTCGAGCGTCTCCATCTTCCATAGTGCCTGTTTTCATTGGCTTTTTTTTTTTTTTTTTGCAAACTCAGAGTGGTCGCTTCTTTGCACATGGGTGTGTTGTGTTGTGTTTTATGGCGCATAAGCAACTAAGGCTATCATGCGCCAAACAAAAGGTTTTGTGTTTTTTGTGGATGATAACCGATTGCTTTATCTTGTTATAGCTTGTTTAGAAGTGTAGCTTCTTTTAAAAAACTAAAGACAGAGGGAAGTTTGACAACAGCATTCTCTCCTAGAAGTAGGCTGGGGTGAAATGGAATTTGCTCGCTGTAGAACAGCCTAAAATGTTTTTTCCTCAAGGCCTCGAATTTCGTACATGAGAATAAGATGTGATTTCCTGTAAGTTCCTGGTCACAATCTTCACATCTCGGTTTGTCTTGTTTCATAAGAAGAAAGTTATGTGTAAGATGTGTGTGTCCAATGCGGAGACGGCATAAAATCACTTCTTTGAGGCGTTCTTCATGTCTGCTTGATTCCCACTCTTCTATCGTGGGTTTAACCAGGTGGAGTTTGTTGTCGATTTCCTTATCCCATGAGGACTGCCAAGTTTCCCTCAGTTTGCTCTGTATAAATTTCATGCAGTCGCTGTGAGGAATCTGTACTGTCTCTATTGTTCCGTTACCCGCCTGTGCGGCACATACGTCGGCTCTCTCATTTCCTTTGATTCCCACATGGCTAGGGACCCAGCACAACTTAATTTCCTGTCCTTGTGTTGTGATTGTTACCAAATTGTGTATTATTTCTCCTACTAGAGGTTGAGCTGCATTTTTGTATTGCACTGCTGTGACTGCGCTGAGAGAGTCTGTATATATAATACTGCGTTTAATTTTATTCCTCATTATCCTTTCTACCGCCACAGCAATGGCATAACATTCAGCTGTGTAAACCGAAGCGCACTGGGGTAGCCTGATCACCTTTTCCCATTTCCCTTGCACTACTGCACTCCCAACATAGCATGATGTTTTGGAACCGTCTGTGTAAAATGAGGTGTAGTCTTTGTATTTTTCGTTTAGTGCCAAAAATTCCTGCAAAATATGTTCTTGCGGTGTCTGCTTTTTTTGAAGGCGTGTTAGTGTGAAGTCACATGTTGTAGGAAAACTATACCAAGGGGGTAGTTGGTTCTGTCTATGGGAAATTTGAGGTAATGTGTGCAGCGTAGTGAATTCTTGGCATCTCTCTTCAAACCGAAGAAGCAATGGTCTGATAGCTTGGGGTTTATTATTGAACAGTGTTCTAGATGGGCATTTTGTAACTATGGGGTAACACAGATGTTTCGGCAGTGAACGGATCTTTAGTACGTATGAGCATGTGAGCATTGTTCTTCTATATGTGAGTGGTGGTTCATTTGTTTCTACGTAGAGGCTGTTTATTGGGGATGTCCTATACGCCCCAGACGAGAGACGTAAACCTAAATTGTGAACGGGATCCAATCGTTTCAAGTAGGACTGTCTCGCGGAGCCATAAACAATGCTACCATAGTCTAGGCAGGAGCGAACAACGGAGCGATAAACTTGTAGAAGGCATGATCTGTCGGAACCCCAGTGTTTCCGTGACAGAACCTTAAGTATATTTAGAGCTCGCGAAGCTTTCTTTTTAAGCATATTGATGTGGGGCAGGAAAGTGAGTTTTTTGTCGAACATTATGCCTAGAAATTTGTGTTCGTTTTGTATGGGTAAGTCGGTTTCCTTGAGGTGTAGGGTCGGATTGGTCTGTAAGCCTCTTTTGAGAGAGAAGAGAATAGCCACTGTTTTGCGTGCTGAAAACTGGAAACCATTTCTGTCTGCCCATGTTGTCAGTTTGTTTATAGTCAACTGTACTTGTCTCTCGCATGTTGCTACATTGGAAGATGTACAAGCAATTTGAAGATCATCAACATAGACAGAGTACATAATCGACTTTGGAATTATTTTGCATATGGAGTTCATTTTTACAACGAACAGTGTTGTGCTTAGAATACACCCTTGAGGGACCCCGTTCTCCTGTACAAATGTTCTCGAAAGGGTTGAGCCCAGGCGTACTTGAAATGAACGGTTTGCCATGAAGTCATTCAGGCAATTCAACATTCTTCCACGGATGCCTAACTCTACTAAATCCCGCATTATTCCAAACCTCCACGTAGTGTCATAAGCCTTCTCCAGATCAAAAAAGACAGCAAGACAGTGTTGTTTGTGTATGAATGCTTCTCGTACGGTATTTTCGAGGCGGACAAGATGATCAGTTGTTGAGCACGCCTTTTTAAACCCGCACTGGTGAATGTCAAGAAGTTCGTTTGATTGTAGTACAAAACTTAGCCTGGTATTCACGACAAGTTCAAAAGTTTTGGCTAGACAGCTCGTGAGGGCTATTGGTCTATAACTACTTGGGGAGGTTGGCGGCTTTCCGGGTTTGAGTAAAGCTACAATGAATGCTTTTTTCCAGGCTACCGGCATCCTTCCCGATACCCAAACTTTATTAAAAAACTTCAGAAGTACTTCTACAGAAGGACCCGAAAGATGTGCGAGCATTTCATAATGTATATCATCTGGGCCGGGTGCAGTCTGCTTACCGGCCGATAGAGCTCTCTTCAATTCTTGGAGCGTTATTAAACTATTATAAGGTTCGTTTATACCACCGTGTGTTGGAAGTTTTTGTTTCTCTACAGTGTGTTTGTATTTTAAAAATGCTTCTGCATAATGCACAGAACTGGAGACGCTGGAGAAATGTTCTCCCAGTATATCCGCCTGCTCTTCTAGGCTACTTTGTACACCAGGTGCTGTTAGAAGAGGAACTGTAAAAGGGGAGTACGTGCCATTGAGTTTCCGAACTTGCTCCCACATTTTTTTTGATGTGACTGAGCTGTTTATAGACGAGACGTAATTTTTCCATGAATCTTTCTCGGCATTCCGCCGAATGTATCGGGCTTTAGCTCGTTTCGTTTTAAACTCTAATAAATTTTCTTGCGTTGGATATCTTCGAAAGACTCCCCATGCTTTGTTTTGCTGCTTTTTGGCTTCCTTACACTCTTGTGTCCACCATACTTTGTTGTTTTGTCTCACCATTCCCGAGGACTGTGGAATAGCTAAGCGTGCAGCCTTAAGAATGCAAGATGTAAACCTTTCATTCAATTCGTCGATGCTCAGTGTGTCCGAAAAAACTTGGTCTAAAGTAGCTTCGGAAGTAAAAAGACCCCAGTCGGCAAACTGAAGTTTCCACCTGCGTGGTTTTGTCGGGATAATGGTTGGTGATGATGATGTTACGCTAATGATTACAGGTAGATGATCGCTCCCGTATGGGTTATCAATGACATCCCACTTAATATCGCTAAAAACACTCGGTGAACTAAAGGATAAATCTATGCAGCTCATTTTCCCTGAGCTTGGAGAGCAGTATGTAGGTTTGCCGGTGTTTAAAAGACAAACATTATTGGATAAAATAAAATCCTCTAAAATCTGCCCCCTTGCGTCAGTTTTTTCGCTCCCCCAAAAAGAAGAGTGGGCATTAAAATCGCCAACTATTAAAAAAGGCTCCGGTAGTTGGTTTACCAAGTCTTCAAAATCTTGCAGTGTTACTGTGAGGTGTGGTTCAATGTACACGCAGCACACTGTAATTGTTTTAAATGCAAGCAGGGTGACCGCCACTGCTTCTAGCCTAGTTTTAAGTTTGTCTTCTCGAGTTGCTATGCCATTTTGGACAATTATTGCCACTCCGCCCGAGAGCCTACTCGCCTGCTCTCGGTCGCAGCGAAAGACCTGGTAACCTTTGAGTATATTATGGTGTTTAGGACCTAAGTTTGTTTCCTGAACACAAACGGCTACAGGAGAGTGTGTGGCGAAAATGTCTTTGATGTCATTTAAATTATTTAAAAGTCCTCTGCAATTCCAGTGGACAATGAATGCCATGCTGCTTTTTTTGGTGGGGTGAAAACTAGGTTTTCGGTCCTGTGATTCGGGGCTTGTTTCTCTTTATGTTGTCTAGGGAGTTCCGCCGCCCATCCGACGTAGAGGGCGCAGAACCTCCTTCAGATGTGTCCATCGTCTCTTCGGAGACGCTGGAGGTTCGTGCAGAACGCACGTGTGTCGAACTGTTTGACCTCACCGTGTGGGGTGAGGCCTTGGAGACTGCCGAACCAGAGGTCCGTGCAGCCCGCTTTGGAGGTGGTGGCGCAGCGCTAGCTGCTTCCACCGGGGGCGCGGGGTGCCTTGCTGGAACCTCACTCTGTGTGGCTTCAGCAAGCGCCGAAGACCGCTGTGATGCTGCGCCCTGTTGCACCACAACGGAGTAGGGTCGCGTATGCGCCGAGGAGAGTCGCCTCCGTGCTTCGCGAAATGTCAGGTTCTCTGTTACTTTGAGTGTTATTATCTCTTTTTCTTTTTTCCATGCAGGGCAAACACGTGAGTACGCTGCGTGGTTGCCCTCACAGTTTACACAAAGATATGTTTGGGCTTGACAGTTTTCAGGAGGGTGTTCATGAGAGGCACATTTCGCACATGTCTGTTGGCCCCGGCAGTTCAATGAGCCGTGGCCATAGCGTTGGCATTTGTAGCATCGCCGTGGGTTGGGGATGTAGGGTCGAAGTTTCATTTTGGTATAGCCCACCTCCACAGATTCTGGGAGGATGCTTGATGCAAAGGTGAGGACGATATGCCTTGTCTGAATTTCTTTGTTTTCTCTTCTGATTTTGATACGGTAGACATTTGTCACATTTTGTTCCTTCAGACCTTCTAGAAGCTCTTCCTCGGACACATACTTTAGGTCGTCATCTGAGATGACTCCGCGGACTGTATTTAGTGATCGGTGCTCACTGACAGTTACAGGAATTTCTCCGAAAGAAGTTAACGCTGAGAGCTTGTCGAGCTGATGTTTGTAAAGTACTTCGAGTAGAAGGTCTCCATTTGCAAGCTTCTTGATCTTATAGCCTTCCCCAATGGTGGCAGTTAGGGTCTTTGCGACTAGAAATGGCGACACAAGTCGGGCAGTCTTCTCTTCGTCACTGCTGTGTATTACGTGGAAGCGTGGAAAGTTGGCAACGTTCTTCGTGAAAAACTGGGCGGTTGCATCGGTGCCTCCTCTTTTACGAGAGGGATCAGATGGGCGAAAAAAGGAAGCCATAAATTGAAAAAACTGTTCGGCCATGGTGCCAGCCACCCACCATGGAGCCCAACAAGGGGACGGGACATGAACTCGTGACCAAGTCATGCCTACGCCAGCTGTACACCGCGACTATAACCAAATATGGCTGAACACAGGGTTGTCCGCCACACAAGGTTAACCCTAGCCGCCAGGAAAAAAGGAAACTGAGAAAGAACGAGACGACAGGAAAGTTGTTAGAGAGAAGATAGGAAAGTGAAAGGTTGAAGGGGAGGACAGGAAAAGGCGACTGCCGATTCCCCCCGGGCGGGTCAGACCGGAGGTGCCGTCTACGAGAAGCGGAGGCCAAAGTGGTGTGTTGCCTTCGCCAAGGGGCCTTAAAGGTCCAAGCACTCGGCGTCGGCTCAACCACCAGGACCCTCTTTTCCCCGGTCACGGCGCTGCCACGTACGGCTAGACGTGGGTGCTCGGGGTCCGTGGTGTCGCACAGTACACGCAAACATCTGCTTTAGCAGATGCCCCCTGCGGGGTCTTTGCACATGGATAACGCTGGTTGTATTGCTCAATTCACCCGTACCATAGTAATCTGGGTTCATGCAGGAATTTTATTGTATTTTTTGCTTACGTTTTCAATTGCTCACTCAGACAAACTTAAACTTAACTTTTACTTAAACCTGTACTATTCGAAATCTGCGTGAGAAGCTAGAATGTCCCGTAATTTTCCCCTCCATAACTACAACCACAGACAGTTGTATTTCCTATCTCCGTTTTTAAAGGCCAACTGCAGAAAAATTTCACATTGGCCGATTTATGCTGAACCTACCCCTACATAACACTAAGGCAGCAGGGCCACGATTAGCACAGCTAATCGTGAAATGCCCATTGATCAAACATGCGCGTTTAAAACAGCTCCACCAGCAGACTAAACAGCTGGTCTACTCTGCTGCTTAGTCCGGTATCCCCTCCTGAGCTGGGCTTGCTCGTACTCAGAAGGCTGGGGATCCCGTCCCTCATTCCTCACCATGGCCGCTCATTTCTGAACTTGAGCTTCGAAATTGGCCGTACTTTTCAATGGGAACTTCCAACCTTTCGGAGCAGTGATTCCAGCCCTCCCTTAGGAAAAGCGGCTTGGTCCTGCAACTTCACCTAAGGGTCTATTGAAGAACCTTCTGAAGGTCATATTATATAGAACAACATTAAACAAAGCTGTCGGGCAAGTTGGTGCATTATGATTTAAAAATAGAACGCGACTTGGACAGCGAAAGTAAATAAGGACGACGGGACAAGCGCTCACTTGCAACTAACATTTTTTGAAGCATCGTCTCATATTTATGCATGTATCATTATGAGCATTCACACTATGGTACACTAAATGGAAAGCATCAAACAGATGGACACGATCAAATTGACGTTTTCAAAAACTCAGACTCGCTTGCCGCAAAAGCACAGATGTATCACTGATGCACTTGCCCCCTTTCTGCTTATATAAAACGCTTCCAAGAGGCCCCTCGCCACTGTATTATCACTCTTGACGAGAATACTAATCTGCTCAATAAATGTTTCAAAATGTTTCAATAAATGTTTCAATAATCCTTCAATAAATGTTAGTTGCAAGTTAGAGCTTGTCCCGTCGCCCTTCTTTACTGTCATTGTCCAAATCGCGCTCTATTTATAAATCATACATAGAACAAGTTGATCACCAATGAATTTCGAGCATAATTTGCTTGCCCTTTTAACAGCAATTTCGTGCACAATTGTATCCCGACACAGTCACGAACAGGTGGATTCCGACGCCTGGAGCTAGAGCAGTAATGCAAGAAGCCATACAAAATCGTACTTACGGTTCCTCATGCAGTCCAAGAACCAGTCGAAGAAGGGCTCCTCCTCCTCCTCCTCTTCCTTCGGACTGTTATACGCATAGAGAGAAGGGAAAGAAATTCACCGACAATTTCGGTACTGTGATTTTGTTAAAGCGTTTTGATTTGGCGATATACTGAGGAAAGGCGTTTGAGATATACACGCTCGCGTGTGCAGTTATGGACCGTTCCTTGTAATATGACTGCCCAAGCCAGTGTGGGTACGAGGCCGCAACTTCCTGTGCGCAGCCAGCGCTATCTAATGGTTTCCTTCGAACACTCCTCTTGCTTTCAGCAACTGAAACCTCTGTAGCTTAGGGGTACAATCACCGGTTGTGGAGCCCCAGCAGTGCAAAACTTTTTGCAAGGCCCGTGATTTTTAACAGTGAAGCCGTGTATCAAATTGTAATTTTGTCGCGTCCGCAGTTAAAGATACCAAGAAATTGCGAGTGCTCGTGTGTGCATGCCTCGCAACGGTGATCTAGCGTCCCCTGCGCACGTTCGGCAAGCCAAGCACACCAACTTAGGAGATGGGCCAAGATTGTGGCGACCGCCCGGCAATTAAAAAAAACAAGAAAATGCTCAGCACTAGTGTGTGCGTGCCGCTCGGTGACCGCCCAGCATCGCAGGCACACGTTTGTCAAGCCAAGGATACCCACTTAGAGAAATTGGCCAAGACTGGCAAAAAAAGAAAAAAAAAAACACTCCAGCGTTCGCCGCAATCGTGGGAACACTTGCTCGGAACGAGAAAGACACGTCATAGCGTACGCCACTCCGAGATGATGTCCACTGGTTATCACTTCCGAAAAAATGAAAGAAGCTCACTCTTATGGTAACAATGATGCAGTAAAGGTTGTTGCGGCAGCGAAGAAGCAAATCGGCTGCAATCGTGGACTTAAACCTTCTTGATGGTTGTGAAGGTTGTGTACAGCTTCGCTACCTGCAAGTTTTACGAGTTAGTGTGAGCTTCCTTCCTTTTTTTTGTAATTTTGTTGTCGAGGGCTTTCGAATAGAGAAAAAAATGACGCTTGTACAAAAACATCTCAAGTAACAGGGCCAGCCGCCATATTGAAATTATCCCAACTAGGTACATAGTCGGCACGCTTCATTCCAGCGTCTGATCGGGACCGCTATCTGACAGGATGCCAAACAAGGAGTCACCGTCTCTTCAAACTGTTTACTGCCTACCCAGAGGGGTGCTTAGGAAGCCTGACTAAGAGAAGTCAGGGGTACGACAGTAGAGAAACCGCAGGGCGGGTTTGGGTACTCGAGTGGCGAGACTGCGGCGAGCTTCATGATGCAATAATCTGCTGGGCTGCTTCCACGCGACCAGCTGAAGAGCTACTGTGCCGCCACACAAATGGTAAACGCTGCTCGACCAGGAGCTGCGCAGCCCGCATTTGCCCCAAAGGAAGGAGGGCTGACCTGAACTCGCAGGTCTTCTCGAGCTCGGACTTGCCCGAATGGGGGAGCTGCGCAGTGCCGCCCTTGCACGGGAAGAAGACCATGCTGGCCACGTTTTCCATGGCCAAGTTGCGAATGGTGCCGTCTGCAGGCAAGGAGGGGGAACCACAGTCTCCCCTATGCCGGCACAGTGCAGTATAATTGAGGTCATTGTTGCCTCTCTGCCGTGATATACTAACGCAATGTACTGCCCACCTTCCCTATTACAAGACGAGGCTTCCTCAAGCACAACACCTTCCTGCCTGTGCTGAAACTGGGCTGCCAAGCACTGCAGCACCAGCAAAGATGGGCGGTGACCCCTGCAACCAACGGTCAGGCATGCCATGCATCAAATTCCCCTCAAAAATGCACTCCCATAGCAGGGAGAGTTACACCTAAATACAGCCATCTTCAATGCCGCAGAATCCTGAATGCACTAACAAAGTACCACAATTACCAGGCTCATTCAAACCGATGCACTGGTTTGGTACTTTCAATGTCAAATTCTATTGAAAGGAAGGACAGCAGATCGGCAGTCCCAGTGCAGTGTTGGAGGTGCAACTGCTGCTGGCGACTTGAGCCTCCCGTAGCAGCGCTGCCAGTCTTGCCGCAATGCACGGAGGTGTCGCTGGCGACTCGCTCTACTCACTGCTTTCCTACGTGTTTCTTCCCGTCTGTAGGGCCGCGTTCAGGCTGCATTCGCATTCACCGTAAGTGGTTTATTTATTGCAATCTGCGCAACTGCTGGAACTTCCGTATACGCAGATAACTGACTTTGTTCACATTGAGCACTTCGGTAAGATACGTATTTTACGACCAGCCAATCACTGCTCTGGGGCAACTGCGTTTCGCATTTTCCATCATGGAGCCGATCAGCAAACAGCTGTTAGCGGGGGTCGAGGATCTTGAAGCCCAAAATGAGCTTATCGCCTACGCGCTAACCGATCCAGACGCAGGCGTCGTAGAACAATGTGGGTTTGTCAAACCTTCCTCTATAGAGCCGTTGAAGGAGATTTGCACAATCTTTTTGCGAAGCTGAGGACTGGCGATACTGCGTTGTTCTAGAACTTGCATCGGCGGATGCCTGCGATGGCGGTCACCGGATGAAAAATCCTCTGGGGAGACCGGAAGGCCCGGGACGTGAAAGTGAAAACCGAAACTACTCTGCCCATCGGCCCCGCCGTGACAGTCGCATCTCTGCTTGTGATAGTTTTGGACCCTCCAACATTTAGCCCCCTGCTGGAAGCAAACATTGCGTACTTAACGCTCAATGTAGCGATAGTCTGAACAAACTCATCGCGTTTTTTGCGTTTACGCTTACGATCCGTACGAACGATGCGTACGTAGCGTATGGAGTCTGAACGCGGCCTAAACCGTCACTTTTCAATGTCCCCACAATGTTATAGCTGCCTTTGATAAGAAATCTTGGTTTTCCACATCAGCCTATCGTCTGCCTTATACGGTCTTCCCTGTCTTCAAGTTAGGTGCTTGGCCAATCTTGGAAAAATGGGAACGCAATAGGCGGGAGTGACAGCGTATGCGCCAGTTTATAGCCGGCCCATGCGTGCATTCATGGGTAGCACATGGGTAGCATGCAAGTGCGACAAGCTACAAAACAAAATGCGAGCCCCATTCCTACAAACCTACGCTACAATGATTTCAAACACAGATCGAACGCAAAAACGTACAGAGGCTGGGTCAAAGCTACAGCTACTAAGTGCTTCCGAGTGGCTGCGAAGCCCGTAAGGTTTATGCACGCCACATTCACGTTTCCTTTCAACAAAATGGCAATGCAATAAGGCAAAGTGCCCATTTTAATGGGGCAATGAATAGAAAATACAATTCTGTGTCATTGAAAAAATTCCGCATTTTATAATACCATCAGCTCTTGTCCGGCAGCAAACAATGGTGTATTCCGAAAGAAAATAGCCAATTTAAGCCGATGTTTCAATTCTCCTGCTCAATTGTATGTTTCGTAACGTCATGTGGACAGGTACATAAAAGAAAATTGACTGTCTAGCGAGGCGGCTGCTGTCAGCAAACCGCCCCTTTGGTTACCACTGTTCGCACTCTTGCTTCTGACCGGACAAGGAAGCCTGCGGTATTTTTATTACGATAATTCATCAGTGAAACGTTGGGCATGAATCGACAAACAGGCTCACATAACTGGCAGTGTCGCTTATGTCAGTTGGCCAGAGTTATGTCAGACAGGCCCGAAGGCTGTGTTCAGCAGCGTCGGCGGGCTCAGAGTCATACTAACTTCCTCCATGTTGACGTGTGCGTACCTTACATTGTTAGCCCCCATTCTTACTGCAATAAAAAGAATATCCACTCAATGTCAGAGCAAATATGTTCTGAAAGTTTATATTCCGTGTTTAAATTGCATCGGATTTTGTCGGCATCAGCCAATCGCAACGGGCTCTCCATAATACATCATGTTTCGCGCGGGAAAGTAGATGGGGAGCCACATCGCTCTTCTTTATTTTCCTGCATCATTATTCAGCGTATTTGAGTAAAGTTCGCGTTAAAGGTGTGGTGAGGGTTTTTCTAATGAGGCAATCTTTAAAATGAACCAGACTTGTGTTTTCCCTTCATGGCCCGTTTAACTACTCGGTTGTTACAGGGCTTATCTGCAGCAAAGAGGGCCACAATGCTCTATCAACCAAATCACTACATAGCACGGTGCTTTTGACAGATTAGAAAAGAGGGCTTTAAAATGCCCATCTGGGGATGCCCGAGGGCGTTGAGAGAGCCCTCACTTAAGGTTCCCCAGCAGCTAGGGCATTGGAAGAGTTTCCGGCAGCATGCGGAGCACACGATGTGGCCCTTGAAGCACTGCACGATTGGGGGCTGCATGTAGTCCCGGCACACGGGGCACACAAACAGGCTGGCCAGGGCAGAGGCCGACACGAAGGCACGGGCCTCCGACTTGCCCCCGCTGCAACCTCCGGCCGCCTGGCGACTCATTTCCCACAGGGGATGAGACACCACAGGAACCGCAGCACTACTGCTGCCGCTGCACAGACGAGGTGGGAGCAGTCAGAACACCATAGCCAGGATCAAAGGGGCCAGTCACCGAGGGACTGCACATGCACGCCGCAAGGAAGCGCCCTGCACCTTTCTCGTCGTGACCCTTCTCGGGACCCCCGTAATCGCACACTCCACCGTGTAAGAATGACGAAAACCACGACACCTAAGGTTCCACATTTTCAAACTGCGCAGCAGTAATCTTAAGCGGTACACCTTTCCCACACCAGTGTGCAATAAAACAATCTCTATACACTCCCAAAAACAGTGGCTGGAACACGCATGCGTTATGTGGCATCTTCAAAGGAATCATTTAATGGTTTTAAACCATCCAGCAGATTTTTCGGCCCCCACGGACACACACAGTGGGGTAGCGCAACGGAATTGCTGAGGCAATAAAACAGGAGGGCCCCGCCTTAATTTTCCACACTTTACAGGGAGCAAAGACAAAAATCAAGGGCTTTAATTTCGAAGAACCGCAAAATACGTTGCCAAAAACCCAATATAATGTTTTAGCTGTAAATATGTCTAATGGAACAACGTTTCAACATACTGTAAATCTTGTTTGGTACCCAATACCTGGTTCTAGAGTGCTTTTCCCTATTTTTGGCCGGTGTTTAGGAGTTCTTACTTCATCGTTTTTGCTGTTCTTCTGAGGCGTTTGGCTTGGCAATGTAGGCCATATCACTTATATTATCCGCTTTGTCAGCAAATGTATAGCTGTAGACAAGGCAAGCAACCACCGATCCAAACTTTCCCTTCTTTTTCTCTCGTTTTCTTAACCTCCTCCTCGACAATGCACCTGTTCAACTGCCTTGCCCTTTCAAGCTGCTGCTCCTTTTGAGATTCAAGATATGCTTGATAGCGGTGCCTTGCAGCTGACACTGAGGTCCTCAACGCCTTTGTTAAGGGAGCATTCAGGATACCGCCCAACTTGTCAACGGCGTGGCATAGAATCCGCTGCGATATATAGGACGTGTTTTTCAAGTTATCCACAGAGACTTGACAGTTCACATTGAACTCTCTCTAGACGGTAGTCTGGCCATGGCTAAGGTAAGAAGGCGCAACACCTTTACGGCCGCAAAATCTGCACCCGTCACCAACTCGTCACAATTGCATTGCGGAGTTCAAGTCCAATGACTCGGCTGAGACCGAATGTACGGGCCGGGCAATTGCGCACGGCAGCACGTGTCTGTAAGGAGCTACAACCTGCTTTCTTCATGTAGCCATCGTGCTTCGCCCTCTGCTGATGACTTCTTAGCGCAGACTCTTCTATTGACAATATGTCAAACGTTTTTCTGCACGGTCGGCACTTCGCGCTTGCTGGGTCAGGCGAAACCCTGTCTTTGTACGGGGTCCTTGCCAAACCATGACTGCTGAAAGGCGCACTTCCTGGGCATGAGGAACTTCAAGCATTACCACATCCACCATTTGCCACCTAAAATCAAGCGCGGAAGGAGCAAATAAAGCGTAGTAAACAAGCAACGTGCGACATGGGATGGGCAATCCGCGTTAGAGCCTAGCCTCCGCATAAACCCGCCGCGGTGCCTTCACCTATACCCGGACTCCACTCAGGCAGTTGGGGAACTCCGACGCGTCGCCAAGTCTGTCTACCTGACCTGTGATGTGCATCGCATTCTGAACTCATATCCGTGCCCGTGCGAGTTCTGTGGGATCCAGTGGTGCGGATTGGCCACTCGATAACTGGAGTATCTCCGGATTCATTCCACCTTTCCGAGATCACGGAGTGGAAAGGGGGCTACACTCGGTGGAATGGAATGGCAATGGAATTATAGGGCATTTTTCCAGGAATGAAATAGGAATGGAATGGTATTGATTTTTAACGCGCTGTACGATCTTCCGCGGGGACCTCTACCCAAGCTGGCTCCTTAAAGGAGTACTGAGAAAATTTCAAAGGTGGAATAACTGCGTAAAAAGCTTTCTTTGTATATGGATATGATGTCACGAATGAACAGTAAAGAAAAAAGGGTGTTTACTGAACCAGGCGCGAGTTCAGATGACACCTGGACTGGCAGTGAGAGCCAAGCATAAAAAAAACCTGCCGAGCTAGCACTTCAGCGTCCTCGTCTTCTGTGCCCCAATTGTTCGGGGCGGGGCATACTCTGGCAGGGATAATTACTCTGCGAAAGAGTTCGTGCAGAACACTTGTGGCAATATCCCCCACAAAGTTTCGACAGTAACCGTTCAGAAAAAACAGTATAAATTAATTTTAATCACTGCGAGCAGGAAAAAGCTCAGAACGGATACCCTGTCGACATCGGCATCAGCATGACACGTTGAGTGCCTCGCCATGCTCCTCGCTTCAAACTGCAGACCTCAGGGCTCCCTTGACTCAGCCAAGGCGTTGGCTAATGTTGGCGCGTGCTGCTCCGCCTTATGTATCGCGTCACAGATTTGGGGCTGACTTCATGCTGTCTGGGCGCGTGCGACCACCGCCTGTCTGGACACGCTCGCTCGCTCTAGCGCGAGCGCGCGTCCAGACCGGCCATGGATGAACGAGAACAGTGATGTCAAGAGTGCCGTCCCGTCTTGCGGCCGCCTAGGTGTTCGTTTCGTCGAAACGGACACTGACACGACTAAATGAGGCGGTAATAATTATTTACGCTGTGGTCGACAATCTAATGTGCCATTCTGTGATTACTGGAATTGTAGGGACCCATAGCAGTGGATAAAACGCAACACGAAAATTTCGTGTCAGAGCTCCTTTCAAACAGCGTCAGTGCAAGGAAAGCAGCCCATCGCTTAATTAAGTTTCTTTCCGGCTAATGGGACCTTGGGGATGCAAATGGTGAGTGACTTCTTGCGAATCCGTCAAAAGAGAAGCTCTAGACGGGTAAGGTGCTCCTGGCACCTACGGCGCGCCAAAGCGGTGGTTGCACATGACTACTTCCGTATCCGCGGCCCCGCATTCGCCTGAGCCCACTGCAGCAAGCGCGTTCGCTCTTTCTCGCCGCGGTGATTCCCCCCTATGCTGCCGTGGATATCATTTGGTAAGGAGCCTAGATGAGTGTTTTCTAAAAGACCCGCTGTCAGCCTAAGGTAATGCACCGAAAGCAAAGAGAACATTTAAAATGGTTGGAGCGATTATATATCATCGTTACACCGTCGAATTGCAGCGCAGTCACGTTACTGCCCGGCGTTGACACCGCGTTTTTATTCCATTCGCTCAATCCCCGAATACCACCTATTTTATGTACTCGGTTTTAATTTACAGCATTTTCATTTAAGTAGGAGCACATATATAGACGCCCAGTAAGTCTTTATGCACAGTAAGACACATGCTCACATGGTGAACGGGTGGCCACGTGGAGAGCGGGAGGAGAGGGGTGAGGGGACGAGTATTTTTTTTTTATGTGTGTGTGTGTGCGTGGTCTCTTCTGCGCTGTTTGAACGGGGTTTTCTATTTGTTACTTTGATTAATTGTGCCCATGCTAGACGGCGAAAGCTGACAACATAGACATGTATATAGACCTGTATATATACTGTGTATAGACGCAAAGACTGAGGGCCGCGGCAGTGCCTGCAGGTGGACACCCTTTACTTAACAGACCTTGCAAGCAGCCCAGTAAACTGGCGCTTGCGGATGAAGAAAAAGAAGGTAGGAAAGGCTTGTACGGTTCCGACGTCCCCTCGCGGCCAGTGGTCCCGCTCTCGTCGGTATCTTAGCCGGCGTCGCCATCACTGGTCACTAAAGAATTCTTCGGAACCTTCCGGTTGCACCCTAGAAGCTATTTCATACTCTGACTGTTCAACGGTGTTTTCAAATGTTTTGCTTGAACCCCACTAGACCTTTTTCATCCCAGTTAAAAATTTCAACTGCAAAAAAAAAAAAAAAAACGTTCTATACCTCATAGTGCCTCCCGCGCACGCAGTAAAGTGGCCACGAAAAGGAGCAATGATTTTGGAAGACATTCGCCCAAGTTTGAACTGGTTAGTGGTTCCTGGTGCACGAGTTCTTTCTACATTTTCTACGTTCAGCAGTTTAGTGCAACGCTGCCAGAGCTGTGACACATCACCTAATCTACAGACTGCCCGAAGCTGATTAGTTACGTCATATTCATTGAATTATCAGTTTACGCTTATTTTCCCACTCTGTAGCGGCCAATTTTTATTATTCCGTTCGGTGGTTAAAAAAAGCCTGAAGTCACTGGACGTGCCGAAATTATTTGATAATGTACCTCCAGTTGGGGTTACAAAGCTATTTACTGTGGCGTTGCATGTTGCTGCAGTAGTGAGCGCTATTGCAACACAGCTTTTTAGTTCTCTGGGGTGTTTATACAGCGGACCGCTAGCTGGGCACCCCGAAATTGCTCGAACATTTAATGAACACGGGTTCTACAGCGAAGCCGTTAACCTTTTGTTGGTCGGAAAATTTTGCGTCGTTGTTGTAAGCGAAAAATCCAGGCTAACAACTGAACGCAAGCGGCAAATCTTTCTTTGCAATCAGGCATACAGCAAAGAGCTCAGTATTCGTTTTAAAAAACACACAAAACAAGCATCGCAGCCGCATCATGGATGATAAAGCGCCTGTGAACAAAGGGAACCTGAGCGCTCTTTCTGAGCGTGCGCTTATATATCATAACCTCAACCTGTTTGCAACTTATCTCCGTCATATGGGGCTAGCGCACAGAAAAGTGGCTGATCGCGCTCGCCAGCTAAATATTTGGGCTTTTTTTCGCAAACCCGGGAGTGCAGAACTTACGCAGCTTCTTATTCTCGCCCAGTCTTCCGTAATAAACTAATACCCTTCTGCTTCAACGACACTTTAAGCATGAGACCCTCCTACATTCGTGATGTCTTCCCTTTCGGATACAGCACAAGTCGTGGCCTACTGCTTATACGGAGCCCCAGCTGAACCATAGCGCGAAAAGAAAACGATGCATGGGGTAAAGTATGCGGTATGCAGTCACATGGCGAACGCGATTTGAGGTCAATGTAATTAGCTGATTACATGTAGATCGAGCATGTGAGTTGCACGACTTGCATAGCTGAGTCTCGCCAGAAGTAAAACAGCGGATGAAAAAAAAAAAAAACGACCTGCGCTCTAAGAGAAAGCGAAAGCGGCATCGAGAACACCCACTAAACACTAAAGCTATAAAGGAAGTAAGGCCCAGAGTCGGAGAGGGTGGACGGCAGGGATTCATCTGCGGTGTCGAGCGCGGGGTACCAGACAGTTTCCCATAAGCCGAGGCTCAAGCAGGACCACAGGAAAAAAAAAAAAAAAAAAAAGCCGTGTTCCTGGCCCTTTCATATACGTCCCTTTATCGAAGCACTGCAGCCGCAGGAAGCGAAGAACGCAAAAGGCATAATCTCCAGCACCCGCAATCGTCTGCCAAGTACCAATCTGCTGCCAATTGTTAACACGAATGCGTACAGGGGGGACTAGAAAAAAATGCGAACAACGCACTACACAGCCTCCGACGCATGCCGCACGGTTTGGCTGCACTGTCAGGAAACTGCGCGCATGCGTAGTTCTTTAGGAGGGTTTGAGAGTGTGACCTACTGTTAGGGGAATGGCTTGGTAAAGAAGCGGGGCGTTAATTTATATTGAGGCGTATCCTTATGCTCTGTCGCCACTGAGCGCCCTATTGTCTACTACTTTCGGGAGCCAAGCGCGCAGCAGGCTGATTCCAGCTAGCATGATGCCCTTCAACGATCAATCTGCTCAGTGGCGACGCAGCGTGAAAAGGCGCCTAAAAAACTACCGGCATCGCTTCTTGATCAAGCATTTTCCATAAATGAAGGCCACACTCTCAGGCACTCTCGAAGAACTGCGCATGCTCGCAGTTTACTGACTTTACAGCCGTATAGTGCAGCATGCGTCGGAGGCTGTGCACTCAGTTGTTGGTATTTCTTCTAATCCCCCCTGTACCCGCAGATGCATTTCACGCAGTTTATACGCCCTTGGATACGTGTATTCCTCTCAAAACGGAAGCAACCACGCGTCTCAAAGCTGAAAAAAGAAAATATTCCTAGTCTTTGTGCAACTTTCTTCGGGCCGTCGACGGGATGTGCAACACATCACGAGACCTCGCAATGGAGATGGGTGCCGCGGCACTCGCGCGGCTGGAAGTATTGTCTGCCCATCGTCTTCTCCAGTTTCACTCTTCAGACGTTGCCATATAAGATGGTTATAAAAAGACACAGCGACCGCCGTCTGGTACCAGACTGAACCCAGCCAAAACGATACCAGAACAAACACTACCGCAACAACGGCGATTGGCGCGAAGCGGGCTACGCTAGACGAAACATCAGCACAAAAAATGTCGAAACGGCCCGGAAACGTGTTTCGAAGCGAAACTGCTGGTGCATGGTTCGTATTGTTTACAGGTTGGCTTAGTAACACAACGACATATTTCGACACCAGAAAAAATGCGAGCATTACAAACAGCACCGCGAGTATTTACCAATTTCCGGGGTCGTGCGTTCTGCGAAGGGGCCTACCGCGTTGCACTTGGTCGTCAGTTGTTTCACGGTCACGCCCACGGGCTGCACAGGATGCGTCCGTCAATGGCACTGGCCACGCGATTATGGAAGCAACGCGCTAGGTGTTCCAATCGAAAAACAGCGCTGTCGGAGAAAACGAAAATCAAAGTTGGTGACTTTTTAGGCCATGACTGCCGCTGACGCTCCTGTCTAATACTGCTAATCGCGGGGCGCGCACGTGGTGATAGCTGAGAGGCTTGCTTTGCATTCACACCGCGGTCCTCTTTGTTAACTGCATGCGCAAAGTTCGCTGTTTGGGTGCGCTGCTGACAAAGTTTAGCACGTTTCTCATTGCCACTGATTGGTCGCCCAATGACTCAGCGCTTTGGCAGAAGCCACCGAATGCTAACCAGAATCTGTTCGAAGTTTATCCCAGCGTGCACACGGCATCCGTCAGAAGCGGCAATTGCGATAAGATCGAGCCACCAAAAGTAATGACGCCGACTGCCAACCCATGCGCGGATGAAGTTACGGGAAACGGTCAGGTATTTGTGACAGTGGTGGCTTCCATGTATCCTTGTACACGAGTGTGAAAGGGTTACAGTTTATCGTTGTCACCGCGCTGTAAATGGGATTATTTTGTTGTCTGCTGCTACGCGCTTGCTACGAGGCTTTTCGACGCAGTCTCGGACCGGAGGCGACGCTCGGACTCGCAGTCAGTAGGTGGTGGCGTATGTGCCGAAACGCCAAACGGCAAAGTCAACTTCATCCACGTGCTCTAATGACGACGATGAGGATCATGACGATGCCCTTGAAGTGCTTGACACGTGTCCACTGGGGCGGATTGGCCAGGGAAAAGGTGTCGACTGTGTCCCCGTTGGAGCTTGGGCACAGCTCGCGCTCGCCTATCGCATTCGGCCCGGGCGCGCGCACAAGTTTCGAGCTATATCACGCCACATTGGGAGCCAATCAGAGTCGTTGCTCGCATTGCGCCACATCGCAGGTGCGGTCGCTCGCTCTCGTCGGGCAGTTCTCCTTCTAGTGCGGCGTGAGTGGGCCGCGCGCGGGTCGCTCCGCGCCAGAGCGGGCAGCCATTAAAGAACGCAAACGTTCCCGATAATCGCAGAAGAATGATTTACAATAACGTATGTCAAACCTCAGCGCTCGGGTAAAGCTCAGCGATAGGAAGGGTTTCGTTTTGGTTGACCGATGGTTTTGCTTTTTTATTGCAATCATTGCCTTTTAATTTTGCCAGAAATGTTTTCGCTTTTGCTTTTCGGTCATTGCGTTTCGATTTTGGTGGTTTTCGTTTTCACTGTGGTCAAGATTCTCGTGCTCCTGTGTTTCCGGAGGAAAGGGGTAATATTTTTTTACTGGGGAAGTCATTTGGATGTGGCATAAATGACTGAGTGATCACTTAGGCGGGATAAACGTAACAGGCTGACAAATATTTTATTGGGTTGGCACGTTAAGAATAAATCTAGGTGGCTTGATTATTTGTCAGTAGTTTGTGTAGGGAGCGTAATTATTTGAGATGAGCTGAAAGCTAGGCAAGTATCTACAATATAATTCTCAACATTCTGTTCTGAAATAGTTATTGGTAAGTTCGACCAAGTTATTGAGGGGGATTTAATGTCCCCGATAAGTAGAAGCGGGGCACGATCCGAAACTTATGTCAATAGCAGAGAAGAATCATGAAACTCGCCAGTGCAACAGGGATCGACATCAGGTAGGCGGTTGCAGATGCCACTGGTAATGGGTTGGACGGCAGCTTGGAAGCAAAGAAGACAATTTGAAGGTAGGAAGTCATGTCTACAGCGCAACACTGTACACCACGGCCCTTCAAACCCCCTCAGGGCTCTCCCCAGGGCTACAGGGCTCTCCCCAGTAGAGCCGGAGGTCGTTGTGTTGCCCACGTGACGTTTTTGGTCGGTTGAGCTTGTGAATTCCAGGACGCGGTTGTTCAGACAGTGAAGCCCTGGGTGGGTCGGACGGAGGCGACGTAAGCGAGCTTGGATGGGTCGGCGGCGACGACGTCTTGGCGGCCGTTAAGGTCGAGGGTGACAGTGTTGGGTTGCCGCTCGCCGTACGAGGAACGTGCATAGGCTTGCCCTTTCTGCTCCCTCTCTCCTGAGATACACTGCTAGTGTGGGGAGAAGCTAGGTCAACCCCCAGCTCTGCTATTTCTCCAGCCTTGAAGCCGCTCCTTTCCACTAGGCTGAATCTTCGGGGAGATGCGAAGAGTTGGCTTTCAACCATAGCGCACGCTTACATAGGGCCTGCTTTAAAGGGACACTGAAGTGATATGTAAACATTGCGGGATTACTAGCGCAAATTGTAGTACGGAGTCCCCAGAAGCGCGGTACGATGATTACTGAGATATTGGGAATGCCCATCCAACAAAGCCATTGGTTATGTTTTACAGAACCGAAACCGAAACCGAAACTTGTGTGATTGCTAACCTTGGGCATCATCCAATCATGGCGCCCCTCCTCTCAACGTCACAGCCTTAGTTGGTGCGGCCGCCGCAAACCGCGCATGGTAGTTTTTCTTCTTTCGCGCTTTGTAAAATAATTACCGATTTGTCAACCGGATAAACGATGAAAAGTGTGCTAATTTGAGCCAGTCTACGCAGTGCAAGCAAAAACGGGAGCTTGACAAATTCACTTCAGTGTCCCTTTAAGCTGGCTCTTTTGTGCCACACCAAAGCTCTGCAAGAAAGCCTGACACACAAATTCGGTGCACACAACTCGTGCGCAAGCTACATAAGCCACAAGAACCAATTTTTTAGACAGCATACCGCATGTAAGCATTCGGCGAAGGGTCCCTGACCAGTTATGCGAATGCAGAATGGTTGGCCGGGTCCAGCAATGCTTGAGAAACGCAGCTGTAACCAGGCGGACTTCGAAGGGGCGTTCACGATGTTCCCTCTACTAAACCAAATGGAGCCCGGTACAGTTGGTATACATAGTCGCGAGTTGGTACACATAGTCGAATGAGAAGCAGCTTGAACTTCGACGGACACGAAAGACGATGCAAAATACGCCGCTCGCGAGAGAGGAAATAGCAGCGTGTCATGTATGTTTTGTCTTTTGTATTCGTCCAAGCTCAGGCTGCTTCACATCCGAAGAGGCCTCCATACGTTGGTATCAAACTCCTTCTATTGCCTCTCGAAGAATGTTTTCCCAGCAATGCATTAGCGTACGTGAGGGAAGCCGATTTTAAAGGGACTCAGCATAATAGTGTTCCGTAGGGATGCATGGAGTCTCATTTGGGTGTTTATTAAAAAGCCTTTGGGCCACCATACCTTCTTACATCGCCCATAAAGGATGTCTTCCCAGCAAAGCACTTGTTTGTATTAGTGAAGCCGGCTTTAAACGGTATCGGTATCGCTTTATAAAGATACACGGGGTCCTATTGAGGTATTTAATAAAAGATCCCAGGGCCTTATCGACTTTGCTAACAGTCTATTTATATTGTGCCTGAAAAATCTATTTCCAGCAATTCATTTGTGTAGTTGTGAAGCCGACTTTAAAGAGTCGTGGTTTCTACACTTTGGGAGTTTGTGCGACTGTTGCGCTGTACGATTCATCATGCGTGAGGTCAGAAATGCCCCCGGTGACGGAATTACACTTCACACACAGAATGAACGCGCGAACACGCAAATCCGACGCAGTTACAACCGAACGCTGCTCGCCACTAACCAGGAACCCAGCCAGATATGATCGGGCATCCCATCTCTTGTGACTTCCTTTTCCTCATCCCTTGTAGCAGACGACGCTTACCATAATTTCATTCTGCTCGTCGGGAGCTGTCGCATGCTGTCGGGCCTGCGGCGGCTCACTCCGTTTCTGGCACATTCCATGAAAGCCCAATCCATATGAAGACGCGTCTCTCTGAGCACCTCGCCGCAGCCGGAGGACACAGAGGTTTAGCACCATCTGTGACATCTCGCGCCACAGTAGGGCATCAGGCGCTGCTTTGCCCGTACAAACCTGAACGGCGACCACCAGCCGCAGCAGAAACAGAAGGGAATAATTTCGTTCCCGCAGCAGCGTCATGAAGACGAGCAGCGTCCAGGTGTTGATGCGCAGCACCCGTACAGCCAAGCCACTGTGCACCTAACGCGCCCTCGCCCCTTCACTCCCGCGGCTGTGTTTTTCAGCGCCTCATCTGGGCCCGTGACAAATGAAGGTTCGGTTCAGCGAACATTGGCGCAGCCCCCGCGTAGGCCCGTTTATAAGCGCGAGGCTCGTTACCGCAGCCGCCGGAGTGGCAGCCCTGCAGGCACCGCGTGCGGTCATTTTCCGGCCACAGTTGGAGCAGCCACGATGGAGAAGGGGCAGGGGTTGGGGGCGATGCTAACCAAGCCGCACGGCTCCCACCGCCGCAGGCAGCGGCGCCAGCGCGAACGAGCAAAGCGAACCATTACCACCTCCGCCGTCCGCTTCTTCCGGCGGGCTTCGGTTTTCCGCGTACGGGCGTGTCAGTTCGTGGCACGCGGCAGAAACGGGGAGCCCCCAGCAACGTTCGAGCGCTGACTGTTTTACGCGGGGAAAAACGACGGTGAGCGACGGTCTGTCTATCCAGGGGCAGTATTGTGACATCGAAAGATATACATCTAACTACTCAAATATTTGATCGCTATGTCGTTCAGAGAACACATGAATCAATTTAAGAAGTGTAGATTTTGTGCGGTCGATCAGCTTACCAATATGCAGACTCAGCCAAACAAGCGTACTTAACAGATAATAAATGCATCAAATAATAATCTCCGTCTTGTCAGCCCTCCAAGTTACTTGTACGCCACCGATAGGTCATTTAATGACTTTGGTCTATTAAACCCATCCAACAGTTTTACAACCTATAGACCAGTTTTTTTTTTTTTTTTTTTTCAAGTGAGTCAGCCGATCGGCAACCAACTAACCCACCACTCAATCAAGCGGCCGTGAAACTAAATTAACAGAATGATGCACCAGTCAAACGACTCGCTCATGTACGAGTGCGGAGAAGTGGACAAGGTGGTGCACGTTCATGGTGAAAACAGCGCAAAGAAAGACGAAGACAGAGATAGGGTAAACACAAACACGGCGCTGAAAACCGCGCCGTGTTTGTGTTTACTTTATTTCTGTCGTCGTCTTTCCTTGAGCTGTTTTCACGATGAAACTCGCTCATTAATTCGTTATTACCCTGTGTTTGGCGCATTCGAACTGCAAGGTTGCTGCGCAGAAGAAAAAAAAACCATAAATTCTTTTATTCGCTTGTTTAGCCATAGGCCTCTTTTTTTTTTTTTTTTTCAGTCGTGAAGGGATGAGTCGGGTTCAGTGGATCAGTTATCTTCAACTCACGGCAGCTGTTCGTTGTTCTTCTCGGATGTTAGCAGGGGTTGCCTAACGACGCCTAAAGACAATCCATTTCGGATTATCCGGTTTTGTGGGCTTAGTGGATGAAAATGAAGCTAAAACTTACGGTTGTATAACGTTTCTACAGAGAGTTCTAGCACGGAGAAAACCTGGCACGCTATCGCGCCCCATCAAAGGCCGAACCACCTGCGCGTGCGCATTACCGGGTTCGACCCTTCTACGCGCGCACAGGTGATTGAACCGTGTACCGGGCGCTGTAGCGTGACCAGTTTCCTAACCTCGCTACAGGGGTATCATTTGCGCTTAAGCCCAAATTAAGCCCAAAGCCGTCAATGTGTGTGGTTACACATGGTCGCTGCCCATGTCCGTCGAAATAACTGAAGTATGTCACACACTGCAAGTGGCGCCGTGGTGTATGCAGTGTTGGCTCTATGGTGGCGGGTTCAATTCAGGACCACGGGTATCATTTCTGGTGGAGGCGAAATTCAAACATATTCATATAAGCAATCTTTTGGCGCACATCAAGGGCGCACCCCTTTCCCTCCACGGCATCGCGCCCGGAGCGAAGCTGATGCGTGTGCGCGCGAGTGACGAAGTACCCGGGCGTTTACGCAGTTTTCTGCCGCTGAGCTCAGAGAGAGGGGCTCCGAATAGTTCGCGTGGATACCTGCGTACGCATCGCACCGGTCATATGAGGGAGCCTCCGGCAGGCGGCAGCAACAGGCGGTAAACGTGGCACCATCGCTAAACGTTGTTTGCTCTATCTGGCGGTGAAACGATGGAAGAAAGCGACGGGGAAGAGTGAAGCGAGCCGTGAGGTGTGGAGAGGGGCAAGCAAACAGAGAGCCGACGCCGCCGCCGCAATTCGCGGATGAGGCCGCCGCGCATTGGAAGCCATTATCCGCCCGCCGGGAGGGCCGCAAATTGCACGGTGCGCGCGTCCGATTCCACTCTGTCGATGGCGCTGGTCGTTTGCAGCCCGCTTTCCATGCTCCTCGCTCCCTTGTTTTGTTCGCGCTTCCAGGGAGCCGTCTCTGCCGCGGCCCCTATATTAATAACCGCGGCCCTCAAATGTGTGTGGTTGCTGCCACTTATCGAGGACAATGAAAACGTTTGTGCTCGGGTACAGCACCGCTGTCGACGGAGATGAACGGCGCACGGATGAGCCTTCCGGGACGGCCACCACGTCGTCGCCGCTTCTTCCCTCTGGGGGACAACAAATGAAGTCGATAGAGGGCCTCGCAAGGGACCGCATGGGCAGCTGAGAACTGCTAGAGGCCGAAGCGGCGCTAATTTTACCAGCTTTGAAAACACTCTTTGTACGCGTGTTTGCTAGAAGAAGCGGGAACTAGTCACATCTGCACGATATTGCGATTTATGAGTCTCTTAACTATGAGCGAAGTAACGAGTTGCTTAAAAGAATGGCCAATTAAAAGCTAGTTTCATATATCACTGCCAAATGAGACAACGCTGGTCCCACGTGTACTGAGAGCATTTTCCAGCGGGGCTAGGACGGTACGATGGGTCGTCAAAGATTGTGGCATGCAATGTCTATCCAGAGTGCCTTATTGTCGGTGAGGTATTTAACCCACGATGATCATGTGTTAGGGCCTCCAAATTCTTTCCATATGTGCATGCACATCCAGGGGCCGCTACTGTACCAATACGGGCGGCGAATTCGTCAAGCATAGGCGCTTTCGCGGCGGGTTAAAGGAAGTACTATATTTGTTTAACAAAAACGAAACGAGATCATCAAAGAAGATGACATGTTGACCACAACAGATACCATCTGCGGCTTGAAACATAAGGAGAACCCCTCCAGCCATGAACTCTAAATTCTTAAGTGTTTAGTGTGCGTCTGTAGCACTTCATGTGTCATACTTTCGCCGCATGCGAAGATGCTATTAATAAATAGCGTACGGCCTTCATGTTTTCGTATGACCGGTTATATTGCCCCTGAAATAGTGCCTTCTCAACAAGGCATAAAAGTAGAATTGTGAAGCCGACCTGAAGAAGACTTCGTGTATAGTGTTTCGAGAGATACAAATGGTCTTAAGGAAGAATTTAATAGAATGTCCCAGGGGCTGCTAATATTGGCCCTCAAAAAAATTCTCCCTACTCTCAGGCATTTCGGAATCTCTTTCCCATCAACTGTACCGAAAAGGAAAAAGTAAACATCGCTAGCCAGCGAAGAAGACAACCTCGAGGAACCTGCTCCCGGAGCAAGCGCGAAAAACGATTATGGGGCATAAAGAGCTGCCAACTGCTCTCCTCCGGCCCCCGAGCCATCCCGAAGCCCCGAGGTACCATGTACAATTATTCGTAACAGTGTGGGTCGTTCAAATTTCCGACTCTCTCGCGTGGTACGCGAACTGTGTGCCAGGAGAAGCGCCCCACTCCCGCGCAACAGTACGCGGACGTTCTCAGTGCTCTGAGAGTCTCTCTCCGGTCCTGTAGCATTATGTAATCAAGTTTTCTCCCTCACTGAAGCCTTGTTGTTTCCCCTCTTAAGGTGGGAAAGTAGGTAGGCCTCTACCGCTGTCACCAGCAATGCACATCTGTACAGCAGTGGGCCGACTTTAAAGGGGCTTTGTACAGCATCGCGGCTTACGCAGTTACCTGAGAATTACCACTTGGTAGGGAGTTTTCAGCAATTCTTTGTCTCTTCTAGTGCTGGTCGACCCTTTCGACGTTGCAACCACGCTCCTGCTTTCGTGATCCTTTCGCGGTATTTCTCGCCATTACGCGCACAACAGCA
This sequence comes from Haemaphysalis longicornis, assembly GCF_048455015.1. NCBI lineage: Eukaryota > Metazoa > Arthropoda > Arachnida > Ixodida > Ixodidae > Haemaphysalis > Haemaphysalis longicornis. The sequence goes on from NW_027526203.1 coordinate 167,940,831, forward strand.
TATGACGACAACAGAAGGCGACTACGCATCATTTCGATCACTCTCGGAACAGTTACTGCGTGATTTTTTTAAGCTGCCCCAAGCGTAGCCTAAGAGGGCCGGGGTGGCAAGTAAAGGCCTCGGTATCCCGGATTAGATTATACCCACACCAAGGGGGTTCCACAGACACCAGCACCCAAGGATCGCCGGAATATACTTTACTCCTCCGCCTCCTGCTCTGCTTGTGTTCAGCATCTGTTGTGACGTTTACCTTCGCAGCCTAGCCATTCTTCCTCCCTACTGTGATTTGGTAACTTCGTTTTTAGTGAGTCAGTCAAGTCGAACTAACAGAACACCACAGCGTTAGTCCTGCTCTCCTCTCAGTCTGAACTTTGTAGCGGTGACAAGTACGTCGTCAATACAAACGAGTACGCGTTACCGAATAAATGAACAGAGCATACTGTTACAATTACTTTCTCCAAAAATAATAAATTACCCTTGCAATGATTTTTATTGGAGTGTAACTGACCGTTACATTAAAACCAAAACAGTTACGTTTGGTACGTGACCTCAAGGCAGTTATATTGGCGTTAAAGGGACACTGAAGTGAATTTTTCAAGCTCCCGTTTTTGCTTACGCTGCGTAGACTGTCTCAAATTACCGCACTTTTCATCGTTTATCCGGTTGACAGGTCGGTAATTATTTTACAAAGCGCGAAAGAAGAAAAACTACCATGTGCGGTTTGCGGTGGCCGCACCAACTAAAAGCTGTGACGACGGGAGGAGACGCACCGTGATTGGTTAGCATTCAAACAAGTTTCGGTTTCGGTTCTGTAAAACAAAAAACAACATGCTTGACATCCGGCGGCATCGTTGGATGGGCATTCTCGATATCTCAGCAATCGTCGGACCGCGCTTCTGCCATGTTGTCGGCTGTAAAATGCATAAGATAAGCCTCCCAGGACGGTTTGGAATCGTATACCAATCACTAGCCGAGGCCTCGCAGTGGATGAACGCCTCCGCGTCCCCGCAGACGCTCAAATGCCACGCGCTTTCCCCCCATATTTGGAGCTTGCCTCACTCATGCCTGAATCGTAAAAAGCGTGTTCGCACCAGGCCAAGGGTCTGTGGATTCTGTCCTGTGCCCACTGCCCGCAATTAGTCGGTGCTTATGGCAACAGCACGCCAACGAGAACTCGCTAGCGTGCCAGTGTCAGCCTGCGCGCGTTCTGTGAACTGGTTCGTGGAGCAGTGAACGTTACGGCCCAAAAAAAGGTGAACTCAGTATAGAAAACATTGGCCGAAAACGAAAGAGTCAACTTATAAGAAAAAAAGGAATGTACCCCCGGGGATTCGAACTGGTGACTTGCAAAACAGTTGCAATAACATACCAAGCGCTCCAGACCACTCGGCCACGGGCGAGCGCTGCTAGCCTTAGATATATAAGGCATATAATGTATAACCATTTTACACTTTTATTTAGTTTTAGCATATCAAGCAGCTTAGGTGACTATTTGTTGTATTGCGCTCGTGCAGTAAGCGTCCCCCAAGTTTCCACAATATCTCACGTCTAGCAATTGCATTTCTTAGACGGAAAAGCGTTCGCAGATGCGTAGTCGTGCTGCTGACCGCTCTGCTTGTTCGCCGAGCGCAAAAAAGTGCTTCCTGCACCCTAGTTTTACGCTGTACGGTAAAATTTTCAGTTGATATTATTTCCTTCGTACCTATATTGACTTCGCTGACTTTTCTTCCGCCTTCAAGTGGCCTTATATTTTCCTACTGGCTTACCAGTCAGCGAAGCGTCGCATGTGCGCTTGTGTGAAGCGACCTTGACTTGGAGCTAGATACAGTGTACGAACTAACGAAGTAAAGAAAGGCGCATTCTTCCATTCACAAACGTGTCCTGGCTTCGTTTCAACTGAGTGAACGAATTGCGACGACCCCTCGGCGGCCGGCGGACGAAACGCTGGGCCGACTCACTCTGTCGGAAGGCCGGCGAGCCGTGCAGTAGCGCAGCCAATTGCCAGATCATCTCCTGCTGACGTCACACGAAACGGCACAGAGAATGGGCGAGGATGCAGAGAGGAGGACAGCATTTTCGAATTGATTTTTTACTAAATAAATTCGTGTAAACGCGCTCAGAGTGGTCGAAACAAGGCCTAGGGACTCCGACTACAATTTGCGCTCGTAATCCCGCAATGTTTACAAATCACTTCAGTGTCTCCTTTAAACACCCGTAAAATAGAAAGATGGGAGAGCGCGATATACTCCCTAGTGAGTCCCTACTCTTGTGTCTGTTTTGTTTGCGCTAACATTTATTTGCATGATTGCTATTTTGACGCGGCAGTCTTTGCAATGAACCATAGAACTATTTTGACAATTCATGGTTCCTTTAAAAAGGTCACAACAGTTCGGTGATAACCAGAGTAGTTTGATATGTAACTACATCCCCCCCCCCCTTTTTTTTTCCATTACCGCAAAAGTTTCGCTGTGATGCTAGGTTGCATCTGTGCAATATTTACAACCTACCATATTCATAGCAAAATCAGGTGCGTCTGTGTTCGGCGTGCTGGTCATCGACAAGCTGGCCCGTATTTTTATTGTATTGTCCCCATGAAACATCGTAAGTGAGAAAGCTTGCAACATGGCTGATGTAGCCTACAGAGGGTCATTGTGTCACTTTTTTGAGTAGGCAGTGGAGATATCAGGCTATGATATACCGTAGCAGTTATTCAGGCATTACGGAACCAGGGGGTAGATGAGCATTATGTAAGAATACTAGAGGATATCTACAATGGGTCCACAGCTACCATCATCCTCCATAAGGAGAGCAGTAAAATACCTATAAGGAAGGGCGTCAGACAAGGAGACACAATCTCTCCAATGTTATCCACAGCATGTTTACAAGAAGTATTCAGAACGTTGGATTGGGAACAGGTGGGAGTAAGGGTTAATGGAGAATACCTCAGTAACCTCAGATTTGCTGATGACGTTGCCTTGCTAAGTAACTCGGGGGACGAATTGCAAAGCATGCTTTCCGCACTGGACGAACAGAGTAGAACCGTGGGCCTGAAAATTAATATGCAGAAAACTAAAGTAATGATCAATAACCTCGGGACAGCACAGCGGTTTGAGATAGGTGGCGAGGCAGTGGAAGTGGTAAGCGAATATATCTACTTAGGCCAAGTTGTGACCCCAGATCCCAACCATGAGGCAGAGATAATTCGAAGGATAAGAACTTTTAATTCGAAGGATAAGAACGGGGTGGAGTGCGTATGGCAGACATTCTCAGATAATGAATAGCAGCCTACCATTGTCGCTGAAGAAGAAAGTGTATGACAGCTGCATCTTACCGGTACTCACCTACGGGGCAGAAACCTGGAGGCTCACTAAGAGGGTTCAACTTAAATTGAGAACGACTCAGCGGGCAATGGAGCGGAAAATGATAGGTGTAACATTAAGGGTCAAGAAGAGAGCGGAGTGGGTCAGGGAACAAACACGTGTTAAGGACATATTAGTAGAGATTAAGAAAAAGAAATGGTCGTGGGCAGGGCATGTAATGCGAAGGCAAGATAACCGCTGGTCATTAAGGGTAACAGGGTGGATCCCTAGAGAAGGCAAGCGTTGCAGGGGGCGGCAGAAAGTTAGATGGGCAGATGAGATTAAGAAGTTTGCGGGGACAAATTGGTCACAGTTGGCACAGGACCGATGTAACTGGAGAATAATGGGAGAGGCCTTTGCCCTGCAGTGGGCGTAGATAGGCTGATGATGATGATGATGATGATGATGATGATGATGATGATGATGATGATGATGATACACGAACCTCATTAGTTATTACACGCGGGCCACAAATTTTGTACGTCCTCTGAAGTCAATAGACAGACAGAAGACATTAGGCGCTGCATCAATCAGGGAGATTCAGACACACCAACGCTCCGTTTGGCGACTAACTTGGCCATCTACAGAAAACTATTTCAGTCAATAGAGTCATACAGCAGAGTGAAGAACTGTCCCCGGTATATGGTTTGCTAAACGGCCGGCACCCCTGCGCGTGCCCAGAGGCGGCTGAACCGGTTGTGCGCATGCGCAGGTGTGCCGACAGCGTGCTGGGTGCGTTACTGGGACTGGTTTTCCGCTCTCTAATGCGCTGTAAGAAACGGGTGTTGCGCGGATTTTCGTAACGCGGAGGAAGGAGTCGAAGGCTCACGCACGCGGCAACGTTCGCTCGTCGACCTCCTTGTCAAAACCGGAAGGGCGGTGGCGACGGCGGTGAATGTGTCGGCACCGGTGGCGGCGGCGGCAGCGCCGAAACGAAGAGACGAGAGTACCGTAAACACACCGGAAACTCCAAAAGACGCGAGAAACTCCTCCCACCAGCGGCTTCACTGGTACGCTTGCGCGCGACGCCAAAGTGCACGTGTAGAACCCTTGCCACTGTGCCACACAAAGCTTCTCACGAGCTTCTCACCAGAACCAAGCCGCGTGTGTGTGTGTGTGTAGTTAACCGACCAAGCCTGTTGCCGAGCGCAGAAACAACGCCGTGAAGACGAGACCTCGCATTACGGGCCAGGCTGCAGCGGGCCCCTCCTATTTCTTTGAGAACCGGCGGCGCTGCGGTGGCTTCGGGTTTTCCAGTACGCGGTGTACGACGGCTTGTTCCGGCGCCCATTCAGTCGGCGCGTTTGTGGTGGTTCTTTTAGGTTAACAGAGTAGCGTGCGTATCCACGAGCCAGCTCGTTACGCGAGCGCATGCTAGGGACCAACCGCTCGTTGGGCCTCAGTCGCGGCGTCTTCTTTCGGGTGGTCCCTAACTGTCCGTCTCTGTTTCCACCTCACGTGAATCAGCGGCTCCACGGACGCCAATTTAGAGGAGGCAGCGCTTCGACGGAAAGAGCAGGCGGGAGGCGTCGTCTGTCCGTTAGCGTGTGTGCCTGCGCCTGGGCTGCTCTTCCCGAGCGCCAGAGGGGAGCGGGCACTGTGGTGAGCTTGAAGCGACGTCGTTCGCAAATGACGAGGCGCGGAGTAGGCCGAAGGGGGAAAAGGCGTTCGAGAGAAAGGAAGCGGAGGCCTTCGGGAGAAACAATTGCGACAGTCGAAATGTGTAAACGAGAGAGAGAGAGAGAGAGAGAGCAAAAAGTTAAATGCGAAAGTGAGCCCTAGTCCGACGACGGTCTATGCGTGAAAAGCAGTCCAGGAGCAGGCTTGCTTTCACTGCTTTTTTTCAGTCGTCATAAAAGCCTCGGCAATGAAACAACGCAAAATACAATAGTGGCTAACTATGAAAAGAAGAGCGGGTGGTGTGGAGTGCGAGGGGGTGGGAGGGGGGCTGTTACTGAAACATGCAAGTTTGGTCGGGAAACGGCAACTTCTTTTAAGCCCCCCCCCCGTCTTTTTTTTTTTTTGTAGTTGCTGCTTTCAAGTGCCATCTGCAGCTACAAGAGCTCTCGGCCAGAGCAGCCGAGAGTAGCGGAAAGTGTTGAAACATGCCTCTCGCCTCACTGGCCCGCCGTCCTTCATCGGTTACAAAGAAGCCGTTACGGACGCGATGAGACGACGCCAGTCGCCTTCCGGTTCTGCGGGCGTCGTCTGCGAACTTCAGAACCTTTCACCGAGCCGGCCCCGAAATTGGGCTACGTTATTGGCGGACTCGCTTCTTCGTGCAGCCGCTCTCACATCGTGTGTTTTAACCGTGCGTGTACTTATCGCCAAGCGCACCTTAGAAAAAAAGAATGAAATCATGCGAAAAAGGCGCGTGTAGGCTTGAACCACATTGACCGAGCACGCGTCCTGGGTTTAAAACGAAACCTTCACGTATCCGTTACCACGTTTCCTCCCATTCCATGTATGTGTATCCCGTCTGTTCTTTTCAACTTCGTTTTTCGTATAGGTCGGATGTTTCAGTGACCTTACAATGTACGCTCTGTTGGGACGGGTGGGATTTTTTACATGCAGTTCTTTCAATGTAACTCACGAACTCCACGACTTAATTTAGAACTCGTTGCACTTGCTTACATTCAGGAATGTATAAGTGTGTTGAGGGAAACAATTGTTGATTTATTTACTTACTATCTATTTATTCATTTGGTGCTTATTTACTCATTGAAAACCCTGGAAATCGATTATTCTAAGTGAACACCGACTATTTTTAAGGTTTTGAAACAAGAGTTGTAAAGAAAAAAAATGTAGCTTTCATGGGTCCTGCAGTCATAGGCAGACTGCTATGGACTTGATGGTGCTGAAGTACTTCCTTAAAGGGAGAATTGTACATCATCATAACTCTAGCACAAAGCGCTAAACGTCGTCCTTTTCTTCTGAAAAAACTCTGGTCAAAGCATCCTACTGTTTGCGCAAAACACTTCATGCGGCTGAAATTGATGCGGCGGAGCACATGATGTGGCGAAGCACGTGATGTGGCGAAGCACGTGATGCGCCGCAAGTCGCATAAGGGCAGGTTTGTCCGCCGTTTTGGCAAGCGATTTCTCCAAAAGTATTCGGGAGAAGCATTCCGGCTACAGTGTCAACTGAATTCTATATGCCCCTCGGAAAACTCATCCCTGCACGCCGCTTCCTGGCCCAGTGGCTACACACCAATGACTGTGGGTGTGCAGGCATCCAGTGACTTTCCTATTTTTTAACTCTCTTCATGTGTGGGTGCGTGCGTGTGCGTGTGTGTGTGAGTTATCATTATTATAATCTTGTAGTCTATCTCTCCTTTACCTCTCCTATTCATCTTTCTGACACCCCCTTCCCCCCTCCCCACACCAGCATTCGTTCTGGTGTCCACCCCTGGGTGTGACAAATTGCGCCTGCTGGTGGACTTTCCTTTTTTCTTGTCAATAGATTCATCCATTCAATCAGAATGATTGTATTACCAATGTCTCTCAACAACTAAACATACAGTGATACTCAGTTATGGGGCTGCCAGGTACCCTTTGTAGACCGGTGGAGCAATCGGGGACCCCTCGCGATGGGGGTCGGGGGGGGGGGGGGGGGGGGGGGGAGGCGAAAGTCAATTAACACAACTGTAGCGTGAAACTGGTTTAGGTGAGCAAAGCGCGACATCACCTGGTTTTTATATAGCTCATCAAATGTCGCACGTTCGCCCTAAACAGCGCTCCATATCTTTGGCCAAATTCAACCTGTTTTGGTACTTGCGTTTCAATCAAGTTATGCACACCTGGGGAAAGCATGCTGACATGCGCTCGCTGTAGAAAAGTATAAAAGAAGCTTAACAGCCACCCCTTGGAGAAGGGCAAACATTTCTGCAGTCTTAACCCAGATGCCGAGAAATCGCAATGGTGAGCTTTGCCTTCATCACTGTTTTCCTGGAGCTTCATCGACTCATTTTCGGCCCAGACAAATTTACGCGAAACGAAATTTACGGTAGTTTTAAAAGGCGCCACAATTAAGCCGTGGGTCTGGGGCCGGAAAAATAATCCTTGTTGCGGCAACTCAGCGGGCTGAGATGGGCCATGATTGCGGCTTTGCCACTCGCAGATATTGCCGCGCAGCCTACAAGATCACTGAACGGCTCTAAAAAAAAAGGAATAGTTAATCCTGCTTAAAGCGGTTTAAGGAGCGAAGCCTTAGTGTTCTCACTGCTGGCGTCTGTAACCTGAAAACGCACTGCAGGAAAGCTAACTTTCTGTAACGATGATGATGATGGATGATTGTGGGTGAAGTGAAAGAAATAAACGCTTCCCGCGGCCGGGATCGAACCTGGGTCGCTCCCGTTATGAAGCCGGTGTCAATCCCATTGCTCCCTTACTTTTTTTTTTTTTCGTTATTACATGGGAGAGAGAGATGAAACGTTTATTATTAGGAAAAAAGGAGGTGGCGCGGTTGTCTTAGGGGTGGTGCCCTCCTTCCAGGGCCTCAGACTCTTCTGCTCCTCTCCGGGCTCCGCTCAGACGTTGCAGTAGGAGGAATACAAGCAAACAAAAAAATACACTGAAGTTATGAGAAGCACATACACATCAAAATTCAGGCAAACACACACAAGCGTTCAAAAGAGGGAACCAGTCAGGTGGTTGGTCAAGCGAACTATACACGCTATTACGACATGGTCGAAGCGGTTTGGAAAACTCAGACAACCAAAGAATCCGTCTCGAGAATAATGGCGCTCAACCATCGTCGTCGTTACACGGAGGGGTGCATGATTATTTACAATAGCCTCACTCACCGATGGGGGGAGGGATTTGAAACTATCTTGTGCTGATTGCTGCTGACTGTGAATGTCTCACGGCGATGTTTGCCAAAACGTTTGAGTCATCACTTGATTTCTTTTTAGTTAAGCCTGTTTTCACTTGGTCACCGCTGGCGTTCAGTTATTCAGTGAGATATTGGTTACGTCCCAGCTCATACGGGGGGCCGGATGGACGTCTCAAGCTTCCTTTTCACGCTTTGATACCCAGGCTCGCAAAAAAAAAGGAAGATAGTTTGAGTCTAAATCATTATACACAAAAAACGCCTGTGTGTTCGAGGTTTCAGCGCACGTTAAGATCCCCAGATGGTAAAAATTTATCCGTAGCCCTCCACTACGGCGCCCCTCATCGCCTGCGTTGCGACGGCGCGTTAAAACCCTACAATCAATCAATAAATCACTACATGCAGATGACGCTTCGTGAGGTACCCTTTTCCGTTGATGAGAAGGAAGATTCGATGGTGAACCCTCACGTGTCTATAAAAAGTTGTCCCCGTTCCACGGTGCAAAGAGACGCCCACCATATGTACTATACAGATCTAATTAGTTCATCAGCAGCGTTCAAGAACAAGTCATTAGCAAGGTGCGCCATCAGCTTTCGGCCTGTACCCGGTAATTTTAGATGATTTTAGAGGTATAGCAAACTCTGATTCGCTATTTTAATCTTACGTTTCTCGCCTAAATATTTTTTGCTTGTTATGGCACTGTATGCTCGCATTGCGCCTTAAGCACTGCAGAAAGCCATTATTCTGCTATACCAACTTTGTGTCGATTGTTATTATTTGTTGAGCATTGAATGCTTATTACTACCAGTGAGCGCATACCTTTCAAATGAAAGCAATTTTTACTTTTACAGCTTACCTTACACGTTAAAACATCTGGCCCTTTTTTTTCCTTCTGGCAAAGGCAACCGTAATGCAGTAACATAGCTCTACAACATTTTAGACGCTCTATATGCACCTCTTCCTTATATCCATGATTTAAGAGCTACAAGCGAAACTCGTGTCAGAGCAGTAAATAAGAAAACGTTTCATCCGGCAGCCTCCTTTGAACCCGCACAAGGGATAATACGCGTAGCTTCCGCAAGACGCGTCTGCCAATTCAGCAGCCAGGTCCCCGCCTTTTCTTTTTTTTTATGGCGGATGGCACACAAGGAAAACAAAAACGATAAACGACTTGCGCACACACGTTACTTTGCGGTGAGATGTTGCGGCCTCTCTTTCCCCAATACTGTCATTCCTGTCGATATGAAAATTTCATTAACCGTGCACCCGTAGTAGTTTTACGGGGTTAGGCAGCGCTGTACCAAAGTTAGAGCGGAAATCTTGTAGCGAAGCCTGTAAACGCATACTTCCCCTGTAAGCGCGAAAGGCGAGGGGCCCCGTGGGAGCAGTGCTTGCGCAAACTCTAAAGCATAATAATTCACCTTAATGGGCTAGCCGGTGCGATGCCCAGCATCCCAGAAACAGTGAAGCTGAGTGATACTGTGCAGAGGATCGTAATGCGTTCGAGGAAGAATAATGACAGCCACTCTCTTGCAGTTCCATTGCGAGTGCTTTGCGCAGCAGGTCTGTGTTCAGCGAATCAAAGCTCCGCGCATCCATCAAGTATGCACGCTTCATTCTCCAGCGGGGAACGGAGTCGCACCGCCCGCATAGCATACAATGCAAGATTAAGAAGTGCCTCCTTGTCAACTTGTTTCCTATCTCGAACGGCATTCTGGGAAATATTCAAATGTGACGCGCGCCTCCGCTTCTGAGCCCGTCACGACTGCTGGAAGGCACTTGAGGAACGCGCGTTCGATTTGCATGCGCATCTAGATGACAAGCGAGCATTCAATAATGCACGTGCGCTTTCTAGAGTCATTATTATAAGCACCACGAAATAACGAAAAGCGAAAGAGCCAGCGTTTGGGGCGAACAAAAAAAACCATGTTCGTGAAGTATAAATCCAGAATTTCTTTTGTGAGCGTGCTATGCATGGAACCGGTGCTATAAAATGCAAAAAATTACCCCACCTTCCCGCGAGGGGAACCCTGTGGAGATGCGACGCATCTTGGGGGTTCACTTGGTGTTTCCGTTGGGTTGATTCTCTAATTGCGTGAAACGTGTGAGGAACGCGTATGATGTATTATTTATTTAACACGTGGCGTAACGTTAACGATGACGGCCTTGTGGTCGCTGAAGTGTACACGTTGACGAAGTTCAGCATCGGCTGCTCGCTTCAACCGTTTGCGTTCGGTATCACGTTTACGAAGTTCGGAATCGGCTGCTCGCTTCAATCGTTTGCGTTCAGCATCACGTTCACGCCGCTTCGCAGCCTTGTCTTCAGTGGTGCTAGCATTCCTGTTATTACAGTGATCGGTGCTTGTTGCGGTTGCGCGGGCGATAGCAGAATTGTTAGGCTCCATTCAACGCATCGATGGAAATCGGAACGCCGGTGCTGGAACGACCGCGGCTATGACGCAACGTGGCGCGGCTATGACGCAACACAATCCAACACAATCCACTTTAATCAAATCCAATCCAAATCCAATCCAATCCAATCCAATCCAAGCCAAGCCAAGCCAAGCCAAGCCAAGCCAAGCCAAGCCAATCGAATCCAATCCAATCCAATGCCCCTCGCGAGAGAGTGTTCGCTATCGGAGAGGAGAGGGGGTGAGCGGCGGAGAGCGCAGCTCGCGCGGCGAGGAGAATGGGGGAGGGGTGTGGACGGACAACAACAACGCCGTATGGAGGGACAAGGCGAGTGAATGAGATGCAGTCGCATCTAAAAAATACGGAAAAATATTTTCAGGTGTCACCACATGGATTTTGGTGGAGCTACCAGACGACGCACTACGAATAAGTACACGGGAACAAGCGGCTGTAATAGAGCAGCGAATGTTGGATCCAAAAAAGCTGAAAGTGGCAGGGAAAGTGGATCGGCTAATACGCGCCTTTCAGAGCCACACCAAATGTCTAGTGGCATCTTCAACATATATTTTGGCGTCTCCTCATCAACGCTAATTTCGGCTGTGCTGGGCCGTATACATATAGCCCCGCTTTCAGAGACGCATCAAGCCCTCATCACCGACCCTAAGCTGACAGGAGTGTGCAAGCATTACTCCGCCGAAAGCGGCTGTGGCTTAAAGGGACACTGAAGTGAATTTTTCAAGCTCCCGTTTTTGCTTGCACTGCGTAGACTGGCTCAAATTTGCTTACTTTTCATCGTTTATCCGGTTGACTAATCGATAATTATTTTACAAAGCGCGAAAGAAGAAAAACTACCATGCGCGGTTTGCGGCGGCCGCACCAACTAAGCTGTGACGTTGAGAGGAGGGGGAACCGTGATTGGACGATGCCCAAGGTTAGCAATCAAACAAGTTTCGGTTTCGGTTTCGGTTCTGTAAAACAACATGTTTGACATCCGATGGCATCGTTGGATGGGCATTCTCAATATCACAGTAATCGTAGTACCGCGCTTCTGCCATGTTGTCGACTGTAAAATGCATAAGATAAGCCTCCCAGGACGGCTTGGAATCGTCGCATTCATTGGCTGAGCCCTACGCAGTGCATGAACGCCCTCCGCGTCCCCGCAGACGCTCAAATGCATGCGCTTTTCCCCCATATTTGGAGCTTGCCTCACTCATGCCTGTATCGTAAAAAGCGTGTTCGCACCAGTCCAAGGGTCTGTTGATTCTGGCCTGGGCCCACTGCCTGCATGCAGTCGGTGCATATGGCAGCAGCACGCCAACGAGAACTCGCTAGCGCGCCAGTGCCAGCCTGCGCGAGTTCTGTGGACTAGTTCGTGGAGCAATGAACGTTGAGGCCCCAAAAAAGGTGAACCCAGTATAGAAAACATCGGCGAAAAACGAAAAAGTGAACTTATAAAAAAAAAAGCATGTACCCGCGGGGATTTGAACTTGTGACTGGCAAAACAACTGGAGTGGCATACCTAGCGCTCCAGACCACTGGACTACGGAAGGGGCGATGTCGATGATGGAAATATAAGCAATATAATGTATAACCAGTTTACACTTCTATTTATTTTTAGTATTTCAAGCAGCTTAGGTGACTATTTGTTGTATTGCGCTCGTGCAGTAAGCGTCCCCCGAGTTTCCACAATAGCTCACGTCTAGCAATTGCATTTCGTAGACGGAAAAGCGTTCGCAGATGCGTAGTCGTGCTGCTGACCGCTGTGCTTGTTCGCCCAGCGCAAAAAAGTGCTTCCCGCACCCTAGTTTTACGCTGTACGATAAAAAATCTGTTGATTTTATTTCCTTAGTACCTATATTGACTTCGCTGACTCTTCTCCCCCTTCAAGAGGCCTTATATTTTCCTACTGGCGTACCAGTCAGCGAAGCGTCGCATGTGCGCTTGTGCAGCGCTTGTGTGAACTTTGAAGCGACCTTGACTTGGAGCTAGATACAGTGTACAAACTAACGAAGTAAAGAAAGGCACATTCGTCCATTCCCAAACGTGTTGTGGCTTAGTTTCAACTGATCGAGCGAATTGCGACGACCCGTCGGCGTCCGGCGGACTAAACGCTGGGCCGACTGACTCGGTCGCGGAAGGTCGGCGAGCCGTGCAGTAGCGCAGCCAATTGCCAGCTCCTCTCCTGCTGACGTCACACGAAAACTCCACAGAAAATGGGCGAGCGTAAAGAGAGGAGGACAGCATTTTCGAATTGATTTTTCTACTAAATAAATTCGCGTAAACGCGCTCAGAGTGGTCGAAACAGGGCCTAGGGACTCCGGACTACAATTTGCGCTCGTAATCCCGCATTGTTTACAAATCACTTCAGTGTCCCTTTAAGGAAGCGAGCTCCGTATTCCCATAATCGACTCGCCCGCCAGCAAGGTATAACCACAAGTGAGCGAGGAACACAAGCCGTGAATCTGAAAGAAAATAAGACTAAGGGGACTTGCGTGTAATATAGGATGTGCGATAGAAATCAAGCCCAAAGAATTGTGCACGTCAACCTTGTGAACGCCTGCGTCTTGTTGTATACCCCACAAGAATGTACCAGAGGGATGCAAGAAACGGAATAAATGTAGTGTGGATTTGGCTAAGAGAGGTGCAGCGGTGTCTCACGGAATTGATTTAACCGCCCCAATAACAGAAACATATGGATAATGAAAGTATCCCCGAACAGTCACCGCACTTTAGCATGTACCCCAAAGGTTATGGCAGAAGTGAAAGATACCTTGTGACCGCACCGTGCTAAGAACTATGACAAGACAACTGAGCAGCAAATAGCGATCTTTATGATTGAAGGCATCGATGTACGTACGTAGAGGGTACAAGAAGGCTGTAGGTGCATGTTTTAAAAGCGACGAGAAAGAGAACTTCAATTCCGGGAAATCGCGTCTGCTGTGAGTGAAGCTTATCAATCAAGGTCACAGAGCGGAGGGATGCCAAGAAACAGCGTTACTAAGCAATGTCGTTCAGTCAGAGTGTGAAGCCTTTCAAGGTCACAGATGAAGAGGATGCCGCGCGAGCATGAAGAAACGTCGGTAGGCAACTCTCAGGAGCGCCGGTGTGCCGCGCTGCGGGCGGGAGCGTTCCAAGCGCATCGTCTGCTGCCTGCTTCACTGCGCCGCTGCCCCTCCACCCGGCATTGCGATTATTACGAACTACCTGATGGAACTGTATCGGCGACCATGCTATAGGGACAGCAGCCGTAGTATGCACCAATGGAGAGCGACAGTATGGAGGCGAGGTTAGCGTATATATATAGCCGGGTTAATGGCTTGCGGGGCATGATATCCTCGTATCCCCTCTACCGCCTTTATCATTTCGCAGTAGTTTAAGAGGACGGATGGGCCAGGTACTTCGACCAACATGGCCGATGTTCAGCGTCGCTCTCGTCGAGCCGAAGAACAGTAAACGACGCAGAGCTCAACGGGAGTTTTTTGACCAAGTTGTGGCGTCTAAACTATTTAAGTGAAACAAAAACAGGATAAGCAAGAAGAACCAATCGGCGCTTTCCCCGTTGGAGCGCAATTATTCGGATTCACCGTAGTGGAACGATCCTTTCAATTTTTAGCTAGTTTCTGTCCCCTCTTTCTTTTATAGAAAAAAATGCGCTGTCTGACACCACAGCTCCTGTTGTCTGTATACTATAGAAGAGAAGGCATTAGAAAGAAGTGAAGGAATGTGAGGTCGTTATCGTTATCATCCACGTAGCATAAGGCATCAACCCCTGGTTTTGAATAATAAATAAACACACCAATGAACAAAACGCTACACGAAGAGGGGCAACAAAGGCACACGGACAGCCACTGTACTTGCCACAAAATCTTATTGGAAGAACTTCCATTAAATACTTTTTCATCCGAAACGACGCAGGCGCACAAGGATGTCCTATCTGCGCCTTCTTCGTTTTGGGGGCAAAAGTATTCAATTGGAGTTTTTAAAGAGATGCAGAACACGCCAAAAGCGGCTGGCATAAATTGGGGGAGGGGGGGGGGGCAATCTAGGGGAAATTTAGGCTCAATGAAAAGGGGGGGGGGGGGGGAGGGGTCGTTATAGTCTGAGGTACCTTAGAGGCTAGGGAACTGGCAAAGAAAAAGCACTCAACACAGAATAAGGCATGAAGAAGATTCGTTAAAATGCCATCGCAGTACCACTAGAAATAATTATGAAAATAATCATTACTAGTTTATTAATATTCCGTTTTCACGCAAACAGTTTTGTTCTTCCTGTTATTTTAAACATCTAGGTAAAATATCGAGGTTTTTTTTTTTTTTTTTTTTCCTTCCGGCGAAGCAGCAACTCAGCTTCGAGTTTAGTGACAGCGATCTTAGCCCGCTTGAAAAAAAAAGTGCCCTTCGCCATGATGACCATGAAGAAGGAAAGGCTTGTGTAGCCCTTCCCTTTATAATCATAAAGAATTCACTGTCTGAGAACGGGCCGCGTGGGTTTGTTGTCGCTCATGCCATCCACTTCGGGAGTAGGGTCACGAAAAGGGATCGCAACCAAACTATGAAGTGCGGCGATATGTGCACATTTCGGTACTCCTCGCAAGAAGTTTTACAGACAGCACGAAAAAAAAAAAAAACAAAGCTGCTGATTTTGTGTAAGCAAAGTTCGTTTTTATTTACCGCTCCACTAGGTTAATCTGTTCTTGCGGAAGGAACCTGAGGACTGAAGAGCATGCTGCAGAAGACGACGGAAATAATCGCGTTCGTGCGATTACCTACTGGCGATAATGCGTAGGTGCAAGCCACTCACTCTACACTAAGCAGTGCTTTTCACGGCGTGTCATGACATGATCTTCATTGAGGTCAGTGGGGAATAGAAGCAGGAACATGTGGACGAAGCATTTGTCGCTGACGGTTAATAAAGGTTTCCGCTTCTATTTGCTGTGGCTATGAAAATGATCTGCAGGTGGTAACAAGCACCTTCCGGGCTTGCCAGAAAGAAAATTAATAATTTGGTTTGGGGTACTCCCAAACTACCTACGTCATCAAGGCAGGATGCCAACAGAAACCGGAGGGCGTGTTCGTGTCTTTAGCCTGGTTCTCCGCCACATAATTATTGATGGAAGGTTATTAGTAGCGTGAAATTTTTTTACAGGGAAAAGAAATAGCGCACAGTTGGTGTGCAAGCGTCATTAACAGTTCTTGTTCGCATTATATTTGCAACATTATGGTGGCTAGATCAATATGGGCCTTCTGTGCTGCTATTGTGGCACCACTGGTACTTAAAGTCACTGCAATTTGCGAAGTGCCGCCTTACTTTTGTCGCCGCAAAGGCGTGAATCCGCAGCCTTCATTGATCATTCTCGGGCACGTGCTCGGCGGCGACCACAGTCGAATTCAAATTCAAATTCAAGTTCAAATTTATTTCGTTCTCAAACATACAAGCAAATTATTATACAGGAGACCACCAAGCTCTCTCGATTCTCCCAGCAACCGCCGACTATTAGCGGGCATTAATCCGGTCGCATCGTCCCTTTCTGTTTAAAGCAAAGCTTTACTGTCCTCATTGATGCCGTTGTACACCAATACGCCCTGCAGGAAAACCAACTGTCTCTGACGATGATGATGAAGGATCCTTGGTGAAGTTGTCCGATAAATGAGTCTAACACCATAAAAAAGGAATGATTAGCGTATTTTACATTAGGCTGAATTAGAACTGCTGACGTCTACTGATGACGTCTACTGATCCTCTTGTTTCTCGTCTTTTTTCTTGCCTGGCGTCCTCGGGTCATGTGCTCTTTTTCAATTTGGCTACTTTTCTAAGTGCGACACAATAAAATTCAACAGAAGGGAAAGAAAAAAAAAACGCTTCCCGTGGCCGGATTCGAACCTGGGTCCCTCGCGTTATGAAGCCGCCGTCTACCCTGTTGCTGAATTTCGACACGGTCGAAGCGAACGCAAAGCAGCAGCTACCAATTCGCGCTGTACACCCCAAACCCGGACGTTAGGCCTACGGAGTGCATACCCGAGAGTTGCTGTGGGTATTCTGGAAAATCGGGGCGTACCTCCAGAGTAGAACATACTCGCAGTGTGGGATTGGCCAAACAAAGAATCCTTCACGAGAAAGCTTCGAGTTCAACCATCGTCGTGGTTAGACGGAGGGGTGCATGATTTTTTTTTAATAGCGTGGTGCGACCCAATGTAAAGTAACTTATAATGCCAAGGCTCTGTGCTTTCGGCTGAAGCAATATAAGGGAATAGGGAAAAATACTTATTTGTATCCCAAGCGGCAGGGCGATGAGGGGCGGCGGGCCTATCGCCGCTTTAATCGCAGTGACTGGCCTCCTCTGTGCATTGTGAGGAGCAAACTCGCGGGCACTTTTTTAGTATGAATAACGTTTCACATGAATAACGTTGAAGCAAGATTTTTCCCCATAGAAAGAGGAAATCAGCCTTCGTCGACGACTACATCGTATCGAAACGTTTTGGTGTTATTGGAAAAAAAGGGGACAAACGCGACCAAAAGACGCCATCTGAGAACCGCCATCATGAATCAGAAGTGGCTGACCGGCTGAGCACAAGGCCGCGGGTTCGATTCCCGGCCGCGGCGGCCGCTTTTCTGATGGAGGCGAAAAGCAAAAACGCCCGTGTGTACGAGATTTCGGTGCACGATAAAGATCCCCAGGTGGTCAAAATTAATCCGGAGCCCTCCACTACGGCGCGCCTCATCGCCTGCGTTGCGTCGGCGCGTTAAACCCCACAATCAATCAAGTGGCTGACCGAATGCGGCTTCTTTTAGACCACCAGCACTTTCAGCTATTCGCTTCAGTTGCAGGAAGTAACGCCGGCAAAGAACGCCGTGGGTCTACCACCATCCGCGCAAGGTCATTTGCGTTTTAATTGTACGTATTTGAGATCCGCTGAGGCGCCTTTAAGAGCGCCTGGTTTCGGCAGCAGAATAAATGTGAAGTGTCGGGGAACCAGGGCCAAGGCGCCCGCGTCACCACGACCCCAGCCACCAGAGCATGGGCGCCAGGGTGGCAGGCGTATACTGTTCGTCTACTGCTGGTGCTTCGAGCCCGCCTCCGAGCCTGAAACGCACCGTGTTCACTCTTGACCCTGAGTAGTCATTACGCCAAAAACGCTTCCCTTGATCGCCGGAGAGGAACGTCAAAGGGAGCCGACAATATACGCGCGGCAGCCGCGTACGGATGAACTCATTCTCCCCGGCGATTCATGAAGAGTATCACGGTAGCAGCCAAGGCGAGATGCGTACGCACGCTGGGCGACGTATCAACGACTCGGCAGGAAAAAAACGGCGAGAAAATGAAGCAAGTAAAACGTAAACGGAGCGGCAGGCCGAAGCTCTCTTAAGGCTGAAGCGTCGCGCGGGAGCACGCAAAAGGCATCAGCGATGGTTCGAGGCAGCGAGGAAAACACTTCCAGGAGTACGCATTCCTCGGTCACAAATTGTGCGCCACCGGTCGGCGAGTATAAATGTCGCGTAGGGCCACCGTGGACACTTTACTGCATGAACGTGCGAGCGTGGCCCAGAGCGGCGTTAAGTGCCATTCGCCTGGAGACTGCGCGCCTCTCATGCGCGGAAGGAAGATGAAACGAAGAGTCGTTTTTGGAAATGATCGCCGCGCTCTGGGTGCCGCGAAAGATGACACCTACTCCGGGGGGAGGGGGGGGGGGGGGGGAGAAAGATGACCGCGAGCTAGGAGAAGGTCAAAGCTGGCGGTGCATTGAGGAACATCAAAACCACGTCGTCCACGAGGTGCGGTTGACAACAGTTCGGGAGCTATCACCGCAGTTGTACGCGGCCGTCGACAATGCCTCACTTGCAGCACAGGCCTTCGCCGTGGCGCTTGCTTCCTCGCGCGCGCCCCTTGATCTTCAAATAAGGGCACGAAGGAGTACAGATGGGGAAGGCGACTGGCGCACAACGGAACGGTGCGATTCGCATGCGGGGACCCTTTAATAATAATAATGGCGCACCAATGGAAGGAGAGGGCTGTAAAAAGAAAAAGAAACAGCCGGCCCAGAGCTACAGCGCCCAGCAACTCGGCATGCAACAGCAACAAGAGAATCACGCATGAACTGCAGGCGACGACTTAGAAGGCCACACTGGACAAGACACGGACGAACTCTTAAATAACGGCAAAGAGGGAAAATAAGTATTGAAAAAAAACTAACGCCGAAGAAGAAATAAAAGCAGAAGAAAGAAAAAAAAAAGCGGGGGGTGGGGAGTACGGAGTCGGGCCAAACGGCGCTCGGGGCCTCTCATCACGCGGACCTGCCCATCGCTATCGCAGCAGCAGTGCAGCGAAAGAAGCCCGTCGAAGAAGCACGGCTCTTCTTGACGGCGGACGGACGACGGAGGGGGGCGGATCGCGGCAAAAAGCGTCAAGTGGTGCTCCCTGTAATCAAAAAGGGGTCCGCCGCGAATCTCTCGGCCGCGCCGTGCGCCGCCGCCTGGCTACCGTGGAAGCGGCCCCGCCAGGCGGGACCCTGGCGCCAACCGTGGCGCCGCCGAAGGCGCCGCCAGCCGCCGCCATCGAAGACGTCACAACCGGGGGGAAAGTTGTCTTTGCACAACTGGCGCGGCTGTAGGGAATGCGCGCTTTCCTCTGTGCAACTTCCGCCTTCCCCGGAACAATGGGCGAATGGCACCGGAAAAACTTGGGGAACACACCTGACGGTGTTGCGCCGCGAAGTGCACACTAGCGGCTGAGTGAACATGTTACTGACCGGTGCGTAAATGCAACATATCTGCATGTCGTTCCAAAGTCGCTCATTTTTGCTTGTTTTTTTCTGGCTGGGATGATATTTATTAGCTATTCAACAGAGGCTGTGTATCTCATTAAATATGGTTCGGCTGAGTGGCCCCAGCTGTAGAAATGGTAGTTTCGGTGATGAAGGACGTGGGTTCGATTCCCGGCCGCGGCGGCCGCTTTTTTGATGGAGGCAAAAAGCGAAAACTCCCGCGTGTGCGAGATTTCGGCGCTCGTTAAAGATCCCCAGGTGGTCAAAATTAATCCGGAGCCCTCCACTACGCCGTACCTCATCACCTGTGTAGCGCCCGCGCGTTAAAACCCATAATCATCAATCAATCAATACTTTGGGCGATGAAGACTGAGATTTCAAACATTTTTTGACATTTGAGAAGCGGTGTGTTGCACAGCGTTCCACCCTTCTTAGACAGAAAAGAACTTGAACAGCTAGCATTTCTCTCCAGCACATGCTCCGGACGTAAAACTGCTGAATTCCTCAATAAATGTCCTCCCGGTAGGCTTCCACATCAATTATGGCAGATAGTGTATAAGGACGGAATAAAATGCGCGACCCGTCCGGTTGCTGCGCATGCCTGCTGTTTATCCGTCTCCGTTGCCAGGAATGCTGAAAACAAACTATATCGGGCGCTACTTGACCCAAAACTAGATAACAGCGTCTATACATAGCACCTATACCAGCCACTTCACCTTGGCTGCCGTCACTCAGCCATACCTCAGTTGGCTAACGTGTCGGGCGGGTATTGGGCGCAATCCCGCTGGTAGGGGTTTGGGGAGAAGGAGGGTAAGATTTGGGCATTGAAAGGGTTTTTTTCAAATCTTGGATGATGTCCGCTATATTAAGCACACTGTAAAAAATTTTTGCTCGAAAAAACAGAAATTTTCTGGCAGCTGTCCTGCCAGAAATTTTCTGTAAAGTTATGTTTTCTGTTTTTAATGTTTCTGTTATTTTACAAGCATTTTCTGTTTCTCACTACAGAGAATTTATGTCAATTCCCTGTTTTCGGTTTTTCATGTTTCTGTTATTTTACAAGCATTTTCTGTTTTTCACTACATAAAATTTATGTCAATTCCCTGTTTTCCGTTTTTAGTTTTCTGATTTTTTATTAACTTTTTCAGTTTTTTAAGGTTGTGTTTTCCTCCACAGAAAATCTGTGAACCTTTTGTTTTTCACTGGAACCTTTTTTATAGACTATTTGTGTTGTGCATACATCGTTTTTTCTTACGAAAATTATAATAATGTACTGTTTCACGTTTCTGGTTAAATTGTTTTGCTCATTTAACAAGTAAGGTTAAATTGTTTTGTTCTGACTTATTTTGACATCAATCTCTGGCAAAATAAGTCAAAGCAAAAGTATTCAGCACCTTGACACAATTTCGGTCATGGTCCTTCATAAAATACATTTCCTGTTACTTTTTCACATCTTGGAAGTACTGCAATTGATTTCGCGGCTTTATGCTTCATGAGTGAAAATAATCATACCTTGAAGATAAAATATCACCCTGTATCATATTGTTTGAAACTGCCAACACAATTACTGGCGTACAGTACACAGCATAAAGTAACCACTCAGGCACACAAGAAAGCAGGGTGAAAGTATCATTGACATTATTTATTTTTCTGCCAAACTTAAAGCTGTTGCTACCAAGAATTAACTCAGTTACGAACAACGTATCAACAATTTCAAATATAAGGATCTATGAGTATGAAAACAAAATCACAATTCATGATATTGTGGCACAGTGAACAAAAGGAGACTTTCCATGACTGAGGTGTTGTTAGACTAGGAAGATCATCTTTTGTTCAACTTTCAGAAATGCCCACAAACACGCCACTGAGGCAAAAGGAACTATTTAGAGAACTTAATCAGTGACGTTAAACTGACAACACTTTTTCTACGGTGACATTAAGCTACAAAATGCTCACATCTCGTATTACTACAGTACAATACTACTACGGTGAGAGCTCCGATAGGACTAGGAACACATTTTCTTCTACTTCCAAAAAAAAAGAACATCAATAAAATAAAATTCGACATTTTACCCGCTTTCTGGAAGCAGAAAGATGCAACATAACGCAAATACCACGGTAATGTAAAATGAGGGAGGAAGTGTTGTGAGACTAGGAACATAACATCTTTTCCACATTAATGAAATCACAAAAAAGCAGAGAACATATAAATGTCATTTCATACAATAGCAAAGTAACCAAGGATGCGACACGTTTGGTGCAAGGCGCTTCCATCAGAGACATCTTCATTGCTGCCCAGGGAAATTGGAGAGCCTAGTAGATTTCGTGGTCTTCCACCACAGTGATCAGGGATGCGACATTTGAAAACAGGAAATGCTGCTTTTGCTTTGACTTCTTCTTTGCTCCCATGTCAGGGTTGATGGCTGCAATAACCCTGCAACAAGAATAGCATACGTTCCGCATATAAAATACATGTGCACCAACAAAACAACATCGTTTGCAGGGTTTTATGTATGGTATCATGCTGTAATAATAGCTGCCAGCTTTTTTTTTTAAATCAAGTGTTAAGCTAGACTCAGGTGTTTGATAACTGCATTCCGTTTTCTTGTGCTACTAAGGCGATCCAAACGTACCACCTGAGCAAAGGCAAGAAATATATATAGCAGACTACCAGCATTGCAAGGGGGTGAATAAATAGTTCACTGTATTTCTTCACTACCCGCTTCACAGTACACAGCGGGAGCAGTCAACCTCGATTTTTTTTCAAACGGCCAAACTGCTCCAGCTCACTGAGTAGCTAGTTAGTGTTAATTATTATACACTATTAATATTTGCAGATTATCCTACGTAGCTCTATCAAATCCATGGCTACATCAGCCTTGGCTTCAGCCTAAGCGGCAGCGGTTTGGCCGGCTGAATAAAAATTAAGACCGACTGCCCTCGCGGAGTGAATGGACCTTTGTCCAGTACCGGCCCTCCAGGCGGCCGCCACGGCGAATCAAACTGGCTGTAAGGCACGTCCCCAAAAATGTTTGGCTTTCGGGGAACCGCTGCGCGAAATATCCTGGTCCTGCACTCCCTCCTGCACCCAGCTGTCACCCGTGCCTCTCACATTAATGCCACGGTAGCAGGCGCACGCTCGCGTGACTAATCTGCAGTGGCCGAAGCACCCCCTTTCCTTTAATTTTTTTCATTTTCCTTGCTCCCTCACAGGTAGCCGAGTGTTCGCAGAGTGGTCAGCCTCAAACATTTTTTCCCTTTCTTTGAAAGCCTTTTTTGTGTGCATGTACGAACTCACTGCGAACTTCCCGGAAAGGGAAAATAAAAACGTGCAGCCCTAAGAAGCATAGCCGCTCTCCAAGCAGCAAGCTGAGGGGCGCCGGCAACTGCCAAGAATGGTGGACCGGTAGCCCGCGCATGTGCAGATTGCCACTGGAAAAAAGGTCCAATGGAACTTTTTCCAGTAGCGATCTGTTCATACGGGGCGTGAAGTATATCTACAGCTGTAAGCCACCGCCACATAAAGAAAAAAAAAAAAAGAAAGAGGAAAGCTTGGGGGGACTCGAACCCGTAATTATAACATCCGTAAGCAGAGACGTAACCTTCACACTAAACTGCACGACGGAAAACGGCATCTGATCCGCCGAATCTCATTTCGTCTGTACAGAACTTTTAGCAACCCACGCTAGACAATGCCTATGTATAACCACAGACAACGCGCGAGGTGGTGTTGATTCGCGGTCATCAGCGGGTAAATAGAGAGGAAAAGGAGAGTACGGCGGCCGCGTCTGCGTACAACATTAATAAAAAAAAAACAAGAAGAAATAAGGCGAGCGTCACTACATAGGCACGGCACAACGCTCTTGTCCCACGAGGCGACTTATCGTTACTGAATGGGGTGAGCACTTCATAACAATCTATTTCCATCCAACAAGCCAAAAAAATAACAGTGCAGGCACGAAAAAGAGAGGCATAAATAGGAACTAGGCGCCGCCTCCACACGACATAGTTAAAATGTAGTACTCACCCTGGGAAGATGAAAAATTGAAGAAAGAAGCCCGCCGCTGTATCGTTATTCTGGTACCTACAGGGCGGCCATTTGCAAAGGGCCGCATTTCAAAATTGCAGGAGCGCAACAAAATTACGTCGGCCGGGCGCCGTTGACGGTTAAGAAAATTCTTGTTAAACATTAAAAAATTATTCATATTTTATTCTATTTTATGCAAATAATTGGTACAATATTTTCACGATTTCACGCCTGTTATTGGTCACGATGAGGAAATAACAGAAAATTTGTGTTTTTTCTGTTAACAGATTTCTGTTTACTAACCATCACAGAAAACTTCTGTACGGCAACAGACATTGTATGTGAAAACTCTGTAAATTTACAGAAATTTTTTACAGTGCATACAAATCTCAGCTGCGCACCATGCACCCTACCGTGTAATCATTGACTTCGCCCCAATATTTCGTCAAAGAAGCGAGGAATTCTAATATTTCATTTTTTAAAACGATAGCTTTTTTACTGGGACCCGTGGCGTCCAATCAAAAGAACTATTGCATTTCCCCATCGACCGGTTGGTCGATCGAAAAGCTCTGATGCTCTTAGGACACACGGAAAGTTCTTAAGAAACACGGCGCGTGCGTGCAACCGCGCTTCCATTGCATCAAAACGGTTACTTGAAAATCACGAAAAAAAATGGTTCCAGATCAGACAATACACGCATCGATCATAATAAAGGAGTACAATAGCACACTTTCATCTCATAAACCACGTATCGGCATACATGTAGATCGTTCGTAGATGCGTTTACTTGGTGCACGAAAAATCGTCGGATGCGCTCTTTCTTCGCTCGCAGTTTGGGTCTTTCAAGCTTTGACGATGCACTTTCACCGAAGGTTGGACGTACTTTTAGAGCAGGCTTTGACGCACTTTTGACGCAGTTTCGATACGAGAAAGCTCTCGCGCTTCTCTCATGGTAATTTTTTTTTTTTCGCTAGAGGTAAGAATGTTTTGGATTTTGCACGTCCATGGGCCGCCTCATTAAAATGGCATATATTTGTTCCGCGCAGCTGGAAAAAATAAGCGCTCAGCCGCAGGGAGTCTCAAGCGATCTCACTCTTATAGGGCCGATGAAAACAATACAAGTTAGGTTTATTATAGAAAGACTGCTTTTCCCCGACAATAATGACGCCAATGTTATCGCAAACTTCAGACAAATAATCCAGATATCAAGGAACGCAGGTGAAGCAGTGACGACTCTGCAGCCACTTCCCGGCGATTTCTCTATGACGCCGCAGGAATTTCTGCGATTGCCTGCCGCCGACCTAAGCACCGCCAAGAAACGTGAATGGGCGATTGTAGCAGAGTTTCTAGTTCAGTTTCGTTGCGTCAATGTAATGCTAACGCGCAGTTGACACACCGATAACTATGTTTAAGTGCTAGCACCTAATGAGTCACTCCTGCCATTATTGCGTCACTGAAGGGCGAAATTCGAAGGTTTTTCAGTGTTTCTTGCATTTTTAGGGGCGAAGCCCCTTAGGGGCTGGGGCTGTTGGCGTCTCCTGTCGTCGTCCTAATCGTCGTCGCATGTGGCCACGGTACTAAAACACCAGGAACTTCGTTTACGCCTCACGCTAGAACGTAACGCGTACTAAAAAAACACCGGGACACTCGTTTACGCCTCGCGATACAGAGCTAACTGCTTCAAAGACAAGATATTTTTACAGCAAAGCTGTATACCTCTACTCCCCAACGGTTTCATTCATCTCCGTTGGCAAAAACGCCGAGGCGCCAAGAATACACTTATACACTGCATGCTTCGCGCCTCCCCTGGTTTCACGTTAGTGAAGATGGCCCGAGATTTTTTTTTTTTTTTTCGCTTTAAGAAGTCTTTTGTGGCTGAAATGGAGTTCAAGTGCGTTACCAAAGGTTAGTACTTTCAAAGTGCACAACGATGCAATTTCTCTTCACGGCCCCTTTGATAAAGTCGCGATTGGCGCTTGGCGCGATCATTTCTGAAGGCCGCAGCGTGAAAACGCGGTTCGCGTATAACGAGAATTGACACCCGACACATCCTGCGTACCCCCTATTGCAAAATGCGCAGTAGCTAGGACTCAGCCCTGGCTATTAAAACCTTCAACCGGTTAATGGCAGAATTATTGTCATACCATTCCGCCTTGTGCAATATAACTTCAGAATGCTTATGACGTTTAGATGACGTTATGCCAGTCAAATATGCTGCATTCAGAGAGAGTCGTTCTCTTCGAAAGCAAAACTATCGATCATAGTGTAAACAATCACCTACCTCGTAAAAATGACAACTCATCGCCTATTAACCGGGTCACAAACTCTCTGCCCAATTCACGTTTCATTTGCTTTATTTTATTTTTATTTATTTATTGCATCTGCACGTCAGTTGTGAAGAGGCCAAACAGGAGGGGCATCAGGAACGTGGTTTTCTTTAAACAAATACAAGCAGCCACGATGATTAAAATAGCCAACATTACAGATGTATGCACCAAAGTTACACTAAAATACCATTCAAATAGCCAAATGTTCAAGGGAGTGAATATTAGTTACAGGCAATTCAGTTAGTTTGTTTCATTTAGTAATTGTGCGCCGAAAGAATGAATATTTTAAAATGTTACGGTTCGAGCATTAACTGTAAGAGTTAGAGATTCCGGATGTCTATGTCGTGTTAGTAGGGCAGTTTGTGGCTTAAAGGAATTCACCACGGCGAAGAAAAAGTTGCCTTTTGCGCAGGGATAGAAACTTCAACTTTTGAATTTCATGGTGGGCTTGAAGTGTCTGAATGCGATGCACCTCCATAATTTTTGTCGGCGAGTGATCCGCACGATATTTCGAAAAAAAATGACTTGGACGGATTTGGGGTGGATGATTTCTATAGCGTCGATATGAATTTTTGTGTGAGGATCCCAGACAGTGCAGGCGGATTCCTGTCTCGATTTAATAACTTAGGTGTAAGCGAGTAGCTTAAAGGGGTCCTGAAATACCTTCCACCGATGCATGGATGCACATGTACCCAAATAAAGCAATGTATTTGCAATCTCCTCCCGCAATAATTTTGTTAAAGTGATGAGTATTAGCTGAGAAATCGTAAATCAAAAACCGCGCATTACCGTCGCTCCGCGTTTCCTCCTCCTTTCGACTTACTCTCCGCTGTTGACGGCGCGCGAGCCTTGCCTCCCATGATGCTGCGCTCCGCAGCGGTGACGTACTTCCGCAATTGCGCTGATCAGACTGTCGTCTGCTACGCGCAAGCTTTGTTGACACCATGAATCCCGCACTCCGCTCAAGGCTGGAAAAGCGAACGAAAAATCTGGCCGCATGTATGCGGCGGCCTGGCTTTGCCCTTTCGCGGTGTACGTTGGTGGCGGCACATGACTTTTTATCGGCGGCGAACTCGCAGCCGCACGGGGAGGGTCGTGCGCTCGTTCCCTTGATGCACCGCGCACTGTTTATCCAAAAAGCGCCGTATCAGATGTGGCCCCGCTGGTGCCGGGTCTTATTTTGCGGCGGTGGTAATTCCTGCCGGCGGCATGTGAAAAAGTCATATTAAACCGATACAGAACCCGTGCACAAAACGCTTCAATCATATGACCAGTTCAGCTTGGGGCGACGCGTGGTGGAGAGCGGCAACGTTGGCAAAACATGCTCCGCCGCGGCTCTGAGCTTTCTAGCGCTGGAGCGAGCGCCATTTCTTTGACAATCTCAAACATCGGTTGCCTTGGCAACAAGGCACAAACCGCTCCAGAAGTCAGTTACGGTTGCGTGATCCCGGTTCAGCTTGGGGCCCCACTTCGTGACATGTGGGCACTGCAGGCGTACCACTCACTCCCATTGGGAAGTGCGAGATGCGTTTGGCATTACAGGAGGCGATGGTGTGTGTGTTGTGGACGCCTTTGTTTCGCGATGAAATGCGACGTTGTGCTTCGGCGGGTGGATAGTGCTTCCCATGGTCTGGATTATCTTTCTCGAGCGACGTACGACTCAACCTCGCATGGGGTATGTGCAGTGTGCGTGGCTAAAAGCCATCGGCTTGTGCGCCAGAGTTAAGTGACTTGCTGTTTGTCCCCGCAAAGCGCGCGCGACTTGAGTACCGATTTTACGACGGGCAGGAGGCAACCCATCCTCTATCAATCGTGGTTCAGACTTTCAACGCATGTTGTGACGTTGTGTTCGTTAGAAACGCATCTCTGGATTGTTTTGAAGGTGAATAAAATGTATGCGTCAAACCTGGGCATTCGGCTCAGGGCGTTCTCTGCGATTGCACGAAAGAAGTGCCACGGGGCTTCAACGCTTTCTTTATGGAACGTACTCAGGTAACAGAATATCCATGTCGTGTTATGGCCGTGTTGCATTCAATACAAACGGTTAAGCGTTTGTTTTACACTTGTTTCGTTTGCCGTAAAATGCCCAAGCACTCCGGCACTCCGCTGGCAGATCAGCCGGCGAGCCGACGCTGAGCAGACGACTCATCTCTTTTCCGGAAGTGCGTGAAAAAGCCGCCCAATAGCAGGATGTCTAGCTCATGACGAACATCTGGGAATCGATGATGTAGACATGTGAAGATGGCGGCGTCCAAAAACACGAAGAGAAGGGTGAGAAAAAAACGACAAACTTTGCAACAAAAGTGTGAGCTTTCCGCTGCGCGTAAAAGAGTAATACTTGGCACAGAGGACGTTGACGACCCAATCTAACGGTTGCGCTAGTTCATTTAGTTTGCTCAAAATGCCTTTCAGGGCCGCTTTAACGTTTGATGGGGCCTTTTTAAGCAAGAAAACAACGTTTTCGAAATGTGTGTGAACGGGCTAAATAGTTCAAGCTTGACCGAAAGCCCTGCTATGCTCCATCTTTCAATGTCGTTCATCGCGTCGCATTTGACCGTCACCCAACGGAACGCAAGCTGTGCCTTTCTTTCTATCGTTTCGCTTGATCGGAGCCCTGCCGCGGTGGTACCGCGTGACTGGGCGAGGGTGAAACGACTGCTTTGCCTCCGCTTGATCGCTCAGCCCCGGCTGGGTGGTCTGTGCGTGTACCTCAGCGCGGGCGAACCACGTGACTGAGCGAGTGCTCAACGGCTGCTTCGCCGGCGTTTCGTTTCTCAGTATCGCCATCGATGGTCCGCTAGCTGGGCTGTCTGAGCGTGCCTTTCAGCTCAACCGAAAGGATGAATTCAATCATCCAGTAGATATAGTTAGACTGCAGGCTGCGAAATCTCAAGCAAAGGTAAACTTTCAAGAAACACTGTGCGCATAGCCTTTGTTTTCACTTGGGATAACTGAAGTGAAGTGAAGTGAAGTTTTTTTTTTTTTTTTTTTCACACAAAAGGGAGGACGAGGCAAAAGGCGGTTAAGCCTGACGAGGCCTCGGTACCCTAAGCCTGTAAGCAGTACAGATACAAACGCAAAAACACTTAATACATAGAAGGGGCAGCAATCAAAATACAAAACTAATATATAAGCAGTAACACTTACTAGAATACAAAACATGTGCCTAATCATGGGCAAATACAAATTGATACTTGTACAAGTACAATTTCGTACATACGGGTGAAATAAAGTAAATCATTCGACTCAAGTACTTGTGTGAAAAAGATAGAAATATGGATATATACACTTACATCCACGTACACACACAGATACACATACGCATATATATCGAAGACGGTAAACTGCATTTTTACATTAGAATTTCCCCTTCAATCAGATGTCGTTTGGTCTTTTTCTTGAACATGTTTCCAGATACAGTAAACTCATCAGGAAAGGGGAATTTGTTTAGGGCGTTGGGTACTTGACAACTCAGTTTTTGTTCACCATAATTTGTTCGCGTTCGCGGAACTGTTAGTTTTACCACGCGAAGATTGTAACCTATGTTGCTATCAGGAACAGAGTACAGGCGATTCTGGTGAATGTATTGAAGAGCCGCAGATAATGCACTTCGTCGGCTTTTAATATGGAGTGTTTTACAGACAATGGTTGCGTACGTAAGTTTCGTGGTGCACCATAATATCCCTCAATAGCCCGCAAGGCTCTTTTTTGCAGGACAAGTAATTTTTTGGTAATTGGAAGACGTGGTCGTACCCCAAACAAGATTAAAATAAGAAAGTCTTGAAAAAAACAGGGCATTATACATAGACACTTTTAACCAAATAGGCAGTAGATTAGAAATCCTATAAAATAGGCCAACAATTTTACTTAGTTCAGAAGCAAGTTTGGAAATATGAACAGACCACGAAAGATTTTCATTAAACCACACACCGAGAAATTTTTGGGAAGAAACCTGATTGATTGTTATACTGTCATAATGATTGTGTATACAATTAGTTTTCACGGTGTTCATGGGCTTGAAAATAATATATTTCGTTTTACTTATATTTAAACTAAGCTTATTCTTGTGTAACCAATCACGAAGGTTGATTAAATAAGCATTGACCATATTTTGAAGCGCCGGTAATGAACAGGAAGAGAAGAAAAGATTTGTGTCATCAGCGTACATTACCAGATCGGGAGAGTTATGTATGCCGGCTAGTTCATTGATATATGTAATGAATAATAACGGCCCTAGTACTGGGTTAAGATCTGTTAAACGTGAGCCATTTATTGTTAGGGTGCCGCGAGTTATTTATACTCTGAAACTTCAACGAAAGGTTGTGACGGCAAGTTGCATACGGAAAGGACTTTCTTTGTTAGTTTTTTTTAGGAAAACAGATTTTTCTGCGCTTACCTTCCTTACCCATTTCTCGTACCATGCCTGAACAGAATGAAGGTTAGTGTTCAGTATAGTTGTTGATTCTTGTGGCGTGTTATTTGATTGAATGGGATACAGCCATCAGTAAACAGCTTAATATTAATTTAACTTTATGTAATCAATAACCGGGTTTATCTACTGGATTCAGAGCTGCAGCAAAACATTGCAGGATGCCTAAATAAGGTTAGCAACAGGATGCAATACAGAAAAAAGTGAGGGACACGGCGTCTTCCCACTGCCTCTACGTGGTTTCTTCTACGCTAAAAGGCGCATTTTTCTTCTGTTTGAAGCTATTGGTACTTCCTCGGACGCTGGGTGGCCCACCAATGTCTCCAAATTCGCCGTGTGTCTCCTCTTCTGGATGATGTGTCCAACGTCCAAAATGTATTGCATAGATTCATTGTGTGTCCACCGTTAATTACATCAAAGATGGAAACGGCGTCATGCCTGCGCTTGCCCACAAGTTCAGTGATTCAAATCGCGAGAAGAATAGAAAAACTTTATTAAGTAATAATGTGAGAGTGTTTTCTCAATGCAGGATCCTGTCTGCTGTCCGGGTCGCCGTAGCCCTGGTCACAAGTAGGAGTTTCGACAATGCCGGCCGTGTACTTGTGATATAGGCGAAGTCCTCGAAACATTCCAGCACATGTGACTGGCCCGCGTAAGTGCACAGGTGGTCTATATTCCGGTATCGCACCCTGCACGGTGGATCGGTCTGCCTGAGCTAGTATTTCCTCAGCCTGCGTTAGATCACAGACTTGGTTGATTGCTGCATTGTTCAAAAAGCTTGCAGAGTCAACCGAGTGAGCGTTTAGTACGTACCGGGAGTGATCAATTATATAATTATATATCTTAAACGTAACGTAACCAGTGCGCAGCGTTTGTACGCGACCATGCATGAAATGGCATGCTTCTACGCGTGGCCCATGTCCTACAAGACAAGATTCAAGTTCGGTTGCCAAAGTGACAAGAAAAAGCCGTTATTGACAAATGCGCCCTAAACAGATGATAATGAGGCGGTGGCACCCAATTTGATCACCAAGCGTGAGGGATTATCGCATTAGTGACCTTGAGGACCACGTTTCGGTGGTAAATGGTGTTTTAAGAAAAACGTGCATTGGAATCCTGAGGGTAATTCTATCATGAACCACTCAAAAATTAAATTTGTGTCTGAACGACGCACGTCTCATTTTTCTCCTTTTACGTTAGTCACCCACTCTGTTAAGGTCTTTGACCACGGCGTCTTCATTGACGCGTATCTCGGTGCTCTCTTCAAATTTCGCGTTAACTTCAAGTAAGATTTAAGACTGCATTCGGAATTGCAGAAGCTGATGGAGCTGAATATTTTTTTTTACCAAGTCAAGCGCTTCTATCCCTCAACTTGGGCTTTATTCTCTGCCATTTCACTTTCGTGATTGCCGCTTAATTATAACTGTCCCATATCTATTTTCAACATGTTCAGAATCAAACCATCCGCATTATCACTGAAAGACCTTCCTGTCCGTAGCCCAGCATACTTCTTAATCACTATAATTCATTGTCACTTTCAAGGCTATTCCAACGTAACACCCCGATACTGTTGTTCAAATTGCTAACCTAACGAAATTCATGTCCGTTTTATTGGCTTGAGCGACCTGAACTTCACTATCTCGATAGTAAAGTTCGACAGCATATCTAAATATGCTGTCACTTTTGGTTTCCACAAAGTACGGTAAATGACTTCGCATTTTTCAGTTATTCAAAATTGCAACACCCTGACGGATGCAAGGAAATCATCTTAATCATTGTATAAAACGAAAACTTAACAATTTCTCCATCACATCTTTTTAAGGATGCTGAACAGTTCTATGCTTTTATTACATGTTGCGCTATTGCTTATATTTTGTTTATTTTGTAGCAAACTGTACGGTCGCATCGCCACACTGATAAAAAAATAAGCTCACTTTCGGTTTCACCTATATCTTATTCCGTTTATTAACTACAAAACGTTTACCCATATCGGGTCAACGTTTTTTATGATTGCGGTTGTTACATGGGGAATGAATTCATAAAATTTAATTTAGTAGCTCTGCTTAGTCTACTTGCTGAAAATTATCTGCTGCATACCCCTGTAATTTACAGTTATCTACGTATCATTTTCTGTTTTTTATTGGTTCGGCCCTAATCATGCTGTACTAGGGTTGCTTTCATATTTGTATTGCTACTACACATTTTATTATGGGTGCTACTATGCGATATGTAGCACTCAAACAAGTAACTCAACTCAGCTGCATTCACTTTTTTTTACTTTAGTAATTAACCTAGAATGCCGGTACACACTCGACTGGGCGACCCTCGTCTGTATACACCTGCATTTTCAACCTTTGTTTTTTTTGTTAGAAAACCTGAGACCCGAAACAAGTACGTGTTCCATGATTACCTGCATTCAGCCGTTCTTCGGGGAAGCTGGCAAAATGTCATCGATTTGGACGGTACTGTGACACAATTTGTGAGTCGAAGCATTACACCGCGAATAATGACGCTTCCGTTCAGGCTAGCGTGACCGCGTTTGGCGGGCTGGTATGGGACGGGCAGGTGCAGCGCTGCTCAGCCCAGCCTTTGTATGAATCGTATACCCGTGAATCTCAAATTTTTTTAGCAACACCCACCTTTGCCAACGATCTGCCAACACTTACAAGCATGCAGCAACTAGAACTTCGTCCTGACGAATGCTAGTTACGAAATTTTCAAAAATAAGTAGCTACAGTAACGATAAAGAGCTTGCTGTATCCTAAGGTGCTGTATACGTATAATTAATAAGGCGCATATACCGTAAGCTTTGAAAGGCCCGCGCCCCACCTTTTTTAGCATTTAATGCTAGCACGTTTAGTGGCGCAATGGGCGAAAAATCTGTTTCACCAGAAGGGCGGCATATGTTTCTTAACGCGTGCCTCAGGAATAGAACACAAAGGAAGGGATCGCGCCGCGTGCCTCAAAAATGCAACACAAACAAAAGGAGCGGGCGCTGAACGCTGGGTAGTGCGCAGAGCCACGTGGAAAAGCGGGGCTGGCGGCGGCGGCAGCTTTTCGGCTACCGCACTCCTCTCGCCGAGCTCCGCACTCCGGCCCTTCTGTTGCTCTCGCCCAGCGGCTCCGCAGTCACCAGCGAGCCAGGGTCCTGTACCCGCGGCGCAGAACGGCCTGCGGCGTTGGACAATCGTCCGCGTTCGATCGGACATTAATGCTTTCACATTAACGATGGGAAGAAAAGCTTAGGTGCCCTCAAAGTAATTATTTTTTTTTTGAACCTGAAATTTATTTGAGTCTCAGCTCTACGTCCATCATGGAACTATAAAAACTGGCCCAAAGGGTTTTTAAAGCGAAGCTTGCCATGTCTCGCTGGTGGTGTATGTCGCGTCGAAAACGCACGGCAGGAAAGCCAACTTTATCGGACGACGATGGTGATGATCATGGAAGCGCCTCAAGAAACAAGATTGGCTCCAATCCATGCTGCGAAGGTGGTTGGGCTGCGAAGCTGTAAATGACACACACTACGATTACCCATGCGGCGTCGCTTGAATTCACACACGTGGCTCTACAAAGAGTGAAACCAGAGACTCTGGCAACCATTACCTGGGTTTCGCGGGGGCGGAGTCCCGGACGCAGCAGCGTTGGCAGAAAGAAAACGGAGAGGAGCGTCTTTCGAATGTTGAGGAGGAGGCCAGCACGCGCGGATAAGGCATCATCTCTTCGGTTCCTTATTCCTGGCGGTGCCAGTAGTTTGTTTGTGTAGTCTGCGTGTAGCCAGTAGCCTGTAATTGCCTGGGATGTTTCTTTGTATAGCGAGCAGTAGCCCGAGAGTTTCCTGCTGACGCGGACACGGAAATTTCCTTGGATGGTTAGAGGTATACTGCTTCGCATTAAAAAACGCTTCCTGTGTTCAGAATCGAACCCGGGTCCACCGCGTTCTGCAGCCGATGTCTACCCGAGAGCGTCATTCCGACAAGGCCAAAGAAGTGAGGATTTGGAGAGAGGTGCGGGGATATGCCAAATTAGACAGAAATATTATGCACTCCTCCTTCTAACGACAACGATATTTGAAGTTCCTTCTTGCGAGATCAAACGGCGAAGTGTCAAAGTCAAAGCCGCTTCGTTCGAAAGTCCAAACTGCGTGCGAGTCAGAGTCGAAGCTCAATGAGTCAAACTCCAAATCGCCTGAAAGTCAAAATCAAAATTCAGACGACAACCAGGAAATCCCTCACCAGTAAGCTTTGCGTTCAACTATCGTCGTCGTTAGACGGAGTGGTGCATGATTTTCTCTCCATCTCGGTATGGGCCCTGTTTGCGGGCTTGAGTGACGTCGTTCAGGCCATGTCGCGGCTTTTGGCCGGTTTCCTTTCTGATTCAGCAATGAAAGCATTTGATATTCACTTTAATGAAAGTCGCAACAAAAGCAAAGCAGAATACGAGTAAAGAAATTACGCTGTGCCGCTCCCCGCTGGTGATAACTACAGCTTCCTAGCAGGCACGAAAGAAACAGCGGAATCGTCTGTCGGTATAGTGTTGCAGGGGGCCTTTATTCACGTTCAGTGCGCAATACACTGTCTATTAGAGCTGCTCAGAACGCACCTGGAGTATGAGGTGCACCGTAGTGTATTTATACGGAATACTTCAGACCATCTAAGGATCTTTAACGCCACCGAAATTACAGTAACAAAGGTTGGAAATGTGGCTTTCCAAATATATCAAGAATGCGCCATTATTGGGCCTCCGTGAACAGTATTGTTAAAGTCTGCGTGTTCAGGTTCATATTTTCGTGTTCACAACTCATTTGTCTATGACTGCACATTTTTGAAGGGCGAGAGTAGGAACGGTGAATTATTCGAATTTCCGAATTAACGAAGGCCGAATTAACGAGGGTTTATTGTACAGTTACAGTTTGTGAGAAAATAAATGAAAATTACGCTAACACGTTTGACGTTCCCCATCGTATGGCGCAATACACCGCCGTATTGAGCGTTCATTCCGGATCAGTGATCATGCGTGCAAGAAGTCGTCGCACGGCCGCTCCGAAATACCGAATTGCTCAGTGCACCTCCAATCCTGCGCCTTCTGTGCGCCCATGCGCACTATCTTGAAACCCCGCAGAAGCCTGCGTATACGGCCGCGGGCGCCATGCGGGCCGCCGCGAGGTGTTCGAACCATTTTGCCGGCAATTTACACCGGAGGCACAATGGAGCTGCCCCGTGCACTCGCGAGTCAAGCCTAGTCAAGTCGAGCTCGTCTCCGCTCGCCCTGCGGTTTGCGCGATGCGTGCGCTGATTCCACGCAGTTTGTAATCCCGTTTGCTGCTGCCGCCGCCGCCGGCGCCAGGAAAGTGCTGCTTCTGGAGCCGGCGTCGCTGCCTTCTCTCATCACGCGAGACGCCTCCGATGACGGCCTGCCACGGCGCGTCTTCCCAATCGTTTAGGCGAAATCGCGCCTCGAGATCTGTATATAAGAGCGGGGACGGCATTTGTGCCCCCTCCTCACTGTTTTTTTTTATTTTTCGTTTTCTTTCTGTTGTTCCCTGCCCCATCGAATCAACCTTTCCAAACAGTTTCTACAAAGCGAGATCGAGTCCTTATCTGAGTCCGTATACAGACTGTTTTGAAATGCCTTGAATTATGGGGCCCTCGAGTGGCCGTCTGTGCTGTCCCGTTGCGAAGCTGCGCATTATTTTTTGCATGCATGAAAAATTGTCATGAAACTAAATATTGAGAGGCGATGTTTGGCGTGACCGTTTATTAGGGCACTCGGGCGAAGGAACAGCCCAAGCGTTGATAATGATTACGAGCAGGTAATGACGCCGAGGTCATCGGCGGTACCATATAGTGTGCGGATTAAAAGGAAACGCACGTGAAGCTTGGGTCTCACAATATATTTTCTTCGCATAAATCCCCGGTTTTACCATTTTGTTAGAGCAGAAGCAACCGTCAGGCACGTGCCGAAGCCCGGTACCTTGGGCTTCGAGGTCTTGCGACCCGCGACTTGAATGAAGCCTACATTGAGCATAAGACGTTTGACTTCGTGAACGCGGTTGAAACGTAAGCGTATCAAATGTTTTGTAAATGCTTTTATTAGACGGCTTGGCTTCGCAAATCAGGGAATATCTTGCAACGGCACAGATGCGGAAAGCGCATCCTTGCCGTTGTACATAAAACACCGGAAAGCGGAAGTGTTAACTGTACCAGCGGAAGTTTCAACTCTATCCAGGAAGTTTCAACTCTAAAAAGCGGAAGTTTTAACTCCAGCTATAAGTATGCTGCCGAGAGGATTAAATCATAACAGTAAGCAGCGCAGCAACATATAATTGTGTAAAAGCTTTTCCCCAGCTGAAACAATACGAAATGTATTCTTTCCTATCAATTTATGCGGCTTTTGAGTCACGCATTGAAACTGACGGAGCTCTTTGTATACGCACGGTAGTGTCACGTTTAGACCCTACATACCGCTCCATTTCAAATTTTAGAAGATTTAGTGCCAAATTAAAATTAGAATTTAGAAATTCCTCGTGGTTACTCCACTATATAAAACGCTGGCTTTAATATGAGTCATCATAGGACATGGACTCCAGGAAAAAAATGGACGTCATCCCGCCCTGCGAACGTAGGTGTGCAGAGAAGCTGTTGTAAACCATTACACACGCCATTACACATGCTGATTCATTCATTCATTCATAAGCGAAAATTGCCTCTGTTCGGCTCCTCTGGACGTTGGTGTGTCGAATATAAAAAAGCCAGCTGGAAAGCTAGCACTTACGTCCTTCAATTTGTGTGTTTCTCTTTCTTATCAGCACTGCATTTAGTTGTCCGAAATTACCAAGCCTTACCCCATTATTGCCAACGCTTTTCTTAGGAGCTGGAGAGAATAAAGTTGGTCGCTATATGGTGATAACCAAGATGCAGGTTGGTCCGACTCGATGTCTCTTTCTCCCTCTCTCTCTCTCTCTCTCTCTTGAGATGAGTATCCCGCGAGATTTCAGCCCACACCTGTGTTTTTCTGCTCTGGCCACGTGTTGTCGACGATATCTCTATTGTGTTGCCTCCGTTCTCCTCAGACAGAGTTCCGATTCCGGAGACGTGTTCAAAGGCGAAGTATCAGGTGCAAGATAGCAACTGTCGACTTCAATTTCCGCGTATTTCTTGTTTCCTTGGCTCTGGTTTTCGTTTCTAAATCTTGATCTTACCACCTTCGACGCATTTGTCAACGCTGGAGAGGCGCAGGAAGGTTTCAGGTGTAGCGCACAATGGGGCCGTGATTAATGAAAGAATTTCGCCAAAGGGATATTTAGCCTTGGCCACGCAGTGAGGCTCATGGTATATACATGGATAGGGGAATGCGGTTACAGAACACGGGGCTGTTAAGCATAGCACTAATCTTTTCAAAAGACTCAACGGGATATTCCTACTGAGTGAATGGTTAAGGTGCAAACAATGCAACCATATCTTCGAGGCGTGAATCGCGTACAAATCGCGGGACTACGAAAATTGCGGAGGACTCAATTCCTAACCCGGTGATCATGAACCATGTTGGGGTAACGTATAATTGAAAATTTCCTCACCACACAAAATAAAATGTAGCCAAATTAGTGCCAAGTCTGCCACGAATTTATGTAGCAACAGAAACGGTGTATGCGAAGGGTTGCTAACACGGTGGCAAATTTGGTAATAATGTAAAAATTAACGCCTGCAACTTTTCCAGCCAAAACATGGGTGAACGGCAGAAAGGTCTTAACGAAACAAATGGGATTCAAAGCAAAAAAAACGCTATCAGGAAAATAGGTAAGGCAGGTGAAGCAGTAAATATAAATACCCCAGAAAGTGAAGGAGAACAGAGTCGCCCAGATAGCCGAATTGGTAAGGCATTCGAGATCTAATCGAAAGGCGTGGGTTCGGTCCACACTCTGGGCGCGTGTTTTTCTTTCTTTCTTCCTGACGTAATTAATTAAAAAATATAATAATGTAACGTCACGTCACTAACGGTAAAAAATATTCTAACCATTCCCCTATGCCTTCTTTGGCGTTGTAGACTGCCGGCGTTTTTTTCTGTATTTCCTAACGAGCCCCTATTTTCCAAACCCTATTATCGTGCGAAAGCTTAGCGAGGGCCTCGGTTCCGGCAGCCTTGATGCCAAGGTAGCATAAGAGGGTTTTCAGCCATTTAACCGCTTATGACAGGCTGTAGACGTTCGCGTCACGCCCCGGGGGTTGAAAAGAAGGTCCCCCTTCTCCCCGTGTAGTCTGAGTGGCGCTGGCTACCACCCTCAAGCGTCCGATACAGTTGCAGTAAATATAAATACCCCAGAAAGTGAAGGAGAACAGAGTCGCCCAGATAGCCGAATTGGTAAGGCATTCGAGATCTAATCGAAAGGCGTGCGTTCGGTCCCCACTCTGGGCGCGTGTTTTTCTTTCTTTCTTCCTGACGTAATTAATTAAAAAATATAATAATGTAACGTCACTAACGGTAAAAAATATTCTAACCATTCCCCTATGCCTTCTTTGGCTTGTAGACTGCCGGCGTTTTTTTCTGTATTTCCTAACGAGCCCCTATTTTCCAAACCCTATTATCGTGCGAAAGCTTAGCGAGGGCCTCGGTTCCGGCAGCCTTGATGCCAAGGTAGCATAAGAGGGTTTTCAGCCATTTAACCGCTTATGACAGGCTGTAGACGTTCGCGTCACGCCCCGGGGGTTGAAAAGAAGGTCCCCCTTCTCCCCGTGTAGTCTGAGTGGCGCTGGCTACCACCCTCAAGCGTCCGATACAGTTGCAGTAAATATAAATACCCCAGAAAGTGAAGGAGAACAGAGTCGCCCAGATAGCCGAATTGGTAAGGCATTCGAGATCTAATCGAAAGGCGTGGGTTCGGTCCCCACTCTGGGCGCGTGTTTTTCTTTCTTTCTTCCTGACGTAATTAATTAAAAAATATAATAATGTAACGTCACTAACGGTAAAAAATATTCTAACCATTCCCCTATGCCTTCTTTGGCTTGTAGACTGCCGGCGTTTTTTTCTGTATGTATGTATATATATATATATATATATATATATATATATATATTGTAATGCAGAAGATTGGCAACGTTCACCGGAAGAATCAAGATCGTCACCAATCCCCTGCGGGAGATGTGCGCCACTTTATCGTCGTCGGTAGCAGAAGCCGAATATGGAAGCCGCACCGCCATCGCCTGGAGCGACGGGGTTCGCTCTCGCTCTGCTTCCTCCCAGCGTCGACTGTGCTCGGACTGTGCTCGGCCTGTGCCCTCCTCGTCTTTCGCCTACACAGCAACCCTTGCCAATAAACCCCATTTCAATATATATATCGACTGCGTGGAGAAAACATTGTCAAATGAAAACACCTGTCCATTATGTTAGTGGAATATAAACTTGAACAAAATAAATGACTGAACACGACTG
Source organism: Haemaphysalis longicornis (assembly GCF_048455015.1). NCBI lineage: Eukaryota > Metazoa > Arthropoda > Arachnida > Ixodida > Ixodidae > Haemaphysalis > Haemaphysalis longicornis. The sequence continues at coordinate 167,980,394 of NW_027526203.1, forward strand.
GGCAAGCGGCAAAACCGTAATTTCTGTAAAAAAATAGTGTCTGATTCAATAAACCAGCGTTCGATAAACTAATTGTCTGGGAACCCTTTTTGCAGCCATGCTTCTAACATTTTCCAGTTCGGCCTCGTTCATGGGACAGAAACGTGTCCATTCTTGTTTACGAAAACTGGGGTGATCAGTTCTCCAAATTCGGCAAGAGAAGTAAAAAAAAAAAAAAAGATGAGGAAAGAGGAAAATGAAAGAGGAGCGACCGAAGCATTTTTCGACATTTGGCGACGTCGCCTCAAAGATACCCGCAGCTTTGAAGCCCGTTCTACATGGTGCGAATTTCACCTACGAATTCGCAGCTGCGGCAAAACGATCTATTCTTGTTGGTCTGGCAAATTTCCAAATGTTTGGAACAGTCGAACCTCTCTTGAGAACGCCGCTTCGAATTTGGTAATTTGTCGCAGCAGTGAAAATAGGAAAGTGGATCGTTTTTGACGCACTAATGGCGCCGCAGCTGCGAATTCGCATGCGAAATTCGCACCATGTAGAACGGGCTCATTCACACATCTTGTCCTTATAGTCTTTTCAATCATCTGATTTCACGAACTGCACCAATCTGTGGGGAAACGACACTCAGGAGGTGGTTTTTCACTCCGACGTTCGAAACCGGCGACCATGCGTGGAGTATACGTACGAAGCCCAAAACAAACCTTTAAGCACATCACACAGCAAACAAAAACCGCCTGCACCAGGCAACGGCGCACATCGGGGAGCAGGCGCCACAATGCGTCACTTGTTGCTCCCGTTGACCCGTTGAAAAAAAGTGAGCAGGAAAAAAAGCCAGGAAGAATTCAACGACGGAGGTAAACCGGCGACGACTTTTGTGTGCTCGTCAGCGGGAAGGACACGTCGTGGTTCTAAGGTCGCCGCCTACGGCGACTCATCGGCCGCTGACAATGCGTATGTAACCTGTCACCTGTGAGTTTATGGGAGCAGCCGGCGAACGACGCCGCCGACAATTGTCGCTGATTTGCACTTCACTTTTGCGGCTGTCGTTCCGCTCGATTCCAGCTGCTGATTACCCGCAATGACGTCCCAAATCTGCACCACTGACAAAAGTTAAGCCTCCGGTAGTAGAAGTTAATCACGAGATTAACATCCACACGCTGCCAGCAGCTGCCGGACAGGATTCGATCTAGGACCTTGGTTCAGAGAGAGAGACAAAAGCCCGTTATGAAAAGAGATGAAGCGCAAAAAACAACAACAAAAAGAAGAAGAAAATTAACGTCGGAAGAAAGAAAAGGGAAAGAAAAATCAATCAAGAGCTTGAACTAATTAAAGAGAAGCAAAGAAGGGCAGAAATGAGGGAAAACACACGACACACGCTTAACCCTCACTGCGCGACGGATTGGAATGAAGTTCGTGACATTGTTTTCTTTTCGTCTCCTTAAAATTGGAAAGCTCAGCCGTTCTCTAAATTCGCTATAATAATCAAGAGCTTGACACCTGCAGCGATTTTACGGCGAACCCTTTTGCTGTAAGATTATTTCTCCAGCATTCCAGTCTTTGCCCGTGTCTCGACCGAGCAGGTGCCGCTAATCCGTTTAGTGCAGCGTGTCTCGTGCCAATCACGGCGGCCACGGCGAGGAAGGTGCAGGTTCAGGAGAAACCCAATGCACTAGGAGGGCACCTGACCATGAAGAACGATTCCACATAGCCGTTGAATATCACCAAGAGCTTCCTTTGCTTCACGTGCTCCCAAGTGCATATTTAGTCGGGGAGGGAGAGAGGTGACTTTCAGAGTGTAGTGGGGGTGAATAGGAAATAGAATAAAGGAAAGAACGTAGGAGATGTGGCAGGTGGCTCGGTGGGTAAGCCGATGCGCTACTGAGCACGAGGCCGCGTTTTCTGTTTGAGGCTGCGGGATATCTTTTTTCAAGACGATAGTCTTTCTTGGGCTACTTAAACTCAGAAATATTGATCTGTCTGTCTGTCTGTCTGTGACTCCATTCATCCACCCGGCCAAAGTGAAACAGAAACTGCGCAATACTCTTATATACTCACAGCTAAATCTAAACGTCTAAGACCGGTGTTAATAATGTCCATGCTTGTCAATATTGTTGAACGAGAACAAAACATTACGGAAATATAAGGCAGAAAATCAATACATGTGTGATATTTGCAGTGTTCCTTATTAAAAAATTCACGGATGCTTGGTATTTGCGCAAATAAAAAACTACATCAACTGCAGAAAACCGTCGCTTGCTGTTGCTCGCGCTACCTGGCGGCATTTAAAAAAATCAGTCGGCAACAGCAACGAAGAGTTCCACTAGATATGTTCCACGTTCCGCTAGGAACGCTCGTGGAGTAGGGCAACGTGGTTCTGTAAACGTTGTAGTAGGGTGCCTCGATTCACGCGCGTCTGCGACGCACGGCAGCGCTGGCATCGAGACTTGAGGCAGGGGAACGCGGTAAATTTAAATTGACTTGCTCACACCCCTAGCGTGTTATCTTGGGAGGATCGAGACGGGAGAGGAACAGCATGAGAGGTGAGCGGGAAAGAGAAGGGAGCACTTACTTGCCAGGGGCGCCAGTCGACTATAGTCTTTCGCCGCCATTTGCAACAAAAGGAGCAGATACGCGGCCAATTTGTTTCTGCTGGGGTCTCTTCCTTAAGTTCGCCACTTGACCGGATGCATTTTCTGATGGGCTGGCAACTGTGTCAAGAGCTTCGATGTGACAAAATGGCTGCGTGTGCATCTTCGAACATTTCCTATAGACTGTTTACTATTCTATTCTATTCTATCCTATTCTTTCCCCCTTACACCCACACTGCACTGCATGTACGTGTACCCCGTGACTGGCTACAACAACATCCGCAGCGCGTCCTTCCTTTCCCATTTCCACTCGAATCAAGAAACAACAACATTCGAATTTTTTACGTTTCGCCAGGTTTAATTGCACCAGTTTTAAGGTCTACATGTCTCTTAACTTCCCGTTGTATTATATTCATTTCTGGCATCGCAAAACTTGGTGAAGGATAACGAAAAGGAAGCTGGACTTTTTCTTTCCGTTGCTCTTCCACTATAATTCCGCTTGCGTAAACGCCTCGCTGCATCTGTGACTGGCTGCGACATGGTGACGTATTTTAAACCTATGCAGAGGAAGATTACATCCACGTTAGCGACTTGAAAACGTTAGAAAGCCGTTTTTGGTCGTTACTGAGCAAGAGGAGCGGAATTCTTCGTGGATTTGTAGCAGCCGGTGCTACGCACAAGGTGCCCTTTAAACCTGTTCACGAACCAGAAATCGACTGCTTCTCAGCCATGGATAATAGAGCATAAAATAGCATTAAATGTTTTCTTTTTTGGGAGTAATAAAATTATAGTCATTGATTTGGTGTAACAGCATCACAAGGGGACAATACCGGCCTCTCCATTATACAAAGAACACAACGTACGACATCCACCCACCTTTCTACTAAGCTTGTGCACAATCACATGATGGAGAAAAGCGAAAAAAAAAATGGCCGCGTATCTGCTTGCTTCATAGCAAATGTCGAAAGACGATAGTCGTCTGCCGCCCCTGCAACGTGGCATCCTCTTCTTTCTCCTCCTCTCCTCTCGCTCCTCCCATGATGGATACAATGCAGGTTATGCAATTCAAGCTTCGGTCTCCATTTTTATAATACGTATGAAGTGTTTCCGTATGTTTTGTCCTCAATATCAGATTCACGGCGAGAACAGGGCCCCTGGAGGCGGAGAGCGAGAACGTCCCTGTGTTCTTCCCACGTTTACGAACTCCGAGTAGTCCAAATCCATAGCCTTCCACTGTCTCGCACCTTTTAGGCCACGAGTTGCGTCAGTGGGTGTATGGAATGCCGCCAAGATGCATGAGGATTGCTTCTTAAAACGCAGCTCGAAATAACGAAAGCTGAACCACCAAAAACAGAAGCTTGTTGAGCACAGAGAAACCAAGGAGTGCTTTGAAAGGGGGAAGGGGTCCCTACGGGTGTAGGACACAATGGTCCAGGACAATATGTTCCCAAGTGGAAACCCGGATAAAATGGTCCCAAATCAATCCGTCTACACCGTAAAAGGTCGCCCATATATATGTACCGATTACTTTTTGGGTGAGTGATGGAAATAGCGAAAGCTTGCGAATGTTTTATCATTATTTTTGAAGTTTCAAGGTGTTAAATGAAGTTGCAGCAGGATGCCAAGTCAATGATATATGCTCATACTGCAGGATTTCATGGGAGTGTAGGCCGGCTCGTCAAGTGGCGTTTTGTCATGAGCCGATTTGTATTCGGACATTTGTTCACATAGGATCATTCTCATGACACTTCGTCATAGGCTCGCGAAAACAAATTTGCTTTTTATTTATTGTTTATTTTTTATTTCTTTCGTTTTCAGAAATCACAATATAGTCTACAGTGAGGTAAAATGATTCGTGATCTGGCGTCGCTTATTTTCGTTTACAGCGTGCTGCCATGTACTGTTGGCATGGAAAATGTTTTGTATTAAAAGGACCTTGTTCAACCTTTTACAGTTAACCTCTGAAAACCGTCAATGGAAGGACAGTTCTGACGAAGCGTACGGCGGCGACAGCTCCCTGAATATAGATATCACTGAAAAAAAAAAATCGCGCCAGTCCACCTCGTGAATGTGGTTGGAAAGCAAAGCTGTAAACGATTACCCATGCGACGGCACTTAAATTCACTCACATCGCTCTACAAATAAGCCAGAGAGGAGTTAAATGCACTTAACCACAGCATTTATTACTTTAAAGAGATATTCTTGGTAAGGTTAAATCAATGCATGATGCGTGAACAGTGTTTGGTTGAGTTGTATTGGTGTAGCACAAGAGTGGAAACTTTTTTTATAAAATTAATTAAAGTAAGCTCCAAACCGGTGTTAGACGATCTGACTTCTCCGTCTCTGCGCCGCGGACGAAGGCGACGAGATTTGCGGCAGAGAAGAAGGAAGAGGAGAAAGAAATACATCTGTTCAGATTTCTGAACGGCCCAGAGTGCAGCCCTGGGGAGTGATTAATTCTTCTGTGGGGCCCATATGCAGTCCGCGCGGCCTGTGTTCTGTCCTCCCGCTGAAGCTGGGTAGGTAGAGAGGGCCTGGACAGCAGTATCTCCCATTGCTCTAGTTGGGTAGTTGACGGAAAGAGAGGACGGTGCTCAGGGCTAAAGTCGCACACCCCGATTACGGGGCGGAGTGTTCCTACTTCTGAGCAAAATTTACATTCAGTGTCGTAGGGATTCGGATACATTAAGAGAAGACGCGTAGGCTGTGGGAAGGAGCCCGGATTGTATGAGCCACAGGGTAGTTTGTTGTTCTCTGGAAAGGTCAGGGTAAGGTGAAAGTACGGTCTGTCTCAGAAGGCAATAATGCTGGGTTATCTCCCTGAACGTGACAAGCGGGTGACTGTCCTAGTGCAGCTCCATATAGGTAAAAGCGCAGGCTTGTTGGGTGGGCGTATTTGTTGCCCTCCATTTAAGCGTGAGGGGTGTCCAGATGAGCTGAATGGAACCGTTTGGGGAGTGGTTTTTTAGCACGCGCAGTGTAGGTCAGGACACCCAACCCGACTGGTAATTCCAGTAGGCTTGCTAGGAATCGGTGACTACCCTCCGAACCCTGGTTGAGTGAGAGCCAAGATGATGGCTGCCTCTTCTGCTGCCGTCATTTCTCGGGTCCTAAGCGAGGTACGCGCAAGGAGTTTGGTTCTGGAGGTAGCCACGATGATGGCGCATTGCTGCCCTCGATGTTTGGAGGCGTCTGTGTAGATAACTGCATGATCCCCACCGAGGGTAGTGTTTAGCGCTTGCGCCCGTGCTTTTCGGTGACCCTCGTCATGTGAGGGGTTCATATTTCTAAGCAAAGGGAGCAACTTTAGTTTTAGTCGCCAAGAGTCTGGGAGTACGTCAAGCAGAGTGACATTCTGGGCTGCCCAGCCAATCTGGTGAAGCATGTGGTTACCCACCGCAGTTCTGAGTCGGACCTTCTGGTTAGAAAGATGGCCTTCTATCAGCTCTTCCACCGTGTTGTGGAGCCCCGTGCTAAGCAGCCTCTGTGTGGAGCACTGTGGACGCACTCATGAGAAGACCAATGGCCTGCTCGACCGTCTTTCTAATCATTATATAAAGCATCTCAATGTCTTCCTTGTCGAGAAGAAGACAAGGGGTTGACGTAAGAGACTCTCGAGAGGACAAAAGCTTCAATTAATCGAAAGGTACCGGATTGCCTTAGGCCTCGTTTCTTGGTGGCAACTCGCCTGATCATGTGTATGATTTGATTAATGCTGTTTTTGAGGCGCTGCAAGGAGACGTCATTCTTGGTGTTAACCTCGAGATGCAAGCCCCGGATCTTGATGCTGGGGCTTGGAGTTATGGCCTGGCCATCAAGGAGTATTTGAATGTATTCCTTGATTTGGCGTGAGGGCGGACGACAAGGAGCTGCGATTTTTTACGTGAACACTGGAGGCCACAGACTTTAGCACAGTTGGCGTACTAGAAGTGAGATGCCATGCATTGGTGTGAGCGTCCTTTAATTTTTGTAACTATTAACACATGAGCAAGGTGCGCACAGGGCCGCTAGACGAGCGTGAGTGGTCGCGTGACGCTTTCACGTTGCACTCAGCGAGAACGCACGGGGTAAATGCGTAGATGTGCTTGGTGAGTACACCACCTGTCTTCCCCGTCTTCGCGTGGGCTCGTAGCTCAATCGGTAAGACAACGGGCTCTCGCTTTGTGAGTCGATTAGTTCCAGGTTCGATTCCCGGCGGTGCCAGTGAATTCTTTTATTTGTTCACTAGAGTTTTTTGGTGACACCAACGGTCGCGAAAGATTGATTGATTCTGGGGTTTAACGCGCCGACGCAACGCAGGCGATGAGGCGCGCCGTAGTGGAGGGCTCCGGATTAATTTTGACCACCTGGGGATCTTTATCGTGCGCCGAAATCTCGTACACACGGGCGTTTTTGCTTTTCGCCTCCATCAGAAAAGCGGCCGCCGCGGCCGGGAATCGAACCCGCGACCTCGTGCTCAGCAGCGCAACGCCTTAGCCCGGTCGCGAAAGAAACCTTAGGGGTTAGAGGTAAAAAAAGCTTTGCTTTAAAACAAACTTCTAAGCATATAACTTGATGCGTAGCATGATGTGTGCGGTGTAAAATGTGACGCAGTCGGTTACAATTATGTATGTACCCCTTCACAACATAAGTAACGTGGACTAAGTACCGTTGAGCGCGTACTGCACCACAGCGAGATTATGACTGAGCGTTGAACAAAAACTGCCGTTTCTGCGAAGCTTTGTAAACCAGATGCAGAACATTTAATAGCCTCAACAAGTATTTCGTTATGAAGGTGCTCGCAAGAGCACCACGAATTATTCAGCACTATAACAGTTATGGCTTCGCCCGAACGGCAGATGAGGAAAGGGAAGATGTTTAGTCCTCAAAATCAAGTCACTGGTGATTTTGTACTTCACGCCTCAAATTAAAAAATAAGATGTTCACGAAAGCGCTTTGAGTGCCACAGAACACCTGAAAATGGGTTCCTGCAATTTCTTCTTTTCCCTAAGATATCATTCTCTCGACATTTCTAATGCTTTGTACGGCGTTGCCAAAGAAGTGCGATTTCGTTTTCTGTCAAAGGACATCACTAAAACTACACCTTAGCCGTATTATGAAGTACTGCTGCAAGGCAGTTTCATAGACGTCGGCGAAGTTCATTATATTTTCTATGCGGTGTGCGCGTGTATATTAAACACGCAAGTGCATCTTCGGTCAAGAAGCACCAAATATATATGCGGTTCATTGTTCCAGTTGATGCATGAAAGAGTGCATACTTCACTGCCGTGCACGAGTTATGTGGAACAAGACACGAGCAAAAAATATACGAACGCACTCTCCACAACCATTTACTGGAACATAAGTGGAACAGTAACCGGAACCGCCGACATCGCATGACCCCATTTTTTCGGTTCCAGATAAAAGCCACAAACATAAAGAAACCAAGTTGATGGTTCCAGATAAGATCCACCTATATGCCTCGTTCCAGTTATTTTTTCGTTCGGATCCACATAAAATATGTGGATCATCCTTTTTAACTGGAACTTATATGGAACCAGATTAAGAGTGATCGCCGGGTGTAGGACATAATTGTCCCGGACAAAATGGTCCCAAGTCAATCCTTCGACCCAGTAAAAAGTCGTCGGTATCTGTAGCGATTACTTTTTTGGGTGAGTGATGGAAACAGCGGAATCCTGCGAATGCTTTAGCATAATTTTTGAAGTTTCAAGGTGTGAAATTAAGCTGCAGCAGGATGGGAAGGCATTCATCAAGCACATACTGCATGTTTTAACGCGAATGTTGGCCCGCTCGTCACTTGGCGTATTGTCATGACCGATTTGTAATAGCTAATTTGATCACATAGGATCATTCACATAGAAAATTTTGTCATATAGTGGCGTGAAAACAAATCCATTTTTATTTCCTGTTTATTTCTATTTTTTCAGAACACAGTACAGTCTTCAGTGAGGTACAATGAGCCAGGATTCGACGTCGCTCATATTCGGTTACACTGTGCCGGCATGTACTATTGCTGCGGAAAAATATTTTGTATTAAAAACTGCTACTGTAGTCTTGCGTTAATTCGTGTGAACACCTCTCGTAAATTAACGCGTAATGGCTCGTGATTGCACTTTGAAAACTTTTATTAGCCAAAATTGTAACTTTCGTCTTGCGAACTTCCCTTTGCCTGCAGGCTCAATGCAACGTCTTCTCGTTAACCTTGATACGAGTGTAGGAATAACCGTCGGTCAAAAGCATAGCACCGCCTCAGTTGGTGGTTCTTAAATCGAAGTCAAAACCTAGAGTAAAATCATGCACAAAAATATCCTTTTTATACAACGCAGACCTTTTTGAGACCGAGTCAGAATTCCTTCTGAGCAAGAGAGAAATGTGCCAGCCCAAACAAGGGGGGGGGGGGGGGGGGGTATACCCTCACCAATCTTCCAGGACGTTGACTCTTGTAATATTGATTGATTGATTGTGGGGTTTAACGCGCCGACGCAACGCAGGCGATGAGGCGCGCCGTAGTGGAGGGCTCCGGATTAATTTCGACCACCTGGGGATTTTTATCGTGCGCCGAAATCTCGTACACACGGGCGTTTTTGCTTTTCGCCTCCATCAGAAAAGCGGCCGCCGCGGCCGGGAATCGAACCCGCGACCTCGTGCTCAGCAGCGCAACGCCTTAGCCACTGAGCCACCGCGGCGGGTACTCTTGTAATAGCACCACCTTCTTCTGCGACTTCCCCTCTCTTGCTTCTCGTGAATTCCCTCTCTTACTGGATCTTTCTTCAGCCCCCCCCCCCCCCCCCCCCCCTTCACACCAACAGGCATATGCCAAAACGCCGTGTGACAAATGGGCCGTGTCCCAGCTAGCGTGGCTAGCAGGAAAAAATAAATTATTAATAATTAAAATCATGCACCAATCCGTCTAACGACGACGATGGTTGAACGCGAAGCTTTCGAGTGATGAATTCTTTGGTTGGCCAATCCCACACTGCCAGTATGTGCTACTCTGGAGGTACGCGCCACTTTTCTAGATTAAAACTCGCAGCAATTCTCGGGTGTGCACTCCGTATGCCTAACGTTTGGATTTGGGGTGTACGGTGCGAATCGGTACCTGCTGCTTGGCGTTCGTTTCGACCATGTCGAAGTGGAGCAATCGCATAGATGCCGGCTTCATAACGCGAGGGATCTACGTTCGATTCCGGGCACGGGAACCGTTTTTTGGGACGTAGCACCTTCGGCGCTCGGGCGGTCGGTGTCTCCTGTCGTCGTCTCATGTCCTCACGGTAAATCAAGTAGTCAGAAGATGGTCAAAAAACAAGTGTATAAGGAATAAAACCGGTTCAACACGAACTAACATGATCTAAACTAATTTAAATTACAGTAATATTCAGGATTTAATCGCATTAATAACATAAATTTGTTACATTCCGTCTACAAATTGGTTTCAAACGCCAAGTTTTCTCCTGTAAAGCATACTTTTTAACGTGCTGCGGAGTGCGACACGAAGAGAACTAACGGCCAGTATGCCTCTCATTTAATTGCTTAGATCCGGTTCAACGCAAGAAAGGGCGCCACCGACTCAGCAAGCGCGCGATTTCTCCTCCCACCTGCGCTTCTCCGGCGCCCAATCAGCGCGTGCCGTGTGGTGTGAGAGAGATTTGCAATCTTTGAATACACTTATACACCGCATGCTTCGACACTCCCCAGGTTTCACGTTAGTGAGATGGCGCAAGATTTTTTCTTTCCCTTCACCCACATCATCCGTCATCATCGTCAGAGAAAGTTGGCTTTCCTGCAGGGCGTATGGGAATTCAACGGCATCAGTGGGAACACTAAAGCTTCGCTTTAAAAAGAATAACTACACGAAAACGTGCCATCAGTTGCCAGCTAATGTGGGCGAACTGGTAAACCGCGACACCTTTTTTTTTTTTTTTTTTTTTTCCACCAAAATGCCTTGCACGCTTCAAGCTGAGTTGGGACCATTTCGTACGGGTTTCCACGTGGGACCATATTGTGCGTGACCATTTTGCCCGAGGCCATGTTGTCCGGTACCAACTTCCCCGGTGCCATTTTGTTTGGGGCCATATTGACCGGATCCCATTATCGCCAGCACGGAGCTGCATGCACTGCGTGGTTCGCCCGTCGCAGCAGATCCGCTTTCCGTTCTTTCTTTGCATTTGTGGCTTTCTTTTTACAGTTTATTATGGCATGCGTTGATTGCAGCAACTGAAGGAAAGCGGGCCAATAGCCGCTACACCGCTGTAATGACGTAATTCCATTCGTCGAAGAACTCCAAGACCGGGAAAGAGAGAAAAAGCTTCTGAGCTAGATATAAGTCATGTGATGTGCATAGAGCAGTAATTTTCGGCTGAGGTATTACTTTGCGACCCCCTAATCTAGGTACTAGATGTGTTGATTGACTACGTTCTGCAAGCATTTAAGATTTTGAAAAAAAGGTTGAAGAAAATGTTGCAGGGTCCCTTTAATAACACCTATTACCAGCAAAATAAAGTTGTAACAAGTAGACGACCATACACATTAGCTATGTGCCGGTGCAGGCGGTGGCGAATGCTTATGACTCTTCGGGGCTTTTCAGAGTTTGCTGTTATGAGGGACATTAAAAAAAACTGCCAACGACCTAACCCTCGCGAGCCGCAAATATAGGCTGTTCGTACTTTGCTCTTGTGAATGCAGCAAGCGAGGACGTAATCGAGGGAGAACGTGCAGCCGCGTGGTGAAATCGAGACACGCAGGCCACCGACCGCCTGGCCGCTCCCTCAGCGAGGAGCGGACCATTTCGCGAACAGGAAGAAGTGCCCACCTCTCGCCAGGGCGTCGCGGAGCCATTGAAAACTTTTCGGCGATCGAAGCCTCCTCCACGTTACACGAGCAGGGGGCGCCGAGACAGAGCGGCCTGTAACAATGATCATTGACCAGGCGTCGAACTGCGGGTGTCACGGAAGCGCCGACACGAACCGCTCGTGGACGCGCATTCAAATATACGTGTACGCCGCGGTCGGGCGGGGCGCGCTCCGTTCCTGCGCCTTGGTTGCATGTTCAGTCGTTTTCGTCCGACTCCGCCGTCTCTGGTCTCCCGCCGCGAGACGCACGCACGCGGCTTTTCATCGCGTCACCTCTAAGTGCGTGTGTAACGCGGCTGGGCACCCGGTCCGAGATTGCTGCCTGTCCCTGCTGCTGTCTGTCGGCCAATCTTTTACTTGTGCGCTTCTTTGCGCCCCGTTTTCTCGCTTTCGGGCTGCGCTAACTTTCGTCCGTGTGTCCGCGCTGCTGTGGTATTTGGACTCGCGTATGGAGGGCTGGGTGTGATCGCGCGGTGACTTTGATATACGTGCAACGCGGCACAAATGTGCGACGACCGTGGGGTGGACTTGAATTGAAATTGCATACGAGTGGACGGCGTTCGCTTACTTCCGTTTGGGGGCAATCTCCCGCTGCTAGCGAGCATTTGTTGAACCCACTCTCCTTTTTTTTATTTATTTTTCTTTTCATCGTCTTTGTCCGGCCGCTGATCTGCATGCCATTGTTTGTCGTTCGTTTTTCTTCGTTCTCGATCCAACTGTTTTTTTTTTTCTTGTTTTTTTTTTTTTTTTTTTGCTCTGAGTGCGCATGCGCCAGCTGAGCTCATTTTGTTCCCATTCGCCGCGCAAGCGGTGACCTATCGCGCCTGAAGTCGCTTCATCAGCGAAGCAAGAGATTTTATTACTCGTGCCGTGCTGTGCTGGCGAAGCTCACCGCGAAAAAGTTTCCTCCGGCACTCACTGCACTTCTTACGGCGAGAAGCGTGTACTTAAGTTCACAATACAAGCAGCCAATACGGTCCTGCTTTTCTTTCTTCGGCCAATTCTGCGGGGCAATGACAGTGTATGCAGTTAATAATGTATTTATTTATTAAAAGATACATATTTTCTTTGGAAACCTTTTCTCGGAACATTATCTAGGTAGAAATTCAAACGCATTTTCCCGCACATGCGCAGTGATGTATTCTATTCCCTATCCTGCGCACACTGCGGAAGAGGAGTGGGGCGGGGAGTCCAGGGAAAGTACCCAACCTCTGAACATTAACGGGAGTTGGATCACCGCACGCCTGCAGGCGAAGGGGCGATCGACGTCGCAAGACAGGATTGGGGCAAGGCAGTTCCGCGAATCGCAAGCTTCCGCGGATTGCAGCTTCCCCGGATCGTACTTGGCCTTCGCGATTTGCCCGATGCAGGCAGTGATGGTGCCCTCCGCTTTCCCGTTCAGGTTGGCGTAGAGCCACTATTTAGTTACTGCAACAATGGCGATGACGTGCTTGTTGGGGAAGAGTGCCGCCCGGCCCGTCCATGTTATTTATTCATTTGCTGTGTTTTTTCCTCACTGTGGCGGGGTGCAACATGGCGCACTCCTCTTATCAAGCTATGCCCACGCGTCTGAAAAACCAAGATAAGTGTTACCCCTCCAGAAGTTAGCTTGTAGTGGCGCAAGTTAACGCACCGTTACGCAGTATTTAACGTCGTTCCCGTTAATTGGGCATTGAGGGAGCGGTGAAGAGGTCCTAAAATAACACGATCTCAATATAGGACCACGTGTACAAGCACCGGGGATGACAAGCCGGGTGTCCTAAACTAGGCATAATAGCGAAGGCAAGGATAGCAAGGATAGCGAAATTGTGCGGTGATAGATACGAAGCCTGCTCAGTCGATTCCATTATTTTTTTCAAAGGACAGCCGAGCGCGTGCACACACACGCAAGCGCACAAAGTTTGATTATACGATGATTGGAATCAAATTGTGAGGGAAAAGGCAAAGGCGAACTTCACTGTTAGTTAACGGGACGTGGTCACCTGCGCGACAGATGCGTCGCTTTGATCCCCCAGAGGGAAAGCGAAACTTGTTAAATTGGGCTGTTCGTTACACAGCTAACGGTCATAAAAATACATTTGGTACTACTGTCAAAGGCTGAGTGGTTACTTAAAGACTGACTAGAAGTAGCCCGTTCATTTAGGTTTTTTGGGTACATCCAAATGAAGGAAGTCGATGTATTGTACACACTTCTATTGAAATATCTGCCTCGGAAATCCTCTAGGCATCTTCAAGGTGAATAATGTGAAACAGTGGGACAGCTGGGAAGAACTCTAATGTGACTTTAGATTTATGCATCTCACGATGGACTTCTGCGAGAAAAATATTGCAGTCAGCGGCGCCACGCTCCAATGCCGGCTTTTGGCTGCATCCACGAATTCTTACCTTCACATCTGCGGAGGTCAGAAAGGATGACCTGGAGGTAAAAGCGCAGTCGCCACAACGACGCCGGAGAACTAGGCTTTGTGAGCAACCTCTCATTGTTTGGGATACTTGGTTCTTGCATGCGAACAGCCATATATACCCAATATGTGCAGGCAGATTTACAGCTGGATCTTTGTTAAAGTGAATAACTGTGCTATACGTGCACTCGGTCACGGTCTGCAACTAAAAACCATCAATTTCTACTATTTTGAAGGTATAAATTGCTTGACCCTTAATTGTTTACAATGTTTTACTTTAATTTGTAAACGTGCACCGATGTTTAAGTGCATGTGGGCTCTCACGTCTTTCTTCGTCTCATGATCACTTATTTTGTGTGTACTGGTTTCGTCCGAAAATATTTTTTCCGTACGTGTACATAACTATACTCCAGCGAACATATCCGCCCAAATTAACGTCGCGACGGGCTATTTCTTCATATGGCCCGAGACGGCAGTTGAGGTGCAAGATGAGTACCTCACACACGTCTCTTCAGTTACGATTTCCCTTGGTTCTTCCACACGTAATGTTTCCTCTTCTTCGAGCCTCTGTGCGACGAGTAGAGTACAACTCGGTCGCACAGCTGTGTACAGGGCGCGCAACATACTCTCGCTAACGGCGCGCCTAACGTCACCATCATCACTCTCGCCAAAGAAGAGAGCTGTTGGGCAAACAGCCGAATCAAAGCAGCGCCCCATCATCAGCGCCTAAAACACGCCCTTCGCGGGGCCTTCACACAAAGCGGTTCATTAATAACACGCCTCGGCGCCTTAATTTCAATAAGAGCCAGTTACGGGAAGCGCGGAGGGGGCGAAGGACGCAAAATAAGCGGAATAAAAGACGCGACCGGAAACGGAGCAGCGCTCATATCCGCGCGCTTTTCGAATGCGCCGGGTGAGTGACGCGTTTATTCCGAGCTCCCAAGCAGGCGCGCCATAAACGCGAGTGAAACCATAACTCATCGGCGCCGTTTCTATACGCCGTGCTGCGGCTCGGCGAGCTAACGACCCGGTTAAAACCCACACAGACTCCTCGGCGTCTGCCTCAAACAAAAGGCGGCCTCTCGACGCCCACTCGACGGCATGCCGCCTTCCTTACAAGCGCCTGTGTAATGTAAGCGGAAGGGGATCACGGCCGAAGACAAAGTACGCGCGCCTTTCAGAAGCTCGCCTCCTCGAGCCGCGGCGCTGTCGTCGCTTACGCTTGAGTGCCTCTTGCAGCGAGCTTTTCGTCGTCGTCGTCCCCCGAGGAGAAGGCTCCTTTCTTGGCTGCCGCGACTAATTAAGAGCGGCCGAACCACCGCGGCGGCCTAAACTGCTCGTTTAAAACAAGTCCTCCCTTCTCGCCGCCTCGTTAAACGCCCTCTCCCGAATCCCCCCCCACTCGTATTAGTGTCGATCGTTAGCAGGGAGGAAGGGCCGGAGAGGCCCTTTCTTGACTAGTGCGATGCTGGGGGAAGGCAGAGGCAACATAGGGGAACAGGCAAGCTTCGAGTGCTTCCGAGAGCAACAGAGGAGTCCGAATCTACTCTTGTTGGGGTGAAAATGAGCTACCAGTCGGAGCGTAAGCGCAAGAAGCACTGCGTGTCCTTATTTCTTCATTTCTGTCTCCCCGACGTTGCAGACAGGGCAGAGAAAAAAGAAGTGGCAGCGTGAATCGAAGGCGGCGAATTAATTGCGCAGTGAGGAAGTCGGCAGGGAAAGCAGCAAGCTGGAGAAGCGAGCAAAGACGCACGCCATACAGGGCAACTGCAGAGAAGAGCAACGTCGCTAGAGGGGGAAGGGAAAAGCGCACGCCCCTTGATAAATTTTAATGAATTCAGTGTCACCACTTCACGCCACCGGCGCCGCCGCTAACCAGCCTACAGTCACGGGCGATGGCTTTCGGCGACGCAGCAGGCTCGTCCGAGCAAGAAAAATGCGCGCGGCGCTCTCGCGGGCGCCGTCTTCAATATTTTCCCTCTTTCTCGCTCCCTTCTTCCATTTCTTCGCGACACCTTTTTATTGCTTCATCAAGCTCCGCGTCTCATTTGCTTCCTCCGGTAGGCCTCCCTCGTTTTTTTCTCTCACTTCTCAGCGGCCCCAGAAACGTGTGTTTGTTTTATGGGCGCAGGCCGCTTTCCTAATCACCGAAAACGAACCGCTTATTTCGCGCAGAGAAGCCGGCCTGCAGGTTCCCCGGGGAGCGCCTCCTCGTTCTCCTGCCTCCATCGACATCCCACCTCCATTCGGCGCGCGCGATAAAGAAGGCAGAAAGGAGCGTTGCGCGGTATCATACCGGTGCGAAGGAGGCAAGGAGGCGAGTCGTGATTGGCGGGAAGAAAAAGTGACGTCACAGTCTAAAGGCGGGGTCTGAAGGTCCGCCCCGGCTCGGAGGCGGAACGACCGGCACACTCCCGGCGACCAGTCGCTCGACGCGAGTTGCCCGCGATACTCACGGACCCCGCCGTTGCGATTTTTTTTCCCCCGTTGCACTCGGCGAGTGCGTCGCTGCACGTTTTCTCGCTCGCCTCTTGTCAAGCGGCAGCGACAGCGTCCGATCAGCGCGGAGGGCGGTTCGCTGCTGACACGGGCCTTCCCTTCGCCGACATTTCGGAAGCGGGCGACGGGAAAAGCCTCAGCGCTCGGAGCGGCCCCGGACTCGACTGACCACGGCGAGACAGCGACGCGGACTTTGAAATCGCCGGCGCGAAGGCCTTCAGTGCAGCCAGCGTCGCTCTCGGCGAGAATCCGGGGTGCGGACAGTGCCCTCCCCAGCGGCGCCTAGGGTGGCGGCGAAGACCACGAATAGCCCGATGACCGTGGACCTGTCGCCGGGGCAGTCCAAGTGCTCGCGGCAGCAGCACGACGGCGACGCGATGCCCGGCGGACCGGCGCCGCCCTCATTCCTCATCCGCGACATCCTCAGCGAGCCGGCAGCCCACGGCGCGGCGGCGGCGGCTGCGGCCGCGGCCGCCGCCAGCCTGGCCGCCCAGGGGCTCATGCACGTGCCCTTCGCCCAGCACCACCCGCTGCACCCGCTCGCGCACCACCACCTGCCCCGGCCGCCCAGCCCGGCCGACAGCTACTCGCGGCACTCGGACCGAGACGACGGACACGGTGAGTGCTGGCACCTCTCTCCGGCCGCCGTCTCTTTCAGCAGCCCCCGAAGAGAAGGCAGATATATGCGCGCTTGTCTGCCCGAGCACTATATCTGCCTTGTCTCTCGTCCGTCGCACATATCTGGCCACGTGTCACGAAAGCCGTGATCACCGCACGTTCGAAACAACTGGAAGCATCTGAGCACAAGCTTGGCTTTGAGGTGCCATATGGGCGCGCGTGGTTTCCAGTACTACATTGTATTGCGTAACTTGCCGCATTGTGACACTTCATAGCTCTCTCTTTTGTCACCAGTGTTTGCGCTCGAGCTTTATTTAATTGCGTAAAATTTAAACTTGCGTAAATCCTTTTCTTCCACTACGTGTCCTGTCGTAGGTTGTCCATGAAAGACGGAGAGGAGATAGCTGGGGTGGTGGTACACTGTGTATTGGGTTTACGTTAGTTGCTGCGCGCCTTTTTGAGCGAGAAGACGCGCTTCTGTTGTGTGACCTTGCCGTAAATGCTCATGCAGCAATGAATAATCCCGGTCATTCGAAGTAGCAGGTCTGTCGCGTGACATGTTCGCAATGTAAAATTCTGCGTTTTCGCAATAAACAAAACAAAAAACGAACGTTGTCAGTCCGCGTTTCTGGTAGGAACTTTGAGGCAATTATTAACCCGCAAAAAAAAAAAAAATGACAAACCGTACAACATTTCTCCCAAACTATCACATTCATTGCTGCACGAGTAGCAACACATAAATACCTTTGGCATAAACGTATGCTGTTTAGTTAATTTCCATTGCACTTGACATGGTTCGTATACTTTGGACAAACGTGCGCACCAAAAGACACCCGTAGCTGGGTGCAGTTAGCGAGTCATTTAAGCTTGGCGTCACCATTGGCTATAAGACTAAACACACAGTGTAAATGTGGGCGAAAGCTTCCGTAGCAGAACCTTTAACTCAAACCATCCTCCGCCCATGCAGATATTTCAAATTAAACGTTTGCTCTACTAAGAACAATGTTCATCATTGAGAACAGTACTGCGCGTCTGCCATTTTCCGGGGACGGGTATATAACAAGGGCACAGGGAGCACAAACTTGGCTATAGCCAAAAGAAAGGCCGGGCAATCCACGTTTAATCGCACTTCCGTTTTAAAAGCGCCATTTTGTTATAATGAACTCCGTCATTAGTGGGCATGTTTGACGCGATGTAGCTGATGCATTCTCCCATTCCTTGAAAAATCCCGCTGCTGAGCCCAAGGACGCGGGTCCGATTCCCGTCGCGGTGGCTGCTTTTCAGGTGTAGGCGAAAATACATGGCGCCGGTGTGTCGAGATTTAGGCGCACGTTGACGATACTCAGGTGGTCGAAATTAATCCGGAGCACTCCACTACACGGCGTGTTTCATAGCCCAGGTCTATAGCTTCGGTGCGCTAAACACGCAGATTTATTGAAAAAACCCTATCCAGATGCTGTTTCTGCTCGAAAACAATTATGCCTTGACCATGCCCAGAAAAAGTAACACTCGTAACGTGCGGGAGCTCATCGCTTCTCATGAGCTTGCGAATTTGTGTCGTTGATATACGAGGCGGACCGCAAGACGAGCGCATAACGGAACGGGCGAGCAGAAACATGGGCTGAAATGGAGCCGATAAAGCGTGATGGGCGCGCACGCGAAGAAACAAATGAAGGCCGGGAGCGTTGAACAAGGACAACTGGGAGCAAAGTGGGAGTTCGTGACGCTTTTCGCATACTGCTTACTTTGAATGAATTTGCGAATTCAAGCAAGCACAATGGCGACGCCGTGTGACGCTCCTCGAGTGGTTTACGTGTAGCCAAATATTCTGCCGATCTCCCTAAAGTGCTACAGCATTTGCAACAAATCAGTGCCAATTTTTTTTATTTGCCTAAACTAATTACTACAATATTTACTAAAATAAAATATTACTACAATAATTTAATAAATAAATGTACGTACAGTATACAGCGCTTCTACGTTCATTACGTACTATTATGTACGTACAAGTGCTGCAGCGCTGTACTTTCGCTGCAAATTTTGAACCGCTGAAGGTCAATGAGCATGGCTTAGAAGGGAGCAAAGGATATTGCAATGGGGCTCAACGGATATTGCTTACAGTACACCAAGAACCGGCGCCCGGTCGTAAAATGCATTCACGGGGCCTGCCGCGCGCAGACATTAAGAACCAATACCCACCAAATTTCGGTGTCGTTAGGTAATATCCGAAGCTGGTACTTATAATGTTAGTACAAAATTAAGCGGAATCGTTTCAGTCGTTTAGAATGCCCGGCCGACCCGAAAAGGCGACGCCAGTAGCAGATCTCCAGTTGACTGCCCCAGAAAGTCGGACAACGGGCTTGTCATGCGTATTCCGCGAAAAAAAAAAAAAAAGAAAGAAACGGTGACTGTCGAGGAATTCTCGCTCACTTTTCCGTCAGCAAGGTCGGCAGCTGACCCACGCGCGTTTCCCCGTTCGTAGGTCGCAATCGTTCCTTTGACACGCCGAACTCGGCCGCACGTGATTCACCGGGGGGGAACGAGCCGTCTCAATCTCGGTGCGCGCGTTCACAATAGCCGTGCGAGTGCATATAACGGGCAGAGGAGCCCCGTTAGCATCGTGCAGCTCGGATCTCTCCACACAAGCGGTGACACGGCGCCGAATGCGCTTCGGGCAGGGCTTTAACCTTATAATCAGGGCCTTTTTCTCCCCTCGAAAGCGGCATATATGCGCCGCCTAAGTATAAAACCGCCAGCGGACGTTTCTAAAACGATCGCATCGGCGTCGTCTGCAGTGACAGCTGTGGCGCGACAGCGTGCTCCCAAGATTAACCCAGTTCACATGACCGAATCACGCGCGGGCATTACGAGTGTGCGTGCGTGTAGGGACACGGGCAGCAACACAGTCGCGCGGCGGACAGATGACCAGCAGCGGCGGGACAGTCGTTAGGCAGCGCTCGGGGCGAACAATGGCCAACGCGCCGCCTGCCGCACATGGCGCCTCTTCCCGCCACCCGCGGATGTTCCCGCGCTGCGAGAGCACGCCGCTGCCCTGCACGGGCCTGCGTGGCCACCGAAGACGCGTAGTCCGTTCGCTGAAGGAGGTTCAGCCGGGTTGCTTGGCAGGGCGCAAGTATACGAGGCGCCTACAAATTGGACGGGAAACATCAACACCCGGATTAGTGCCGATTCTGCCGGAACACGTTCGTGAGTGACGCGCTAGTCGTGGGGCGCCGAGGGCATATGCTGCCCGGAAACGTGCAGTGCGCCGAAGCGACACGCAGGGAAATGTTGCTCGGGCACACATCAACAGGGCAGTAGCCAGAAGTTTTTTTTCGGAGGGGGTTGTGGGTTACAAGAACGGAACAGTTTTGCTGAAAGAAACACTAAGCCTCGCTCACGCGCTGCTGAGCAAAATCCCGGGCTATCTCCACTAACGGGAAACCTGGGGAGGGACGAAACATGCAGCATATACGTGTATTCTCGGCGCCTTGGCGTTTTTGGCAACGTAGATGAAACCGTTGGGAGGTAGAGGTATACAGCTTTGCTGTGAAAGACTCTTGTCTTTGGAGCACGAAGCTCTCTAGTGCGAGGCGTAAACGAGTGTCCCGGCGTTTTTTTTAGCGCGTGTTACGAAACGCTGCAGCGCGAGGCGTAAACGAGTGTCCCGGTGTCTTTTTTGGTGGGAGTTACGTTCTAGCGCGAGGCGTAAACGAGTTTCCCGGTGTTTTAATACCGTGACTACGTGAAACGACGATTACGACGACGACAGGAGACAGCCCCAGCCCCTATAAGGGGCTTCGCCCCTAAAAGTTTCGGAGGGGGTTCGAACCCCCAAACCCCATGGCTACGTCCCTTCCATCAAAATGAAATTACATCCGAGAATGAACGCTGGCGACGTTTAACCAAGGAAAGAATGAACGGACCACGGACTGAAGAGTTAACGATTGTTGTTTGGACTGCGTTAACTTCGAGCTTGCACCTCGCGGTTACGTAATAAGCACAGGAGAAAAGGCATTTCTGAAGATATTTGTGACGATGCTCTTCGATCGTTACTAATATGAAACGAAGCCATGGCTACTGCAGCTTTCGGGTCCACGCCGTGCCGCGCCGCAGATACACTTCCAGCGGAGTGAAGACAAGGTCTGTGCGCAGGGCATACGCCGATGAATTTGTTCATTTGTTCAATCTTCCTCAGTGAAGGACTTCCCTCGAATGCGCGTGCCTGCCACCAAATTCAGCAGCTGGCTATTGTTTTTTTATTTTGCCGCGGTGGCCCGGCCGAAGGCACAGCATGCAGGGTATTAGGGGTGAGTGCCGGTTGCTTTGGGAATATCAACGGATTAGTCGTTACTAATCAGTGCAACGTTCGATCTGTCTTGATGTCAGATTGATATTGTATGTCTTGAAAGTAAGCAGCGAACTCATTTTGCTCTACAATTCGAAGATTATTGCTTTAGCTTATATCGCCGGAAATAAGGTCTCCTCGGCAATAAACTGAGTGTGTGGGGGCGCGCAAGTTCGCCACATTTTGCTCGTGCGCAGAGCACTCCCGTCGGGGCCGGAACGTAGGGCATATGCCATATATGAATATACAGTCGAAACTCGTTATAACGAACTAGTATAGGGACAGCAAATTAGTTCGTTATAACCGATATTCGTTGCAGCAGTGGAGCGAAAAATCGTCTGTAACAAAATCGACATTCTGGCTCACGCAAAAGTACTTGATACAAAAATACATTTCTAAGGCTTAATTCGAACTCACTATAAAAAAGGTAACGCTTACCTTCCTCCTTTTGGATTTCAAGCTCAATGAACCGGAACTGAGTACGTGAAATTACAACAGAACAAAGTTCACTTGACAAAACAGGCCTCCGTCCTTGTTTGTTTGATGAAGGATGTGATCTTCGTCTGGTGACTACTCACAGCACTGAGCAGGGTGAAGTTTTCCGCAGGGTCCACGAACAAGAGGGTCTTCATACTTCTGCAGTTCCGGACTATACGGGGGGTTTTTCCAAGTAGCTTCACAGGCTTCTGTTCAATTATATCCGATATCACGCTTGGCTCTCACGGTTTAATTTTCGTTATAAAAGAATAAGTGTCATTGAAACAAGGCGTATGTATAGCCGATAATTCGCTCTATCAGTGTTCATTATAACGAGGTTCAACTGTAAAATTATATTTATCGAGTTGTGTTCGATAAAAACTGCTTACAAAAGCGCTTCTACGCTTGTTCAGCAACAGCACCGTGGGGAATTGCGCGGGAGGATGCTTGTTCCTCAACCCAACAACTTCCTTGATCGGCCTGACGGTATCTTGTGATTCATTGATTTCTCCGCGCCTTATTTCATCGGCCGCCGACTGGGGCAAACGGGGACTGGATGACGCTGTAAAACTGCAGTAAACCTTGTTATATAGAAGTAGTCGAGACGTAATGCTGACTTCGTTCTAAGCGATACTTCATTCAAACAGACGCACTTCAGTGGGGGCCTTGAAAAGCTCCGAATAAAGGGAGAATTCGTATAAACCGATTTTGCTATATAACGAAGGAGCGTTTGCTGTAACTCTCCTGCAGACAACCACCTCGAAAAAACGGAGGCTGAGTTTGCAGGCGATTTTCCCTTCTCCAAGTAACGTGATCTAAACGAAAGGCAGGGGTGGGAGCGCGTAGAGATACAGCCGAGCCAAATCGGTCAGTCACTTATCGTAGCGCCGCTACTTGCATGCACGCGGCCGTCGCCAATTATCAGTCATAATGCAAATCCAACGCGCGTGTATAAAGAAGTGCGGCCGTGCCGAATATTGCGGCGGCCATGTTAACATGACACTTTGCGCCGGCGGTTGTTTTGGCCTGGGGTGCGTGGCCTGATGCGAGCGGGGCGCCTAATTGGGACGCTTAGCCGCATGGCCGGGTGACGCTGGCCGCCGCCATAAAAGCCACTCGTGTAATTGGGTCCCATTTAGCCAGCCGCCGCCACCGCAGCGGGCCGCCGCCGAATGCTCGCTGGCTCCGAGACAGTTGCAGGCGAATTAAGAAACGGCGCCCGCGGGCTGTCAACGAACGCGTTTATCAGCTGGAAAACAGAGACACGCGTGGGACGCTGCGGGGCAGAGGAGCGCACTTCCCGAGGGAATAGAGTGGTCTGGAGATCCGGGTAGAGCCCGCCGGCGTTGGTGAAACAGGCGCCAAGTTTGAGCGTAATGAAACACGCGGTCACTTGCGGCATTTTCAGCACCTCGGCAGCGCCGCGAGCATCATTTTGGCTAGTTTTAAAACGGAACTTCGGCATCAGATCTCCTGTGGAGGGCGCGACCGCGTCTTTCTCGAAATTTTTCAGGTGCTGGAGTTGCTGTGGTTAAATTCTGGGTATGATCAGCAAAATAGCTGCAGGCGCCGAACCCAGACCGTTCACAAACACCCAAATACTGCTTCCCTCAGGAAGAGGGTTGGTTGGCAACTGGCAGGACATGTTTAGTCTCCGTAGCCGGTTCAGCATTCGGTGTCATGCCCTTAGCATATAGCCCTTAGCGTGCTGCAGGAACGTACTTTGTTAGTCCCCTAATTGCTACTTCCGTAACTGGCATGCTCAAATTACTCATTTAAGCCTCAGTACACGTTCATAAAACCCCGACTACACTATGGTCCGAATGTCATTGGACTCGAATTGCGGGGTATTCGAATGCCATTGGGAATCCGTCGTGCTCCACTACGATTTCGATGGCATTTGAAAGCTTTAACAACCGCTCGCCGTACTGCGAGGTGCTGCTGCTGTCGAGTTCTGTTTTTACACAGTAATGCGACAACCAAATTTAACAGCATTCTTTGACATTAAAATGGTATCAAATTATAGATATCGTAAGCTTTGACACGATTTTTGCTTAATTGTGAATCGCAATCGAGTTTTTTTTTTGTGTGCTTTCTGGCAACACTGGTTTGTCGATTGCTCGCACTAGTTCTGAGAATATGGAATTATTACATCTTGATATCATAATTTAAGGGAATGAGAAGTAATCAAAGTCCCACAATTAAGAATACTTTGTTTTAAGTGCGCCAGTATAATGTATTTGTTAATGCTGACTTGGAACGCTGTGCGCGAGAATGCTCGAAATGGCATTTGAGCGCCCTAAATGTCTCTTGGGTGCTCAATTGGCCCCAATGTCGTTTGAGCCGAATGGCATTTCAAAACCCAGTGGAGCAGCACGACTTCGCATTTGAGTCAAATGACATTTGGTTCAAATGACGTTCGCACGCTAGCAGGGATATAGGACACGTTTTAACCCGATGGGTAGAATGAATTACTAGGTCCACTTTTAATGAGCTGTGGAGGCATTTCTTAATTACCTGCTTTGTGCACGCAACACAAACCAACACTTCGACGTAATTTCACAAACGACTGCTGCAGTTCACTGCGGTCGCGGTTGGTAGCTTAAAGTTTCTCTAAATCAGCAAGCTTGTCTAACACTGGCACCCACCCAGGCCAATTAGTGCGGATCTTACGTATACCACAGACTCTCCATGAGATATTGCCTTGTCGGGCTTGCGTCGGTAAGTACATGTGCATGCCGCTCGACCATTACAGCGTTCGTCATGCAGGCCCTTAAGCCAAGGATTTACCGGCGGTATATACATTAAAGTCAAGTGGAAAAAAATAATATTTTCGCAGCAGGCCGTGTGCGTTTAACACTTCAGGACGTCACATCAACAAAGCATGATCAACAATATGACGTGATCAAAAATATCACATCAACAAGGCGTTTCTACAAACGCTTTTTTGGTCGCAGCGTTATCGAGAACCGCACTTTCAGTATCTTGCTAAGCGACGGCGACTTCCCGCAGATACCCCCTCGCATGCAGGAACAATATATTTAGGTAACAGAGTGCAGAGCATAGCTCACCAGAGTTACGGTACAAAAAAATTGATTTGATTCCTCACTTTTCTTAGGCCATCGGACACAGAGTTTCGATGATTTAAAACATCCCGCGAAGGCTAAAAACGGCGCATTGCGGACAACTAACGCCATTTGGAGTATTACTTGGAAACTCCTTTTTTTATTTCATTATTTTTGTTTACAATAAGCGTGCGGAGACGGCGTCGTGGGTGAAATTTGAACCCGCGATAGCGGCGAGTTGCGCGAAAATAGCGTCCACTTCCCGGCGCACCCCGCAAAAGCGCACAGCTGTGGCAGGGACTTCGGCAGCTGCAGCTGCTGATTTTTCTTATCACAGCAGCAGTGATGACTTCAGCAACGGTGTGGGTTCGTTAGATTTTAGTTCTGGTAAAGACGCTCCCATTCAACGGCCTCAGACTTCAAGTGCTGTGGGGTGAAGTTCGTTTTTGACTTTGGGCTGTATTTATAAATGAAACGCGCTTCTTATAGGACGAATGCGGCTTTACTTTCATGTGTAGGGTCCGGACAACGCGCGGCGGGGATATTTCCCCAAATGCACCGCGCCGTATTGCGTTATCACCTTCAAGATAGCCTAACGCTCATGTTGGAATAGCGCTTCGGAGCGACGCGCGCCACTTCTCAAGAGCGCTCGATTTTTTTCTCTTGTTTTTTACAACTTCACTGATAGGTATTTTGTTTGATAACACAAACAAGTATGCTTGAATGTATATTTTAGAGCGACCGTCCTACTCTCGAGTGGCTTCGCGGAGTGCACTACAGCCGTCAGGGCCGATAGATAGGTTGGCGGGCCCGCAAAAATTCAAAACTTGGTGTACAGCGCTTATGTATATATTAAATCATAGTGTACGAACGTAGAAACAACTTGTATATCTTACAATTTCTAAAATAATTTTTAGGCTCAGCACAATCGCCTATATGCATTGTGAGTATACTTTTTTGTGATTTTTTTTCTGCTTATTTGACCAGCAAACTTTAAATTATGTATTAAGGTACTATTAAGTTTATATGAACAGGATTTTGTTGTGACGAAATCCTGAAGAGAGAAAAAGGAATTCGTTATAAGCGACGTTTTGTTAAAATCGGGTATGATTTGTTATCTAAGCACTGCACTGGGGACCACGGGACACTTCGAATAAAACGAGTTTTCCATAAAGGGACGTCTTATAACGGGTGCTTCCTGTATATACTGTACATGCATCCCGCGAAAACCCATTAATTATACCGCCAGAAAAGGGAGGTCCGATTAAAGCTCTTGCAAACTTTCCCATAGCACGATTGCGCATCGAGGGGGTGCTTGTTCCCGAGCAGGAATATGTGCGACGTCACAACATACACAAATCCGGCGGAGAAGCAGCTGCTTCACGAAGCGGGAAATGCACAAATTAGCACCACGTTGTGAAATCATACTCCGCTCGGCTCCATAGTATAGTGAACGTATTTCCCTGATAAACTCCGCTCAAGTGCCAGCGAAGGGGAGCTATAAGCGGGCGCTTGTCAATGTTTGAAGGGACAGACAACCGGTTTTGCGGAGTGCATGTCCTGCAGCTAATATGAAAGCCATGGGGTTTTGTATGGTAACCGCAATGGATTTATAAATAAACAGGCGGAAATAATTTTAATGTTGCACTGAAATTTCTGAAGTCTGAAAGGTAGCGCCACGTGGCGTCAAAACGTGACACTACTTTACGTGTCCAAACTACTCCGTCGGTTTCAACGCGTGATTCAAAAACCGCATGAAGGAATGCGAAAGGTTGCACATTATTGTTGTTTCAGCCGGTGAAAAGTTTTTAAACACCTCTTTTAAAGCACGTGCAGTTAAAAGTACGTTGCCGCACGGATCACTGTCATGGTGGCCAGAATTCCTTTTGGCGGGAGACGTATACGGCTGGTAGATCTCAAAATTGAGATTTCAAAAGTTCTAGGGACTCGCCGTGGTGGCTCAGTGGCCAAGGCATTGTGCTGCTGAGCACGAGGTCGCGGGGGTTCGATTCCCGGCCGCAGCAGCCGCTTTTCTGATGGAGGCGAAAACCAAAAAAACGCCCGTGCGTACGAGATTTACGCGCACGTTAAAGATCCCTAGGTGGTCAAAATTAATCCGGAGCCTTCCAGTACGGCGCGCCTCTTCCCCTGCGTCGCGTCGGCGCGTTAAACCCTACAATCAAATCAAATCAAAAGTTCTAGGTCGCTATATCAGCAAAATTGTTTCGGGATTTAAGGTGTTTTAAGTGATTCATTTCATTTGAATAAAGAAAACATACTCAACGAAAGGCGGTTGTCTGTCCCTTTACGTAATTTCAACACTGGGCATCTTTAACCAATTGCCCCGAAATCTGTATCTGAACTCTACGCTACTGAAAATTTGATTTTCCATATTGGCGAAAATTGGGCTCCGAAAAAAAAAACGTTGGGGTAAAAACCACGCTTCCGGCACTAACGCCGTCAAGTGGGAGACGCTGGTTCACTGGGTGGAGTTTGAGGGGTCAAACAAGGACGAGCTCGAAAATGCGCTAACCCCGCTCCAAGGCCAGCACACGCTCCCACCGCGCAGGATTCCAATGCGGCTCTGGTCTTTTCCAGCGGCGGGCATAGCGTGAAAGTGCATTTGTACCCCGCAAGAGCTGCCAATTATTTCGCGTTGCGAGACGTTGCCGAGTGCAGGGCGCTCGCACAAACCCCGTGCCGGCGATGGGGGCGCTTTCACGCGGTCTCGACTTTTTGCCTGGCCTCAGGAAAGCGCGCCTCAAATTGCTCCTTTGGGTGCCTCGTTCTCCCGATTCGTCTCGCTGGACACCTCAAGCAGGTGCCGAAAAAAAGAGAAAAGAAGGTAGGCAGGGACCGCCGGATAGAGTGCCTTCGGAAGCAATCTCGTCCGTATCTATACACAGAGCCACGTCTGTTTTTGTGCTACCGCAGGCAAACCCTTTCGGCAGTTAGCGGGGTGTATACGCACAGCGCTGTGCTTTCTCCGGCCTCTGACCACTCTGGGTTGTGTGGCGTTTACTTCGAAGGCTTCGCGGAGACACAAAGGGCCGCTCACCCCTCAAAACCCAAAACGTGGATCTCGCAGCGATAGGCAGACTACGAAAACAAGCCGAGAAGGCACGCAAGCGAGGGGGTACGAGAGGAGAAAAAAATCTAGGGAAGGAGGAGAAGCCGTCTGTGAGCTTTTCGGGAAAGCCGGGATTAGACGAGGGGGGTTTGTCTCGTACGGAGAAACTAGGGCCGCAGTGCAGTCCGGGAGCCGTAGCTTGGAACGCCCCACCAGGGGCCGGTATGTACTGCAGACGGTCAGCCGGGCATGTAAATATGCCGGAGGCGCTATAGGCACGCGAAGCCTTCGCGGACACTGTGGGAAAAAAAGAGAAACCGCGATTGGTTCTCATTGCATACCGCCGGGCCTGCACGCCTTTTCGCATTGTTCGCTAAACGACCCAAGTCGTTGTGTCTCCGTGAGCGCCGTTTTTCCGTACCTGCAGGACGCAGTGAAGGAGTGCGCGCGTGTATGGATATGCGCCGCCGTTTGTCTTTCTGGTCGTCCCGCGACCCCTTCCGTTGGCGCTGTCTATGTGGTCGATGGGAAGCGCTTTTCAACTATTCCAGAAAGGCCGTGCGGGCTGCTCGTTAGCAGCGCACCCACGTGTGAGAGAATGCGGTTTCCACGGGGCTTCCGGCAAGCGTGAAAAGTTTGATGGACGCGTCGTTAGGTGGTTCCTGCCCACCCACCTCTGTTGGAACTCCCGTGTTTACGATCGTTTGCACGTTACTCTATCTGGCCGCATGCAGGGACGAGCCCACAGAACGCCCGTGAATGATGCATTGGGGCTGTAGCGCTTGCATGCACCAACCCTGAATGCGCGCTTGAACCCACTGCAGAGGGAGACGCCGAATCTGAGGGCGCATTTCAAACCGTGGATGGGCCACCGACGCGCAGTTTGGGCGTGGCTTGGTGAAGAACGTGGTTGTAGGAACTACAACCATAATGCGCGGATATGAGGAATTAGAAAAAAAAAATGTTTTCTCTGCTGCGTTTGTACAGTGTAGTTTACCCCACTAAAAGCGCAAGCGGCATACGCATGGCGTCGGCTTGATCGAGGTGGATAGTGTATCAAATAAAATTTGTCATCTCTGTGTTCCGAATAATCTGCGATTTCGACATATTTAGGCTGCAGAAAAGTCATTCCCCAACTTCGCTTGCAACGTGCACGTACCCCCGATTTCGGCGCGTGCGTGCCTTTGCGTATAGCTCTGCGCCTATGATTTCTCGTCAGATTATAAATTGCGTAATGCAAAGCAATATAGAATGCGCCGTCAAATTCGTGTTCCGTCCACGGGCCGATGTTAATTTTTTGCAGCAAAGCTAGATAGGCAAATCGTCTCCGGCAACAGAGAGACGTGTACAAGAAGGATGATGATTAATATTATAAGAGGCCGATCCATTGTATCGGGACGTCGGTTGTCAGCAACCGACTTGCCTTTCTTGTTCCACTTATTTGCCCTTAGCTAACCCAATGGATTCGTTGCTCCCAATCCCCCGCCCCCGGCTCGGTTTTAAACTCCCATGGCTCCGTCGCTTTTATGGCCCTTGCACACTTGTTTTTTCCTCCACCCGCTGTTCAAAATTCTCATCAGCTCGATCATTTGTTTAGTAATCAAGCGAATCACCAATCGGCTTGATTAGTGTAGCACCCACTCAAATCCCCGGGATCGTAAAACTGTGCGCCACACCTTCAGCCTCTGGGAAAACTTGTAAGTTTTATTTAAAAATGTCCTAGGGCCTTTATATTACGATATTTCCCCTAAACATGTCTTTCCCCAATGCAGATGTGTTTAAAGGTGAAGCCGACTTTAGGAGAGATCGTTTTTGTCTTTTTAAGATGGCTTTTCCACATTGAGTGGTGCGCAGTGAAACAAGTCCATCTTCGGAGGGAGTAGCTTGCAGAAAGTGGCTCCAACTCTTCCTTCAATGAAACTGTCCTGAAGCAAATTATACGACAATTAGCCGCTAAGACGACTCTAAGATCACGCCGAGTTTTAGTTACTTTTCAAAATTACATAGTTCACAGGAAATTGTAAATATTGCAGAATTCTCGTCTGCTGTCGATACATGGGCTTCTATACGGGAGGGAAACCGACAGCCCTGTGTTTTTCCACTGGAATACAACTCTAGTTTATCGTAGTTTCATTCAGGTCACTAACCAGGAAGTATGCTGAATCGCAAATTACAAACAAACGCGTTTTGCCCAAAGCATATTGTCAGTCACATTGAGGCTCGGCGCCGCAACTTTGTTCTTCGCCCCTCTTCGCAGAGTGTAAGGCACTGTATTTTTTGCGTACAAAACATTTACGAATGCCACCAAATTTGCTCATGAATCAACTGAGCTGAATACGCTGCCGTTCGAAAATATGAATAAATTAATAGCGAAATAGTTGAATTATCGGTAAAAACCCGCAGACGAACAAGAAAAAAGCCTATCGGCTAAGTGATTTGGTTACCTCGCGCTCAAGCTTGTTTGCACCTGGCCGCGCTACCTTTAGCCGACATTTAAGAATTTAATCTAATACAACTTTTGCTTATATTTACGGAAACCAAGAAGAAAAAAAAAGACATGGTTGGGCTATCTCCACGTCGATATCATCAGAAACTCGGGGTTGGTGAGCTTGATTAGGAGTGACCTCTTATCGCTGCGAAGTACGTTGGCGGCGAATAAGAAGCGGCGTTGTATGAAATCAATGAATCACCGATTTCCTGTTACGTCGATATTAGCTGCTCAGCCATGGGTGCCCGCAGGATTTTTACAAGACGTGGGGAGAGAAGGGAAGGAACAAAAGTTGCAGGCGTTATGCAGGGCAGCAATTATAACGATATATGTGCTGTTTCGAAATTTCGAGAATAATCGAATTTTGAATAGGTTACCCAATGTCAACGTTCATAAACTGAAGGACCACGCGTTTCTTGCACGGGTTTTAAAATTATACTAGTTAGAGCCATATATTCCCCAACATAAAATCCAAAATAGGGACAACTGACCCCGCGGGGACGGACGGTGTTATGCAGGGCATCTGAAGTTAACGTTAAACAAAAACGTTAATGTTAAATAAAGTGAAACTGAAACTGAAAAAAAGGACACTTTCAAACACAGCATAGCTGAATGTAGAAATGTAGAAATTATTTATTTCCCGAATAGGAGCATCCGCGACAAATTCTCCGCAGGAGTCCCCATGCTTAGCATGACACACCCGGGAATTTTTGTCAACGGCTTTGCACAGTCATCAGTTGTTTTTTCTTCCTATGGCGAAGGGGGCTCCGGAACAGAATCTACGTTCTGTTAAAATTAAGGTACGAGCATCACATCTTTGCTTATAGATCTTAGCAAAGGGCACACTAAGTATGAAAAACAGTTTCGTGAATTTGGTCAATGGCGATTGCGGAAATCACCCCACTAAACCTCTAGCTATGGCCACACTGTACGCTCTTTAAACGCTAGAACGTCCAGGTTTCGAATGCCGATGCACACTATAGGATTTCTATTGGTTTAATTCTCTTACGGTCCCCGTGCATGCATGCTTTAAACGCAGGAGAAGGCAGCCGACCGCCGACGACGAATAGCGCACAACGTCAACTTTCACTGCCGGTTGGGTACGCTATGTGCCCAAAACACGTTAAAAAATTTCAATCCTTCACATATATTGTGCGGCTTTTCTGTACTGTCGTGACAATTAAAGGCTCTGCCAGATGCAATGCGATTCCGTTACATTAATCCTTACAATGTAACAGGTAGTGTACAAAAATACGTAAACCAGCGTAAGCGCGTGAGGAACCGGCGTACTCCGGCGTACGCCGAATGCATTGGTACGCGCTTGTTACGCCCAAGTCAGAGCCCGCCAGACATGGACGCAAACTTTCGGGCGCACGGTGTTGACGTACACCTCTGGCGGTGATGTTATCGGCGGTCAGGTCGCATAACAAGACAGCGAATCTATAAATAAGCTAACTTCACTATTAATTATGCGATAAACCGCAGTAATTTGTAAAATACGAAGACCAAACAACCGGACAAAACACGCGAAGCAACGAGCAACTATGGGAGCAATTGGCAGTTTACGCCAAATGTAGCGGAGGGTTTTGTGCCTGCCAAGTATGCATACTTATCCTTAACGTTTTAGGCAGTTTTAGCATATCGTTACCGTGTTTGCGTTACCGTTTACCGTGTTACCGGAAGCCTGAGTTTCCGTTTACCGCTGAAAACGGTAGGGCACGTTTTAGCGCACCGCTTGCGGTTTGCGTATTCCGGCCGCCGAGGCGCAGGTAGCGACATCTGATGAATTAGTCTCAAAGCAAATATCTCATAATTTCCTTGCTCATATCTATTTGCATTCGTTTAAAGTAACTTGAATATTTCACTTTTGAGGTAAAGCATTCACACTAACTGTAGTTGTTTTGAGAATAGTGTAGCCATCACTTGTAGAGCTTTAAAAAGAAAACGAGTTGGTTGCGCCCTCTACTGAGGAGAGTTAGAATCAAGGGGAAATAGAATTTGCCCCCGCGCTAATTATTTAGGCAAGAAATGAGTAACATATGTCGTAGCAATTACTAAATAACCTACACTACCTTGCCTAGCACAAGTTTGGAGGCCTACAAGCACTTTGAGAGCTCAGAAACCTATCTGAACTATTTGAGGCGGGCAAGGCTTAGAACCACAGTAGGGACGACCATTTTGCTCACCCATCTGAGAAAAATGGTCGATTGTCGCTTTCCTGAGCATTATTTAGCAAGAAACACGTAATAAACAGCATCAAGTAAGATTACATTATTCGGCCGTACCAAGCATAAAGCGCCGACCGCACTGCATTTGCTGTAATCAATACGCGAAGGTAAACTTCGTCTGCTCAGGAAGCTCGCTGGCGACGGTAAAGCCTGTGCCGGTAAGTTACCGTTCACGGTAACTCTCGCGCATGCGCAGTCGACTCCCGCAAACCCGGTAAACGGTAACGCAAACGCGGTAACGATATGCTAAAACTCGCTATTGGGCAATCCACGTTCATCGCTTTGCTGTTGTAGACTTTTACGTAACGTTCGGTTAACCCCATTTATAGAGCGTTGTTTCTTTATTAAATATACGTATTTTTGTGAGAATGGGCATTATTTGTGTTATTCGAGTTAAAATGTAGTTGAACTGGTCGCCACAAAGCTGAGTCCGGAGTAGTCGAGCCACGCTGCGGGGCGCATTGGTTTACGCGCGCGTTGCGGCGATATGTGGTTACTTGCCCTCTCCGACGTTGTCGGTCGGCGTAAAGGCAGCGGCGTATGTCGCCGCAGGCGTACGTCGTTGCGCGAGTACGTCGAGTTTACGCGTGCATGTGGTTGGGCCTTTAGGAGCGAAGTCCCTAAGGGCTGGGGCTGTTGGCGTCTCCTGTCGTCGTCATAATCGTCGTCTTATGTAGTCACGATACTAAAACACCGGGAAACTCGCTTATGTCTCGCGCTGGAGCGCTTCGTAACGCGTACTAAAAAACACGGACACTCGTTTACGCCTCGCGCTAGAGAGCTTCGTGCTTCAAAGACAAGAGACTTTACAGCAAAGCTGTATAACTGTACCCCCCAACGGTTTCATCCGCGACGGCAAAAACGCCAAGGCACCAAGAATACGCTTATACACTGCATGCTTCGCCCCTCCCCAAGTTTCACGTTAGTGGAAATGGCCCGATTGTTTTTTTTTTTTTTTTTTTTTTGTACTGGCACACGAGTTGCAATTCAGTCGCATTACACCACAGCATTTTGCCTGCAAGCTCCGCAAGCTCCTTGGGCAGTCCTGAATTTTTCAGGTTAGAAACTGTCATCGTAGAAATTTTTTGGCTCTTTTTATCATGTTCGCTAAGCTGAGAATTCCAAAGTGCTATTTAAATACAAATTTTGCTTCACAATAACGGCCGTTAATTATCTGAGGCCTACCTGACTGTTTTAAAAAGACCCCGAAACACTTGCGATAAACGCTTTCCCTTTTTCTTTCTCGTCTGGACTCTGGAAGCACTGCAAAAGCTGTGGTTATCACCAGCACGGAGCGGCACTGCGTGATTTGCTAGCTCATCGCAGCATATACGCCTTCAGTTTTTTTGCCTTTGCGGCTTTCATTTTAAAGTCGCTATAGAATGCGTTCATTGCTGCAACTGAAGGAAGGCCGACCAATAGCCGCTACACGCTGTAATGACGTAACTCCAGCGATCGAAGAACGCCAAGTCTTTTGTGTAAGTTTCTAAATTATATAACTAATGGGCCTAATAGAGTAGTAATTTCTGCCTGAGGTACTTCGCGACCCCTTAATCTTAGTACTGGATGTGTTGGTTGGCTACGCTCTGCAAGCATTTATTATTTTGAAAAAAAAAAAAAGAGTTGCAAAAAGTGTTGCAGGGTCTCTTTAAGAACTAATTGTAAGTTCTGTTGGGGCCACTCACCCTAACCACATTTATTCACGTATAAGCCAACTTTTGTTGCATTCATGATTCGAAATTGCTCTGGGAGAAAAGAGACAGGATATTGGCGGCTACAAGAAGAATAGAAAGAAAATTGTGCTGGCTCTATAAATTGCGGCTCTCAGCGTCGCATATCTTTGCGGCGGCCAAGGGAAAACGCAAGATGAGCTCCTCCTTGAAGTACACATTACGCATGGCCTATGAACCGCTGCGAGAAACGTCCAAGTGGGTGACATACGCAAGACACAACAGCCAAAACGCGCCCGCGCGCACGTGGTTTTTCAAGGCTGAAAAGACACAAAAAGGAGAGATGTGTCAAGAAACTGGAAAAACTGCCTCTCCACGCTGCTCTCCCCCACGCACCGAAGCGACACCTGGCAAGCGCAGGACGCGCGCAAGCGTGTTGGTAGTGCGTGAAACTGCGGGAGGGGGGGGGGGGGGGGGGGGGGGAGTACGGGGGAGGAGTTTCTCTCTTCCCTTGCACTTTCTTATTTCTTGGTCCCCGGCGTTTTTCGTCGTTGGAAAGAAAGGCTGAAGACGCCGAGAGCATAAAAACTTGATTGCTTCGAAAAAAACACCAAAGCAACTGCTAGAGCGGTATTGGAAGCAAAATAGCGCTTCTTTTTCATTCCAACCGTACCGAACAAGAGCACTTAAAACACGCTGAACAACAACAAAAAATAACAATAAAAAAAATAGGAGGAACCATGCAAGTTAAGAAAACTGCAGGCCTGCTTGCACGTTGATGGAGCGAAGGACAGTGTGTGCTGACAATTGGCATAGACTGTAAGCAGTGGTCCGAAGCAAAGTACCGGGACGTCCCTCTCTTCATTTCTTTATTCATTTCTCTCTATCGCTTTCTGTTTTATTCTTTAGGTAACGTTGTTTTCGTTTCGGTGGACCATAGCAGCCGCACGCGGAATGGTCTGTCTCTCACAAAGAATGTGCACTGCTGACCGGAGTTTAGTGACCGGTCACCGGTAACGCCTCCAACCAACTCCGCTGTTTTGCTTCTTTTTGTCCCCCCCCCCCCCCCCTTCTTTACCCCGCCTCTCCTTCCCCGAAGCTCGTTATATTCTTTGCATAATAGCTGTCGCTTAACCTTTGGAACTTTTTTTTATTCCTGGAGCCTTTTTGTACGCCGCGCACACACGGCCAGCTTTTTGGGGCATCTCATTTATTTCTCACCCAACTGCTGCAAAGCCGTCCAGTTCTCGGTAACCTTTTTTTTTTTTTTTTTATGGCATACTTACAGTCGAAGGTGAACTTCCCGTTGGTTCAGTTTCACATTTACCAGGTGGTTCTGATATGTTCTGGAGGATGAAAACCATCGAGCCGTAAGTCTGTGTTCAGGAGTTTCTAATCGTCGTTTACGGGCATTTTCTAACTATTCAAGAGAGTTATCACGTTAAGTTGGCTTTTTAAAGCTAAAGCTCGCTGTTTAAACAATGTAGCTGTATAAAACTGCTCTAATAGGTTACTGAAGGCAACATTTGCAAGTGCAAATCTTTGGGTTAGTGTTCCAAAACTGCCGGTGCCTCCTCCCAGCGCGTCTGATTAGCATTGTTTTAAGCGTCCCAGTCGTATAGGACGCTTAAAACAATGCTAATCAGTGCTTCAATAACAATAAAAATAATAAAAATTTGCAGTGACATAATAATGCAGAATACTTAATGCTCGCGCGCCCATCAATTTTGTGAAAATGAAAATTTCGTGATTTTTTTGAAGGCAAGGGAAAATTCACGCGTACGTAATGGATAAAGCAGCGGGAATCACAAATTTTGTTTCCGTAGTGTGTTGCGTAGGTTGTCTCCAAAAAAGTGTGCATTTGAGCTAACTGCCGCTAGAATGTGTTCTCTGAAACGCGTGCTCCTATGATATTCAGTTTGTTGCCGATGAACTTACCACAAACCAGGCTCTATTTAGCCGACCTCATTGTATGCAGTGGGGCCTGAACAGATAAATTCGACACATACTCCCTCTTTGGAACTCGCACTGGCGTTTTTGCCGTGGCGCAAAGTTTTCAGTTATCGACGGTCCGATTTGCCAACACAATTGCTCTGCACACTGAAAGCCCTTTCAAGAAGCACCTTCCTGAGAAACTTCAACCCAGCTAGGTGGCCGAAGAACGCTGTAGCGAATTTATCGAAGGTTCAGCAGAGGCAGCATTGCACATGTCGGGCAGTTTTGTGACAGTGACAAAGCTTCGTTTATCCGAAAGCAGGGAAACAGCGTCCTAAGGTGGTCAAAAAGTAATGCGCAGCCCTCCACTATACGGTGCTCCTCATATGCCAGGTGCAACTTCGGCGCGTACGTTAAACCACAACTACCTGGAATCTTTGCACATGTCTCCGGGTTAAGCGTGCGATGAATTATAAATTCATATACACTGTGGAGGCTGTATTGCCAATGCTACAGCGACAACTCCGGGGGAAGGGGTCCTTCGATTTAACTTCCGTGCGTGACTCGAGCGTCGATTGGCGGGGAACCCTCTTATTCTAACTTATCATGAAGGCTTCCAGCGTATGTAGTACACGTTTATGCCCACATACACTTAAATCTGAGCAAAGCTTGTAATCTGAGTCGTGTTTAGCTCCCAGCTTTGTTCTCTGATGGCTGCCTGAATGGAGCGTGGGACCCGGTGACCTGGACGCCAAGAGCAAGAGTGTCGCTACTGCCAACGACGGGTTCCCGAATTCCCATGCTATGAGGCCGTTAATTTAGACGTCGTAAAGATGAAGACGTGCCTCCACAACCACACGACCGACGGCGGCTTCTAAACTGCACTTCGAGGTTCGGTTGTCTCCACGTGAACGTAGTTCAGCTGCATTTTTCCCTTGGCAGCGCGTGTAGCCTTTGTTATTTTCAATTTATCTTATTTACCTCCAAAACCGCTTGCTCTAAAGCCACGGTATAAGATATGCACAGTGTCGAAAACTGAACGTTTTTGCTAACTGCGCTCGCGGATATGACTCGTTCAAGGCATGGTGCGGTTTGGGTGTTTATGTGCCAATGTTTATTATTTCGGAGGTGGATGGAAATGTTCGATGTCCAACATTATGCCGCGATCTCAACCATCGTGTGTCAGATGATAAAGAAATAGCTTTATAGGTCCAGCTTTCCCGCTTCGAGGAAATACCCTAGAAAATGCTATTACATTCCACGAGCATCTTCCGCGCGTTTACACGCTACAGAACCACTTGGAGGCTGCGACTGGCCTCTTGTTTTTAGCGAGACTGCGCATATTTTTTACCGGGCTCCTGGTCAGAGAAAAGGGAAGCTTCATTCTGAGATGGCACGTTGGCCTCCGGAGTAATATTGTAACGATGTCAGAGCAAAATCATGTGGGGAGGAGTCATAGAAGCGCATGCTGCGCTACCTGGTATCGAGCCGCGTTCCAGACGCCCCAAGCGTGCACGTGGCAAGTGCGAAGCCGCGGGGGCGCTGTTCGAGGAGCGGCGGTGGCGGCGCGAAGACGTGACGAGAGCATCATGTCGGCGGCTCGCCCTCGGCGGGACTAGGAGGGCGGGCGGCCGTGAGAAATTGCTTTTTAATAGGCTCCGAGCGGCTCGCGGTTTCACCCTCAATGGGTTAATGAGCCCGGCCGCTAATAGTCTCTCTCCCTCGGACAGCGACGCGCTTCTTCGTCGAGCGGGGGAGAGGGGCCAGACCGCCGCCAAGATGAACGATGAGAAAAGTGCCACGGAGGTGGTGGGGAGCGGAGCCGCTGCTCGCCCGGCAGGTTATCAGCCCGCGGGGCTTGTCTGGATCGCGACCTCCGCTGGTCTGTCTACGCGGCTGCCCCGGCCCGCGAGGGTCGCGCGCGCTTCCTGACCTCCCTGTTTTCGTCGACGCACAACTTTCTTGAAACATGGCTTCGCGCGTAGACCGCGGCCGGCATCATTCATGCGCTGGTAACGGCGCTTTTCGGCGACCTTTCGTGTGGCGCATGCAGTACCGGAAGGGGATTCATTCGCAATAGGCGAAAACATTGGTATGGTGCGCCTGCGTAGTTTTTAAGCAGGAGAGGTACATGTTTAAATTAGAACACAGTTCAGTCGGACGCGCAAGGTTAAACTTATATAGGGTAATTGAGGTTAAAGCGTTTGAAGATATCGACAACTTTGGCGTCGTGGGCTCGTACAAATACTTCTCAAGGCTTCACAACCAAAGCGTATGACCCCTCGGTGGGTAGAAAAATATAAAGTTGCTCGCACAGGCCTGCAAATTGCGAGCAAGCGCGAGAAGTTTTTACTCGAAAGAAAAGTGGAGCTTGTGTTGTGTGCTATTTTTATGTGCTTCCTCCCGCCACACAGACGAATCAAGCTGTGAGTCAGAAACTGAGCTCCTGTAGGGGATTTTTTTTTTCTCACTGGGGGCTAGAAAGAGTGTTGGTTGCTTTCTATCATTAACAAGTGTGATGTGAGGAAGTAATCTTCGCACAGCTCAACACGGGCCCGTCAAAATGGGCCGTGAGGATAAAGAAATTAAGGCTCCAGAAACGACAAGCAGGCAAGAACAGAGGAGGAATTGAAGTATAGAGGCTGACATAGAAAGACCAAGATAACATGCATGTGCCGGCGAGATTCGTCAGCAACAATGCAGAACGGCGATATGAGGTGCAATAACCAAATGTCCTCTTCCCACACTTCCCGGAGCTTTAGTGTGGGCTCGTGGCGCGTTTCTTCGTCTCCAATACCTGTTCTTTAAACTTAGTTTGTAAGTATTACAATTCGAGAAATTCGCTATGCCA
The DNA here is from genome assembly GCF_048455015.1 of Haemaphysalis longicornis. Taxonomy (NCBI): domain Eukaryota; kingdom Metazoa; phylum Arthropoda; class Arachnida; order Ixodida; family Ixodidae; genus Haemaphysalis; species Haemaphysalis longicornis. Next base: position 168,019,479 of record NW_027526203.1, read on the forward strand.
CTGAGCTCCAACGACCTTAAAGCGGAGGTCTTCTTCGTTCGAGATTCTGCTGGCTTTTTGTGTGCGCGTGTGTGAGACATCCATAGCCAGCTCGAAAAACCCGAAATAGGCGGGCACAAATAGATGGAGCATTCGGGCGCCCGGTTTTAGATTTGTTAAACCTTCGAAGGAACCGAAATTTTGAGTTACCCAAGTTTGAATGAATGATACTTCATATATGGCTGAACTCACTCCGTCGGTCGGCCGGTCCGTCCTTCCGTCCTCTCGTTTAGGCAAAGCCGTGCGAATAGTGCGTTCAGCTTCTTTTATTAACAGTGCCGTGTCGACACTCGAAATGCTTGATACAGTAGTGACTCTCAAGAGGAAGCAGCTGCTTACTTCTTCCGCTGCCAGCGAACCTGCATTTCTTCGATAGGCCAATCTTACACATGTAAATGGTACTCTTCTATTCTCGTCGCACACTCCAACACGTACGCACTTTGCCTCCGTGAATGCGTGCGTGCGTGCGCGCGCTCATCGTAAAAGGATTCTGCTCGCAGCCGCGCCTGCCGTCTTGGTCACGCTGCCGTTGATTCCTCTTCTTCTCAAGGTACTTTTTCATTTCCAGCGGAACTCGGAAGCTGGTTCACTGTTGTATTTATAACTCTGTACAAGTTCATTAAAGGCGAGAATGGGTATGAGGGGCGTGCACCGCTTTAGGGGCGCGCACCAGAAGTCGAAAGGGCGAGCTCACGGGCGGCCTAATGGAGTGCTGCCCCCGGCCCGAGCAAGACGAAGACGGCCGGCGGCAAGGAGTCAAGATGGCAGCGCGAGAAAGAGACTCCGCGGGAGGGCGCGCGCACTAATTTGTTTCCGACACCGCAAGCCGAGCCTGATGGCCGTGACGGTGGCGGCAGTCGGCTCGCAGTGCGCGCCCAACGAACGAGGCCCGTCCCGCCGTCCGACGCGTATATATACGGCGCTCGGCACCGGCTGGTCATCATTCATCAGCCCGTGCCACGGTTGGAAACAATTTCCTGTCCGCTCGCCGCTCCACGTTCGTCTGGAACAAAGCATTCGAGCACTGCGTGCGTGCGTGTGTGCCAAACTGGTCGGGTTAGAGGGCAACCTTGAGGCTGGGATGCAGGTGCGATCCAACTAGCTCCGCGTATATACGCCTTCCGGGGTGAGGTTAAAGAACGAAGGAAAAAAGAAAAGGCTTGGTTGGGGTCTGACTGCGCGCCCGTCGGCAACAAGAGTGGCTATTTCTGGCTTTCAAGATTTTGTTGCCGAAAATTCGCGCGGCACGCTGGCTCCAGGTGAGACGAGTATACACCATTGAAGACGAGGCTTACAAGTTTTGCCTCCAACGATGCGCAATGCAGATGGTATCACACGAGACTTGCATGGAGCCGAATGGGTTCCAATATGACATCAACCATTTCGTAACAGGGCTTCATGTTGGGACGAATTGGTAAAATTATGCGCTTAAAGTGAATTTGCTGCTAAGGGATGCCTTGCACACCTTACGGTACATTATCTGCAGCAACGACAAAAATGAAAAAAAAAAAAAAAAACTGGCTTTTTTTTCTCAAGCGTTTAATCCTCGTCAACCGATTTCCGAAGCGCATGGAGCTCTGCGCTGACAAATATGAAAAGGAACGCCCAACTGAAACTCGGTTACCTGCTGCCTATAGCGCGTTTCCAAGCTCATGGTACATCAGCTCCGCAAGCTCCATTCGCGGTTGTACTTCGTCCTAAATGGCGCTGTTTTTACACGATGTACATTTGTTAGGCGAGCGAATGGGGACAAGGGATCTGCTTAAATATGACTGGCAATAAGCAGTGGTTCAGCACGGAAATCTTGACGATACTAATTATGCGCCTGTTCAAAATACATAGAATTAAAGAAATTGAATCGGTAATACCTTGTGTGCGTTGGTCTTCCGTGAATAAATAAACGCCGAATGAATAAATCGAATAGCAAGACCCCCATTGTAGGGGCATATCATGGGATGATGGAAAAGGAAAGCAACGCACACGCTCAAATGACGACGGTGCTCGAAGCCTGCAGGCTCTTCTGGCCCCTGAAGCACCGTGTCACACGTAGAGCGAGAGAGAGCGCGCCAACAACAGACCCGATGAAAAGAAACGGGCGGCCGTAAACACTCTGCTCAGAATGCGTTAACAGCCATAGCTATGGCCCATCTTCGAGTCGCAAAACTTCATTAAGGCTGATTCGATACAAGCATCGCAGCGGAGCCCACTTGCAGGTTCCCGGGCCTCCGCGGGCTTTCCTGCAACGCGTTTTGTGCTTGGGAACGCACAACGAGGGCTCGCAAAACGGTCCTGGTTACATAAACAAACACAAGTGCCGCGAAAAGAAGCTGCGCAGAGATCGGGGGCGGGGGGATAATGCACTTTGCTCCGAAGCGCTCCCTCGGTGCGCGCTCGCTTAACTCACGAGCAAAATACTCCTACAACGACGAATTAACTGCGAAAGGACTAGAAAGAAAAGAAGGAAACAGAGGAGATGCGTTTACCATGCTGGCGATCGTCTTTTAGGCAGATAAATGCGCCCGATTGAGTTACTCAGAGGAATACGAATGAGCTGATAAGGCCAATTGGGGTGCCCGAAACGACAGGCTTGGGTTAAATGGTTGTCGGGAAATCAGCTTATGTGGCGCTGAAAGGCCGGAGGATGGACAAACACAAAAAGAAAGCGTGGAAACTTTTAGGTGAGAACAAAGCTGAAGTATAGTTTCACACACGCTGATACCGGAATAAAAAGCACGTATCATCCTCTCATTTTGATCTGGCTTGGCGTGGTTCAGCAATGCCTAACAGGGAGTGCGACGTTCTCAGTAGAATCGCAACTTGCCTGGCATAAGATGATATTTTTCTTTTTTGCACTTTGAACACAGCATGCCATATAGTGATAAGCAATGTACAGGGAATTTAAAAGAAAAGCCCCATTTTTGCTGAATGGCGTAAAAAGATTTCTGCGTGACTGAGCATCAGAGTCGTTCCTACACAGTATACTCACTGGCGTACGGAGGGGAGAGGGGGGGGGGGTACGGTTTTTGCCTGTCATGATAAACAGAGCACCGGTAATACTTTTGTTGCAAGCTACTCAGAAAACTTGCGGGGCTTAATGAACAAAATAATCTGAAAATCGCGTAGAGTACAATCAGACCATGTAATATATTATACAGGTTTTTATTTTTCATCTTTCATTCGTTCCGCTTTAGGCTGTTGTTATTCTTCTTGCTTTTTTTTCGTTGTTTTTTATCTTTTCCCTCCTTTCATTGCTTTCTCCCTCCCTTTGTTTCTCGGGGTTCGGCCCCTCCCAAACAAAATCCCGCATACGTCACTGGCCGGACAAGTTAACAATGTCGACGTTCACCACCGCGCAATATAGCCCAATGCCAAGCGGTCGTCATTCTCAAACCTGAGGGATTGAAAGCGTTTCTAAAAATGGCGCACAGCTTATGCAGTTTCATATAGTTATAGATAATTTTTGGTGCCCAAACATGCTGGCACACAAGTTAAGGACATTTTTCACAATCATACGACTGAGAATGAAATAAAAAAAATGTTCAGGTAGAGGTTTCGCGCAATGGAGTCACACCTATGGGGTCGCGCCACATGCGTAGGGCTCCTAGTGGATTTAGACCGCCCAGAGATATTTAGCGTTCGCTGGAACGGGTGTTTATATTTACCGTTATTTATTGACATACCGTGTCGGATCGCTCACTAATTGACCCAAGGTATTTATTTTAAAGCACTGTTGCACCCAAAAAGTGGCAAAGAGTGAACTTCGTTTTCAGTGTGCTTTTTGCAAGGTCCTGACGTAGTAAGATATATGAAATTTCGCAAACCCGTTCAATAATTTAATGGGATTACCACTGCGTGGACCAGCCCCACTCATCCCAGCATCGAAGGCAGTATTCCCTACGCCTCTGCCACATGCACCCCAATCCTGCTGGAATTGCAGGCTATCCACGACGCCCTACTATGTGCAGCCGCTTCCAATGAAGACTTGAATACCATCAATCTTCGTACCGACTCCACGCAAGTGATCCACTATTTGAAACAGGTTGCGCAGACCCCCATCATCTGCCAACGCATCCACCAGCTCCACAGCGAAATGCCATCCAAAGTGGTTGTGTCATGGGTTCCCGGTCACACCAGTATTGCAGGAAATGAACGGGCTGACTTCCTGTCACACAACTGCCCGGCCCCATCATCCCCCGCCCAGCTCCCAAGTGACCCATGGGCCACAAGAATGGCTGCAAAGGAGGACCTTCGACGCCGAACGCGTGCTCTCATACCTCCGTGTTCGGTTCTCCTCCCCCTCAATCTTACCAGGATGTAGGAAGTTGTACTACGAAGGATCCGACTGGCCGTGGCTCTTACTCCTGCCCGCACGAGTGGATGGAAAGGGGACTACCGAGGACATGTGAAATGTCCAACCTGCTGTGAGGAAACGGTTCCGGCAGACCTTTACCACCTACTATGGACATGCCCTGGAACTAAGGACATTCGAAGAAAATGTTTTATGGCAGCAGGCCTAAATTTGCAGCAAGACACGCATTACCATCGGTGGCTCCATGGTCCTGCCTACCGTTCCCTACTGGACTATATCCGGGAGGCCAACCTAGTTTCCTGGATATAGATCGGACCCGCTCGGTGTCTACTAAGCCTTGAGGCTATTAAATAAACGAACAAACAACAACAACAACCATAGACTGTATTTAGCTTTGCTGTGTTTATGAACGTCGCATGGATATATATTCGTTTGTCGGTCGGACCGGCTATAGTTCGTTTTAGGGTATCTGCGTTGGGCCGAGATTTAAAATCGCTTTCTGCAACCGTACGTCTCCAATCGAAATTCACGAGCAAGATGAATTCGCGTAAAAAAAAATCAACAACCCTTTGGTACTTTTACAAGGTGTGTTTCGCGCGTACAAAATGATAAAGACCCGCAAAGATGGACACGTGCATAGTGCCAGCGTTGCCCCATAAGAAATATCCACCCACTTGTACGGGTCACTTTCCGAAACAGGTGGCCCGATTGTTGTTAATGTCGACCAGGTTTTGAATTGCTACACGGGACAATCTTTGCACCTCTCATTATGTTCCTTGGAAGAGCTCACTTTCTTAGGCCTGCCATGCGTGTTTATAGAATTCGCCCCTCCTCGAAATGCCGATGGGCTTCAGATTGCAAGTAAGAGCGCCTACGCTGAAAAGAACGAAATCCACAAATACCCTGCAGGCCAATCGAGATCTGCGGACGCATAGCGCGACAGACCTTGTAATCCTCCGCCCACATCAAAGCCCAAGGGTGCAATAGTTCCAGTGCTCCACAAGGGGCGTACCCTCGAAGTCTGCAGAGTGCACGCTAAACAGCAGCTGTTACTCCCATCGTTACCTGCGCGGCGCCGATCCGGCCATTGGCGTCGGGAACACGCGCCGGTGCGCCGGCGGCGGGGCTCGCTTTCCGACTCGTTGGCGCGGGTCGCGAGCGAGCGAGCGAGCGCGCGACGACGACGACATTTATCACTCCCGCCGGGCTGCGAGACGGAGTCGCTGCAGAGCGCACCTGGGGCGTGACCAAAATATGCTTGCCCGGCCGCCGGCAAAGCTCCTCGATACACGGCCGCGTGCGCCGACGCTGTGCGCGTCTCTGCTACCCCTGTTATTACTACTCCACGCCCTCTGTCGTCGCGTTGCTCCTGACATGGTGCCAGCAACATGATCCTAACGGACGATCGACGAAAGAGCGAGCACGCTTGGGGGACTAATGCGCCTCGTTCACGAAACGACGATTCCATTAATTTCTACGAGTTGACGATGTAGCTTTGACCCATGTATACGCATACGCTGGCGTCTGCTGTGGAACATGGTCAAGCAGCGTGGTATAGACGGGACAACAAGGAGGAGACCACACAAGACTAGCGCGGCCAGCGCTAGTCCTGTGTGGTCTCTGTTGTTCCGTCTATACCGCGCTACTTAACCATGTTTCACAGTTCCAACCAACTAGCCCACATTTATGCATTGACAAGTCTGCAGTAGCTCGACAGTAGTTTTAAATCTTGTCGCCGCTGCGTGGTGAGATGAGGAAAACAGGCCGATAAAACGTGTTAGCGTCTCACATGCAAGGGAAAGAAAATGTTTCTTTTTGTTGGGGGGGGGGGGGCACTGTGTTCACCACGCTTGGCGGTCGTATACGGTACAGGAAGTCGATACCTCACGAACTAACTTGCGTTTAGTTCATCGTGAATAACTCAGTAAAAACTTACCGCCATCGTTAGACAGTTGCCATAGCTGTAGCGCACACGGCTCCCAATCCTCGCGTGCACCGTTCCTCCCATATGCCTGCCACCGCGCAAAAAGGGTAATCGGAAACAGCAGCGAAAGTGACCTCCCAGCGTTACAGATATGTGGAAGCCTGAATCGCTCTTGGGGTGGCCAGTGATTTATGGTTAACGGGTGCGCGACCTTTCTTCACTGGCTCGGTTTCGCATATTTTCAGTTCCAACGGGGAGCGAGCGCGTCGCGCTGCAGCAAATTGATGACCCCTTGTATGCGAGCCGCGTTTGAGACTCGCCGGGCCGTGTGCTCGTTTATTTAGCTAATGACAACGGGCGTCTCGAGCTCTCCTCTCCATCTGTCGTCCCACTCAACCCTCATCTGCTTTGGCCGCTCGTTGGAATCGATATTACCCGACCTTCTGCCGCTGGTCAGCTGGACGTGGGCTTCAGTCCTGTCCGACCATTCCATTTTGTTAGTTTGCGCGCATTTATTTCCGAAGAAAACATTTCCTCTCAAATAATTCTAAGGTCATGTTCAACAATACAATCAGCCGACTACGGACATATCTCGCGGCTGAACTGACAATTAAAACGTAGCACTAGAAGTGACGATTCCTGTTCCGCTTGTTTCGAGCGGAGCTTCAGGAAATACACCGCATTTTTGTAAATTCCAGTAATGAGCCTTGAGAATTTCATGGCGAAGTGCGTTGGACCACACTAGAGCCACTAAACGTCTACACTATACCGGGTGTGCGCTGTTGCAGTAATCAATCTATTGCCTCGATTCCCACCGGGAACGGGATGTTATTGCTTCGTTTGCTGCTAAAGTAAGGTCACGAGGCAAACGAAATTCAGTTTTCTCTCAGAAATTACAATGATCATCACCGTCAACCTATTTATGGCCACGGCACAAGGCCTCTTCCGTAGACTTCCAAGTTCGGCTCGCATCCTGCGATGTCCGAATCCATTCTTTGCCCCCGAATATTATACCATTTGCCTATTAATACAACTGAGCGCGACCAACCGAGCGCTCCCGAAGGGCTTTTCCCCGCACATGTTTGGTTAATTCTAATTTGGCTCGTTGCGGTCGTATACAAAGGTATGAACCCAACGGGTGACGCAAACCTGTGTGTACGTCATGGGTTAGGTTTAGATCGCGTTTCACAAAAAGCTAAATGCAAGACGATCACCAAGCCTTCATTCCACCCCTCTTGATGACTAGATGGTAGTGCCACACAGCGTACAGAAAAATGCAGAAAGGGTACAAATAACTCACGCGCTTAATGGGGAAGTAGGGCATAGGCCCCTCTCTTGCTTTGCAACAGAGGCGGGTTGAAAAAGCACAGTGCAATCATCGCTATCATGGCGCTTGGGTCATAATCATTTCGCTCGCTCCCTCTGTTTTTGCCTTGTCAGTGAACTCGAAGAGCAGGGAAGGGTCCGAGCGTACAGGATAGGTGAACTTCACGCGTGCCCAGTGTTCGAGCGTGGGAAGAAAACGTGCGTGAAAAAGAGATGACAAAATAAGAACAAACAAACAAGGCTGGAGAACGCAAACCAAACTTACTTCCGCGCCGTCTTCCTTGCCCTGTCCCACGCTGGCAACTCATGCGGTGTGCATTCACGAAGGGAGCGAGTTATAGGCGAAAACTGCTATGCAAACTTGCTGCCCGGCCACTCTTTTCTATGCGGGAGCGCGGAAGTTTTTGAGACCCTTCGAACCATGACGAACAACGCCAGATCGGGCTATACACTCGACGACACGCGAGCTGCTTACTCTTTCGGCGGCAAGGAACTCCGCCATCTGCTTGCCACGGCTTTCCTGGATTGGGAGTGAAATCTGCTAAGAAATATGGCCGGTTGAATACGGGGTCTCTTTTTTTTTCTTCTTCCAACATTTCCAGCCTGGATTGCTAACATCTAGCGACTTGAAATGTCATCTTGGTTATAGTTACCGATCTGGAAGCTGGTCGCCACAGTTGATGCCCAAATGCGTCGTTTTTAGCCATTGATGAGGATGACGAATTCTCCTTTCCTTTTTGTATTTTTTTTTGAAGGAGAAGGATAAGCATTCGGAAGAGAGTTGTGACCGTACGAGTTCATGGGGGGCTAGCCGCAATGCTTTCACCCTTCTTTGGGCAGTGGTACGAAAAAAATTACGCTTTTCTTTAACGCGTTACAGAGCCCACAGTTTCGTTTGAAGCAACATAAGCGCGCACTGCAGCTATATATATATATATATATATATATATATATATATATATATATATATATATATATATATATATATATATATATATATATATATTTATATTTATATATATATATATATATATATATATATATATATATATATATATATATATATATATATATATATATATATATTTATATATATATATATATATATATATATATATATATATATATATATATATATATATATATATATATATATATATATATATATATATATATATATATATATATATATATATATATATATATATATATATATATATACAGAAAGATAGGTCGGCAGTCTACAATGCCAAAGGAGGCATAGGGGTGTGGTTAGGCTCTTTTCTTTTTCACTACGGTTAATTAAGTACACATTTTTTTTTAATATACAGAAGAAAGAAAGAAAAACACGCGCCCAGAGGGGGGACCGAACCCACGCCTTTCGATTACATGTCGAATGGGTTCGGTCCCCACTCTGGGCGCTTGTTTTTCTTTCTTTCTTCTGTATATTACAAAAAATGTGTACTTAATTAACCGTAGTGAAAAAGAAAAGAGCCTAACCACACCCCTATGCCTCCTTTGGCATTGTAGACTGCCGACCTATCTTTCTGTATTTCCTCAACGAGCCCCTCATTTCCTTACTTTATTATTCTGCGAAAGCCTAGCGAGGGTCTCGGTTCTGGCAGCCTTGATGCCTAGGTAGCATAAGAGGGCTTCCCGCCAGTAACCCGCTCATGACAGGCTGTAGACGTTCGAGTCACGCCCCGGGGGTTGAAAAGAAGGTCCCCTTCTCCCCGTGTAGTCAGAGTGGCGCTGGCTACCACCCTCAAGAGTCAGATACACTTCCAGTAAATATAATTAGCCCAGAAAGTGAAGGAGAACACAGTCGCCCAGATAGCCGAATTGGTAAGGCATTCGACATGTAATCGAAAGGCGTGGGTTCGGTCCCCACTCTGGGCGCGTGTTTTTCTTTCTTTCTTCTGTATATTAAAAAAAAATGTGTACTTAATTAACCGTAGTGAAAAAGAAAAGAGCCTAACCACACCCCTATGCCTCCTTTGGCATTGTAGACTGCCGACCTATCTTTCTGTATTTCCTCAACGAGCCCCTCATTTCCTTACTTTGTTATTCTGCGAAAGCCTAGCGAGGGTCTCGGTTCTGGCAGCCTTGATGCCTAGGTAGCATAAGAGGGCTTCCCGCCAGTAACCCGCTCATGACAGGCTGTAGACGTTCGAGTCACGCCCCGGGGGTTGAAAAGAAGGTCCCCTTCTCCCCGTGTAGTCAGAGTGGCGCTGGCTACCACCCTCAAGAGTCAGATACACTTCCAGTAAATATTATTAGCCCAGAAAGTGAAGGAGAACACAGTCGCCCAGATAGCCGAATTGGTAAGGCATTCGACATGTAATCGAAAGGCGTGGGTTCGGTCCCCACTCTGGGCGCGTGTTTTTCTTTCTTTCTTCTGTATATTAAAAAAAATGTGTACTTAATTAACCGTAGTGAAAAAGAAAAGAGCCTAACCACACCCCTATGCCTCCTTTGGCATTGTAGACTGCCGACCTATCTTTCTGTAGTATTTCCTCAACGAGCCCCTCATTTCCTTACTATATATATATATATATATATATATATATATATATATATATATATATATATATATATATATATATATATATATATATATATATATATATATGCTCCACACGAGACGAGCTGGCGTTTTCTTGACTGTCTAAAGCACTGCTGCCACGCCTTATAGGCATTCGAAAATGACCCCTCATCACACCCTTGATACGATGCAGCATGCTGCAGACATGCGGTTCTTCTAGGTTTCGACTGAATATCGATTGACTTTCTTTTACAAACGCACATGCGACTGTATTAAAAAAACGTTGACCGTGCTGTATTACAGTTATTTAGTTAAAAAAATAAAGCTCTATAAGCTGTATACATAATTAGTAAAAAAAATAAAGCTCGATAAGTTGTATACATCGTCTTTTAAATCCGGCTATGCTGAGCGTTTGCGCCATGATAGCGTATTCCCGACATTTCCTGCGCTGCACACGTGAGTGACTAAACAGCGTGGTGACAGCAATATATTTTCTTTCTCCACCTCAAACTTCGCCCCCGAAGGATCTTTTCTGTTGTTTTGCTTTGATTTTTCTTGATTTTTTTTTTTACTTTTGGAGGAGTTTTGGTCTTCGCGAGACCGATGTGTGACTAACACACGCACACACCCACATAGGTGCACGCGGGCGCAGCAAGGAGCACAACACGGCAAATTATTGCTTGAGTTAAATAATTCAGAGATATGGCTTATAAGACACGTATTCCAGCGTCGTTTTTTTTTTTTTTAAATAGAAGCCTACGTACTGAAACCGTAGATCTCACTATGTCGGGAATCCAAACATTAAATTATTACATGTTATGCAAAAGAAGGAGAAAGTCAACAAGTGTTTCAAGGCAGCACGAGGTTTTGCATCCGGTATATACCTGAAGCCTACGTACATTGCATAGTTTATAATCTGGCCTTTTCAGTTGAGGAGTAATCATCAAACAAAGCTGTTGATGCATTCTCTCGGCACACTGACTGTTTCTCGCCCTCCTCGCAACAAGTTATTTAAGTTCAGCGCTGCACACTTCGTAAATAATTTCTGTACGTTGCAGAGAAACCTTGAACATTTAGCATACGAAATTCGACGAGTTTAGCGACGTTCCGTTTATTAAAAATTGTTGAAAAATGCCTTCGAAACTCAGGTTTGTGGCGACACAACACGCATAAATTCATGCGGCAAGGTATCACACATTACCATGTAGGTTGTGCTCAGCCATTCGGTTGGGGGAATTTCTGCGGTCGTGCGCTTTGCTTCACAGCTGTGACATGGCGCAACATCGGGTGCATCAGTCAGCTGGCAGTTTCCGGCGCCTGCGTTTTCAGTTACGTGTTCTGGAAGCCGACAGTGCGTGGCACTAGTGTTATTATAGACAAGGTTTCGGAGTATCGGCATTCTTTCCTCCTCTTGTTCCATGCCGCCCCCGTGATGGTGGTCAGTTCGCATTACGTGACATTTGTTTACACTGCGACGGTTCATGGGCGGCACCATTGTGTTGTTTATGCGTTTTAGCCGGTCAACTATGGTATATTCTGCGGCTGCGCGCGACTGGCGTCGTTCCGAACTCGAATCAAAGATACCGCGCTTCGCAGCATTTCGGCTGCAAAAGTGTGTCCGAAGATGCCGCTTTGCTGCGTCTTTGGCAACGTTGTTTTCAAATGACCTCGTCAAAGTTAGCCGTGGGGCCACCGAAGCGGCAATCTCGCAACACTGATAAGCACCAAAATGGCCGCTGTTGCTCACTTGCGTGCCTCAGTGACGGTACTATGTATCTTATCTGGTTACACTGCCTAGCGCAAGTGTTCAAGCCTGTTTCTTTCGCGCAGAATATTGCCTGTTGCAGATTAGTCGTACTGCTTTCTAGCGAAATTACGAAGTGATGCCGCAGCAGTTGTACCAAGACTTCATCGTTGAAGTCATCTGATGGCTATTGTACTATTGTACTGCTGTTGTACGGCTTGTGGAAGTCTCCGTGATGGGTCTCCGAAAAAAAGGCGTTATTTCGGAGTCTTGGCACTTCTGGCCCATCTAATTAGAATTCAAACTAGGGTGTGTGTGACGTTAATGTTGTAACTGATGGTTTTGTGGCGTATGTGCTCGCTGAGTTGCTAAACGAGCGTTTGCGAGCTTTCTCAGGTCGGCAAGAAGGCAGCGGTCCAGGATGTCCTAGATTACGTTACCTATCAGTGCGAGTTTATTTGTCATGTCAAAACGTGTGTTTTGAACATGAGGAGTTTCAGCAAATCGGACTTTTCGCTCTTCTCTCGTCCTCCCCCTTTTAAATTGTTTGTCCTTTCACCCTTCCCCTTGCAGAGTATGGTGTGTAGGAAATTTCACACTCGTTGCCAAGTTATGGCTTATGGTGAAAAGCATTCTCTGTGCGAAATATAAACAGGGTGATCAAAGAAAAACTGTTTGAATCTGCGCTTGCGCATGCTCCCAGTAGGTGGTCGAACTTACAACCAACGTTGAAATTAACAAAATAGAATGTTAATTCACTTTCTGAGTGTTTCCGTTACTCAACGTGTTCACGTTGGAAAATTTGTGCGTAAGAAATCGGAATTTGTCTGTTCTCATTCGCTTCGACTCGTTGGCGTTGCAACTGTATCGTTCCGTTCACGACGTGCACCCACTGCAACCAAGGGGTGCATTTGCATGCGAGCTCCGGGGGACGGTCATCTCGCGCGCCTACTCGTCGCTGCTTCAGAAATCGCGGCAGCGTAAAATCGCCCCAACGCCTCACGGGGGGGAGGTAAAGTAACGAATTGCTACACCCACCGGCGCACGCGCGGCCATAATCGCCATAGCATGCACGCATGCTTCCGGCCGCGAGGGCGCCGCAATAAAGCTCTCTATGTATGCGCCCCCACGCCGTCCAGCAGGGCGAAATTAAAGCGTCACTGCAGCCTTTTAGGGGAGAAACAGAGAGATATACGCGAAAGAGAACAATACGACGGGGTTGAAAGAACAGGAACTGTTCTTTAGTTTTTCCGCGCACGACAAAAGTCGGACGGGAGGGGATGCTACGCTGCAGAGAAACTGATCGCGTGAGCGGGAGACTGACGCCCGCGCCAACCGGAAGCGGGAATAACCGGCCGGAAGTGACGAACGGCCGGGTGAGCTCCTGGCTGTGGGGATTGCGGTCTTTCTTTCTTTTTTTTTTTTTCGTTCTTTTCGTCCCGCTGCCTTGAAACATTTCGCGCATTTTTAGCGTTTTGTGCGATTCGCCATCATAGCGGCAGTAAATGCTTGCGAGTTGAGTAAGCCACGCTCGTTTATTTATTATGCGGCGACTCGTGAAGCGAAGCGTACACCGCATCGGAAGTCGAGTTGTCTCAGCAATCATGGAGCGTAAGTAGCTAGGCATACGTGCTCGGCGTGTCAAATGCTATATAGCGTTTTAATCTGAGACCATTTTCTTTCGTGTCTGAGAATAATTGCCGGTTGGTATACATACGTACAACGTACGTGTGTTCATATTTCTGATGCAGCTGTTGCGTTAATTTTAGCCTTTAGTTAAACTGCACGTCTTCATTCTTTCACCCCATGTACGCACGTGTAAACAAAGCCCCACTCAATACAGTAGTACTCGTCAATTTCAATCAGCTCCTCTTTTGTGGTTGGGACGTGGGATTATTAGGGCAAGAAGGACAATAAAGTTTATCGAAAGGATCCGGGTCTTTCAACTTCTTGTTTCATCGAGGAGCAGGAACAGGGGTGGAGGCGAAGTCAGGCTTAAAGTGGTTCAGCTCAAACATAGAGAGGGCAGATGGAGAGGGAGGGACAAGAATCTGTGCCGTTGGAGTGGCTTATCCAGGATTCCTGTGGGGGGGAGTTAAGGGTCTGCTGAAAACGCACGAGAAGGTGTTAACGCGATTTTTTTTGCAGTTGTCGCAAAATGTGAGAAATGAGCAGCTTCTAACGAAAGTTTCAGCGCATATTCGAACGTATTTCGTCATTCATGGTCCATCATAACCATTGTCGTAATGGTTAGTAGTGATAATGAAAAACCTATTCACATTGTGATCTATGTGGGTTGGGGCACGGGGCCTAGGCCAGATGAATACTCCACGAAAATGCAACAGTCGGGGGTGCGACTGAGGAGTGGATTCTGCGCGTGGAGGAGGAGGGAAGGAGGGGGGGAAGAGGCAATAGGATATCTGAAGAAGTCACCACCTGCAGCCGTGATAAGGTTCACGTTCTTGCCACAATGACTTTTAGAAATTCGAGAGAGCAATTAATCCTGAATTTGATTGGAGGGGGGATTTGTTTTTCGTTGGTGCAGTGGTATATACGAAGCTGTAAATAAAATGCGAAAAATTGCCACTTAGAACAGACATCTCCTACTGAACAAAAGTATAGGTTAGGTTTTTTAGGATGTGCTCTTGTATATAAGCCGCTATCGTCACGTTGTCATTTGGCCTTTTTTTTTATTTCTCGTGTGTGCCGATGTTTTTCAATTCTGCAGTCGAGCGTGCATGCACTTCGGATGCTGCATTGTTTATGAGCGTAACTACTCGCATTTAGTTGCAGTTGCTTTAGGAAGACGCGTCTCACCATAGATGGCACGCTTTTTAAAATGCGGTCACACTTCCATTTAAACGTACTCTACATACCCGGAGGCTTTCAGCTTGAAGCACGATCCGAGTAATTCCAAGAATACGTGAAGCCGTCACAGTGCTGCTCTATTCAACGAACACATAAATGACTGATGAATGCCCATACGTCTCGTATGAAAAAAATGACAGCGATGGATATCAAGCAGATTTGTTTCAACGCACAGATAACTGACCGATGAATAACAAGCCGATGTGCTAAACTCTCGCGCCAGTCATCTCGTTTTGTTCTCCCTCAACTCCTGCGACCTTTAACGTTTTTCACGGAGCAGCAGGGCACATTTCACTTCTAACTTAAGCATTAAAATGCTCGACTTTGGAATCATTTAAAGTTCCCTCTCCTCCCTGCCCCACGAAGGGAAGATGAGAA